>NW_023339762.1:11996531-12065445 GCF_004916995.1 Morone saxatilis | reverse complement strand
TGTGTGTGTGTGTGTGAGGAGAAGATAAAGGATGTCTAATGCACAGAAGGTTTAATGAGCTACCATAACTGAAATGAATAGAGTGTAATGTGTCCACATGAGAGGCATGTGCTAGCATGACTGCGTAGGAGGGGAACAGCATTTCCTATCTCTGATTTCATCCTCAGAGATGCCAGTGGTCGTCATCCCACTGAAAAGACATATTGTCAGAGCTCTCATGGCTCCTTGCGCTATCTGCCAGCAGGCGTTCATTTTATTACTTCTGTGAGACGTTTTGTATACGCACTCGCCACCAACAACAAAGACTGCTCTCAGTCAGTGTAGCGTTTTGCAGCCGACATGTCGACATGGTGTTCCCACAAGATTACAGTTATTTGAATTTTAAATTCTTAAGTAATTTAAAGTTTTGTGCTGGCATTTTTAATTCTAAACACTCTCATGTTAATGTGTGTGTGTGTGTGTGTGTGTGTGTGTGTGTGTTTTTTTTTTTATGTGCCTGTTGATTTCAACCTGTGGCGTGTTTGATTTCTCTGTTGTGTTACAGTGGATGCAATCAATGACACAATGGCAGCTTTTTACAATGACACTGATTTATTTAGTGGTGAGTTTTGGCACCCCCTAGTGTTTACCCCCTCCAACCTAGAGCTCCAAACTCTAGCTTTTTACCCACTAACACTAACCCGCCTCAGCCTGTCAACCCGTCAACCCAAGGCTTTCTACAATCTCACTGATTCATTTAGGGGTGACATCTGGCACCCCCTAGTGTTTACCCCAACACAGAGCATCAAGCTCTAGCTGTTATCCACTAACACTAACCCCTAAATCCAAGAATCCAAGTTAATTGTCTTCCTTTCTGTCACTCCTGCTCTTTCCAATCAAAACCCTTTTAATAATTATTCACTTCCTTCCTACTATGAATTGCTTAAACTAGCACTGCATGATGATTTCAGTATAGACTGAGCTAATTGTGTAATTTATATAATCTAATGTAAACATATTATAATGTAATCTGGTGATACACAACAAATTAATTCTTAAAGTATAAATACATTAATAAAATTCTTTGTTTTGTTTGCCTTTCCTCTGTCAAACAGCCAGCTGCAATCTTCATTCCTTAAAATCACTCTTTCCCTGCTGCCTAATTTTAAAGTGCACCTGTTAATCTCTCTGATATGAATAATTTTCATCTCACTTCATTTCTCATTGCTCAGAAAACCTTACCCTACCACACACTGGCTAAACCGAAACATGCAAGCAGTTTGATTCTCATGAAATTGCTCACATGCCATGGTGTCAAGTTATCATCATCACCATCATCATAAACATTTAGTCTGATTATTTTATTATTAGTTTAGCAGATTAGCTATTTACCAATTCAGCAGCAGAAAGCAGATCTTCATGTCTCTATTTGTCAGTTCTATATTAGATTCATTTTAGTCTCTATTATAACCCCAGAGGGCAATTAATTGGCAATAAACACCTACAGAAAGCAGAGCAATAAAACACAACATGGCTATAAAATTTACATCTAACCATAAAACATGACAATTGTGGTCTGTAATGAAGTGGCTTGGTGTAGAAGAAAGGTTTCATTATACCAGAGAATAGCCAAGAAAGCATTGTGAATGTGAAAGGCCTGGTTCGGGCCTGGATCTTCACTCTGTTATGAACCTATGCAGAGGAGTTGGTAATGGTTTTCTGTGTGAATCTGTGTGTGTGCAATCATAGAAGAGCCAGCAGATGAGAGGAAGCCAACCTTCCTAATCCCATCTGGCCCCTCCAGCTCCAAGACTGTGTTGAGAGGACAGGTGCTGGAGATGGAGTGCATTGCCGAAGGACTGTAAGTGAAAGTATCCGCCATTACTTCACTCATGAAAGCCTCAAGTGCCCACCTGCTCAAGTGTCATCATCACTCTTTGTCTCTTGCGTCTCTCTCTCCCTTTGAATCCAGGCCCACCCCTGAAATCTCCTGGACCAAAGTGAGCGGAGATCTACCAGCCAAGCGAACATCCTTCCTGCACTACCAGAGGACCCTTCGTATTGTGAACGTGTCTGAGTCAGATGCAGGAGACTACCGCTGCACCGGCAGGAATCGGCTCGGCTCGGTGCACCACACCATCCACGTCATGGTCAATGGTTAGTCAGTGATGAAACGCACGGCATCCCATCATGCTGTTCACTCTGTGAATGTGGCGACATGGTCACTCCTTCTCTCTGTCTCCTCATTCTCCCTCCATCTTATAATTGATTTATGCACAGATGCCAACAGGGCAGCATGTTCAGTGATTAATTCTCCAGCCTTCTGCTGCGCTCTGTTCTATTTTCAGCCGCTCCATATTGGATCAGCGGCGCCCCCAGGAACCTTGTTCTAGCTCCAGGAGAGAACGGCGTGTTGACCTGCAGGGCCAGTGGCACGCCCAAGCCCTCCGTCACCTGGGCTATGAATGGCATCCCCATAGAGAGTGAGTGCAACCTGTTCTTTTGACTAAAGCTCACCGTGCTTAGAAGGCTTGTTGGCAGTTTAATTGCATTATTTGAGAAAGAATTTTTGTTTTTCAAATCATAGATTTGTAAATATCTTGGTACTGCGTAGCATATTCTTCCCTATGGGGTTGACGTTTGATATTTATGATACCTCAGTTTGATACAGACACAAAAACAATACTTTTTTCAATACCTCACAGTGAGGAAAATGTGTTACTTCAAAACCCTTTTTTTCTATTTCACAAAGTAAGTACAGTGCATTAGTGTTTACTCTCAAAGGGATAGTCTAACATTTTCCAAAAATACAAAAATGATCGTCACTGTGAGGGGCCCAGACAACCAGCAGAACTCACTACAACTTGTCGATTTTACACGTTTTTTGTACAGGTTAAATAAGTGTGATACAATGTGTTAATTAGTGAACTTCAGAGGTACCGGTAGACACATTTAGTTTCTTTTGGACAGAGCCATGCTAGCTTTTCCCCCTGTTTCTAGTGTTTACGATTAATTAAGCTAACCAGCTGCTGGCTGTAGCTTCATATTTAACATACACATTTTGTTTGCCACTCAAATCTATTTAGGTGTAATACCTTGCCTTACCCGTGCGATGCATAACTAAAAACCAAAGTTATCTGTTTGGCTACTAAGACCCCAGAAAGTTACCGACAGCATGTTCATCCCTACAGAAGCTTCTTTACAACGTTCATCCAGAATTCCAAGACCTATCTTACACCTGTAACCCCTGTTATCCATGAACAGATTCCCCTAAGGATCTCAGCAGAACAGTGGACAAGGACACCATCATCTTCACTGTTGTGCAGACCGGATCTAGCGCCGTCTACCAGTGTAATGTCTCCAATGATTACGGTTACCTCCTGTCCAATGCCTTCGTCAATGTGCTCTGTAAGTTCATTACACAAGCATCCATTTGTATTAGAATGCTGTTTTACATTTACATTGATCTCTGGAGTTTATTAACCTGACAATAATTGCTGCTTGCCTCATTGCAGCGGAGCCGCCCAGAGTGCTGACACCAGCCAACAAAGTCTACCAGGTCATCAAAAATCACAGAGCGATGATGGACTGTGCTTCCTTTGGGTCACCCATCCCTAACATTACATGGTGAGTTAATGAGCTTTTGACAGAGGAATGTGTTTGTATTGTTTTTCTCTTAAAAGCTGAAAACCACTGCCTCTCTGTCTCAGGTTCAAAGACAGTCGGTCCAGCACCCTGGATGGAGACCCTTACATCCTTCATGACAATGGGACTTTAGAGATTCACGTAGCTCAAGCCCACAATAGTGGCAAATACACCTGCGTGGCCAGGAACAGCCTCGGTATCTATGAGAATCACATCTACCTGGAGGTCAAAGGTGAGAGTGCACTGAAGATACTATAATTAGAAGCCAGGGATTGCAAAGAACTACCTAATAACTCACATAGTGCTATTACAGTGTGATGTTTGTGATAAAAGCCAGAGTAGACTCAACATAGCAAAAGTTACCTCGCAATGATCTTTAGGTGAATTTTATTTACAATTAATGGGTTAACATATCTGCTGACAAGCTTTGACATTAAGCCTTAATTAGAGCAGCAGTGACCTCTCTTTTTAAAGGACATAAACAGAAAGAAATGTCAGTTGTACACCTGCAAGAAAGTCAATACAAATAAAAACTAAGAAAGAAAGAAAACATGATAATAAAAAGGTTAAAAAAGTTAAAATGTCATGTATGTAAAATATAAAGTTATTTCTGGTAACAGCTTCTCAAATTAATTGCCCTTTGCCGGTTGTTAATTTTAAATTGCATACTGGGATGTTTGAATGTTAGTCACAAAATAAGCAATTTTAAGACCTAATTTTGGTGTAACTGGTACTGTAATAAAAGTCATTCCGATACACGGTTTATAAAAAACGTACTTATGAACTGACTTATTGTTTATATTTTTTAATTTTAGCAAATGTAAACTGAACCTTGCCTCCTTGTCCCCACCCATCAGAGCCCACTCGAATCCTGAAGCAGCCAGAGTACAAAGTGGTCCAGAGGGGCAGGTCTGTGGTGTTTGAGTGTAAGGTGAAACACGACCCCTCTCTCATCCCCACCATGACCTGGCTCAAAGACGATGGGGAGCTGCCCGATGATGAGAGGTCAGAGCTACCTGGAGATGTCTCACTAAACTCTACATTAAGTTTATTGGATCTAGCCAGTATCTAATTATCAATCTTACCGTTAATAAAATTGTACTGTTACATATTGTTTTATTTTCTGTATATTTACTGATGCAGATTACTTGTTCTGGCTTCGATGCGTATTATTTCTCTTTGCTTCAAGATTTAATACAACCAGATGTAGTGCTAAACTGTCTGTATGAATGCTTTGTTTACAGATTAATCGTAGACGCTGACAGCCTCACTATCACCAGTGTGACCGAGAACGATGCGGGGGAGTACACCTGCATCATGAACACCACTCTGGACCATGATTCAGCCAGCGCTCAACTCACTGTTGTCGGTACGTTCAGCTTTGCCGGAGCTCAATTTCACTGACTCATAAAACAAACTCACAAATTATTAAAGTCTCCGTCTCAAGTCTTCCCAGAAAAGTGAATCTGTCCAATAACTCACACAACAGATTGAATTTCAGCCCTTCAAGGTTAATTGCCTGAGAGTTTACTTAGGAGGGTCGAAGTGGACTTAGTCAGCTTTTGTGTCAGCAGCATGAATATTTGATTGTTATCATCTTAGCAAGCCAGATAATCTTTGTTTTCTTACGGCTGACTGACCACTAAACTCCCCATTTCACTCCTGCACTCCTACCTGGCAGAGGCCACGCCAACACCAGCTGTCGACGGTAAACTTGCAGCACACAGGAGCGCCCAGATGTGCTCTGCTGACATGAGCTTGTGTTGTTTGTTGGATGTTTCTGTTAAGTGAAGCATGTTGTGGCCTCAGGATTTTGTTATTTGACAATCACAGAGCATTTACAAAGCTTTCCTTTAATTTTGATTTGCCAGCATTTATATTTTGTCTTCATGGTTTTTTTATTATTAATTATTATTATAATTGTATGTTTTTATTTTTTTGCTGAAAGTTTGAATGTATTAAAACACTGATGCAAACGTTACACATTAAGGCATATTTACAATTTGTAAAGCAGACATTTCCCCATTGCACCATTTGGGATATTTTCCAATGCACAATTTCCTCATCACTCATTTATTCCAAGCATGCGTTATCATTACTATTCCTAAACATGAGCTTCAATTTAGCGTCTCTAGTGAGCCTTGGACTCATTTCATGCAGAGTGATTATGGAAGATGAGCATCAGTCGTTTCAAATGCATGATGCAATGTCTGCATGTGTATCGTAGGGCAAATAACATCCACAAATGGAACATGAAGAAATAGAGGAGTAACTGAAGGTGTGCTTGGTTAAACCAACATACTTAGCATTTATTATGATTCTAGTATTACAGAAACAAACGTATGTAACCAGATATCCTCTTTTGTTTTTGCTTCATCTTCTCGTGGCATGAACCCTTTCTATTCTGTGACTGAAACTGTGTGTTGATCTTGCTGCCTGTGCTGTTTCTCCGCCAGAGCGACCCGACCCCCCAACTGACCTAGAGCTGACAGACCAGAAAAAGAGGAGTGTTCAGCTCACTTGGACCCCTGGGGATGAACATAACAGTCCTATTCAGAGTATGTCTTAAGCCTGTGTGTGTGTGTGTGTGTGTGTGTTTAAGAGTTTGATGTACTTGAATTTTGACTGTTAAAACTGTCTCTAGTGAGACTTCCAACATTAGGGAAGTACAAAATTAACTAAACTAAAAACTAATACTCCTTTAATTCCTTCCATTTTTGGCATTTAGTTTGTAGTAGTTTGTAAGTTGTAGTTGATCGTTTGTAGTTTCTTCAGTAACAGAGGGCAGCAGCTGAGGTTAGCTGGAATAATGAAATTACAGCATAAAAAAAATACCAATATATCCAAAGAAACCACTACTGCAGGATAATCTAGTTCTCCACTGTCTACTAATACATTGCAAACACTTCCATTTCTCCTCACTTCACCCTCAAGGCAGTGCCAGGAGTAGCATATTTAGATATATTTTACCAAACTTTTTTTTGTGTTACAATATCCCAAAATAACTTCAGGGCATTCATTCCAGTTATGCAAATATACTGTCAGTGCACTGACGTTCAGTTCAGCGTTCTGTTATCTACAATACTTGTGTTTTTCTATTTTACACAGAATTTCTGATCCAGTATGAAGACACACTGCACCACCGCGGCCACTGGCATAATCTTACCGAGGTCCCCGGAACCAAGACGACAGCTCACCTCAAACTGTCACCGTACGTCCATTACACCTTCAGAGTTTTGGCCCACAATGGTGTGGATTTCAGCCGCCCCAGTGTCCCCTCCAGAGTGTTCAAAACAGAAGCTGCAGGTACAGACTCAGAGTTCCTGATTGTCTCTTGAAGTTTTACTCTGTAAATGAATCTAATTTGTATTCATGTTTTAATAAACACATAATTAATCAACAATAACATACATATGATTCTATCTTGAAAATAATAACTATTCTGTAAGTAAACATATTAAGATACATCAGCTTTTGTTGAATGCCTAATTTCAGAAGCAATTCAGTACAATGATATGATCCTCAGTGAAAGGTTTTCCTTGGCATAATGTTTAATTTTGTCTTTGTTATTTTATATTTTTTAGCCCCAGATGAGAACCCAACTGGAGTACAGGGATTTGGAACAGAACACGATAATCTTGTAATCTCATGGAAGGTAATAAAGTTGTGTAAAGCTATCTGTTTTAATCCTGAAGCATTTACTGTTGTCCGGGGAGTACCATGAAACATGAAAGTGTCTTTGTTTTGTAAAGCACTTGTTATTGTCATGATCTTTTTTTCTTCTTATTTTTCTCTTTTTATTTTATCACTGACCAAAACTATATACTGTATATTATAATGCAGACTCTTTTTCTGAAGAATTGAAAGATAACTTACATTAAAAACTTTTCCCTCTGCAGCCGCTGTCAGGCTTCAAGTCTAATGGTCCAGGGCTTCACTATAAAGTGAGCTGGAGGCCGGTGGGAGGTGAATGGACCACAGTGACTGTGGCTAACAACTCCAAGTTCATTGTGTCTGGAACGCCCACATTTGTTCCATATGAGATAAAAGTTCTGGCTGCGAATGACCTCGGAGACGGACCTGAGCCTGCTATTGCTCACGGCTACTCAGGGGAGGACTGTGAGTTAGACCAACTGTTTAGACCCTTTAAAAAAACATACTATGTACAAGAGCTTGGGGGTGATGCGTTTGGGTATTAAACCTATTACATTTACTCAGTATGTTTCCTTTTGTATTTAGTTGTTGTTGTGTTGTGCTCCTTGTCTATTGTGCAGTGCCAATAGCAGCTCCAGAAAATGTGCAGGTCATGGTGATGAACAGCACTCTGGCAGAGGTACACTGGGATCCTGTGCCCTCTAAATTAATCCGGGGACATCTTAAAGGATTTAAGGTATAGTACAGAAGACCACATGCAGTGCACCAATCCCACCAACCATAATACTCCCTCAACACTTACTGTATACTAACTGTGTCTTGTAGGTGCACTACTGGAGAGAGCACAGCCTCCACAAACACAACTCCCATCACATGGAGCAGATCCTGGTCTTCAGCGGGAACCACAGCCACGGCATGCTGCCTGGTCTGCACCCCTTCAGTCTGTACTCATTCAATGTGAGGGTTTATAACGGCAAGGGAGACGGCCCCCCCAGCCACACCCAGCAGTTTGAGACACCTGAAGGAGGTAGGAGAAGGAATACTTTCTTTCTTTTAGTGTATTATATCACAACTGAGATCAACACTTGTATTACTGTTAAGACTTTATATCCACTATTCATCTGGATGTACCATTACGAGCTACAGTAATTTAAGTTTTAAAAGACTGATGCAAATACAAATGAAGAGGTAGCCCTTCCACTCCTTTTTAGCTTTACTAAGAGTTTCATGATTTATGTGTTTCCTGCAGTGCCGGGTCCTCCCACTTCCCTGACAGTCACCAACCCCAGCCCAGACTCTCTAACCCTTGAATGGAGTCCTCCTCATGTTCGCAATGGACGCATCACTGGCTACAGCCTCAAATATCAGCCAGGTGAGGCTTTTTTTTCCATAACACAACAACTGAGTTTAAAAAAAAAAACTTTGCTTAGTAAACGTCCCCTTCCTTCATGTAGTTTGTAGTTTTGTATGTCCTCCTTTTTCATGTCCTGTACATGTACTGTCATCCTGTTCAGATTCAGATTATAAAACAGAAAGGAAGATTTAAAGTAGTCTAAGAGCATTTCAAGCAAGTTATTTTGCCTAAATTACAACATAAATTAACAAGTCAACTTTTGTCACCTTCTATTCCTGAACCCTACACCTCTGTGCTCCAAATGCTTTCATTTCCACCTTTTTTCATAATTGACACTCCAACCCCATCTACGACCCCCTCCTCCTCATACCTCTATTCCACTTACCTCACTACTTCCAAACTTCCATCCCATTTTTCTTGTCACCCATCCTCCACCCCTGTAGTCAATAACTCCAATGAGCTGGGCCCAGTGGAGGAGCTGGCCCTGCCCGCCAATGAGACCTCAGTCACTTTGTCCAACCTCAAGTACAACACACGCTACAAGTTTTATTTGAATGCAAAAACAGTCAGGGGAGCAGGCCCAACCATTCCTCAGGAAGCTCACACCATCATCGACGAAGGTAAGTCAGCACATGCAGACGAGTAAAAGTAAATGATCTGAATAGTGTTCATGTTTCTTCAACTGGAGCGCAAGATGAATATTTAACCTAATCAATATAAAGTATTTCGATAACTCAGGTAAGAGGATCGAAATGTCCCATGAATCTACAGTACAGTATGAACCCATGCAAAGTTAAAACACATCACACAACTCTTCAGTACACACTACTCACAGTACGCTACACAGTACAGTACATTCATTCATCAAATGATTTCTTGCCTTCATCACGGTGGTTGATGGGTTAATGGGTGAAAGCTTTTATTTTAATAGTGTATGTTTTTTATGGCTATTTATATTTTTCTAGTAATTATTTTTATTCAGTAGGAATACATATTGCTTTTTGTAAAAAGTATAAAAAACGATGATTGAGTGTTGTAATCTTCAAGTTTACAGTGGTTTGGGACTGCTGGTTGGACAAAAGAAGCAATTTGAAGATTATTGTTTTTCTGACATCGTATAGAATAAACATTCAATCGTTTAACTGAAAAAGACCTTGAGACATCAATATGTCGAGTTAAGTCAGAACTAAACAGAACAAGTTTATTGTGTTTGTGAAATGTTCGTCCAACATGTACAATTTACTGTATAATGCACACTATTCCACAGCATTTTTTTTTATTTTTAGCATTGTACATAGCATGATGTACATAAGCTCTTTATCTTTGTCCATGTTAAGTGGAACATGAATGTGATCCTGTTGCATTGTTGCACAAGGTTACCCATGCTGTTATAAAACCTCAGACAGATCATCTCTTAAATGACACAGCATGACCATGTGAATGTGTTACTGTTACGTACCGTGACACAGTTGGGGGCGGGGTGGGGGGGTTATCCCATAGTGACCCCTGTCCTGTTGTTTCTCTGTGTCTTGTTTCTCTTTACAAGCTCTAATATCACAGCCTGACGTAGATCTGGGCACAGGTACCGGTGGTATCTAGAGGGATGCATGTTTTACAGATACAGCTACATAGCTCCAAAACTCAACACAAGCATGCACTCACAAGCTTTAAGCAATCCCCCCCGCCTGTCTCTCTCAAATTCTGCGGCCCACCAAAATGCTCTGCTAAGTTCAAAGCTGGGGAAAGTTCAAAGCCACATAGATAAAGATGCTATGTGACTTGTGCCTTTTTTAATGTCATGTGATAAAACTAGATGAGTCTTTTCAAAGCGCTAGGCTGCTTTTCTTTTAACTGTGCCTTTGGCGACTTTGACCCCTTCTCATTTCTTCAATGGTGGCTGCTGGTGATGCTTCCCGCTGCATGGCAAGAGTTTGCTGGGCATGCCACTGAACTGTGTGCACTGTGTATAATGACTTCAGTGTCTGTGGTGTCTCTGCCTGCTTTTCTGTGTGTGTCTCGTGTGTGGTGCGGTCTTTACCCTTCTCCGTGTTGTTTACAGGAAACACCCAAACCTCTCATCCCATTGCACGGTCTCCTCCACGCCATCCGCCCCACAAGGGTACAGATACTGCTGTGATCTTAGTGCACTAGATGTCTGATTTGTTATGTGATCAGCTTTGTGTATTCTTTTGCTCGTTGGCGTAGTGTCCTGATTTGAAATTGCTATTGTGTAAGGCTATGAGGCTCTAGATTCAGTGACGCTAAGAGCATTTAATGGAAATGTAATTATATCAAAGCAATTAATTGCCAGTTATTGGATTGTCCTTTGACCAACAGACCGATCTTGATGGTTGTCTTTTCTCTTGTATGCTCAGCACTGCCCGTGAGTCCTTTTGGGAATGTTACCTCCTCGGTTCAAGAGGGCGGGGCCCTGATCAGTTGGGAGTACCAGGGGCCGGAGAAAAATGTTTATGTAGAATACATAGTAGAAAACAGTAAGCAAAGAAACACACCTTGATTTCTGTCCGTTCCACACATAGGTGGCAAGAGACCCATACTTCATAATTGGCTTGTGCAGGTGAACAGAAATATTGGCAGTCACGTTGATGCTGGATCCTGCCAACGTGGAGCCAGATGTGATAAACAAGGCGGTCTGTGATTGGATCGCTAATTACCCAGTCCTGTTATTGACTGGAGTTGCGTGCATATCCCATGACAATCACGCTGGAACTTACGCAGACATCATAAAAAGCAGCACAAACATTCTTGTTATGCCAATTGATTTTGACTGAAGGGCTCTCCTTTATTTTTATCCACCTGCAGTGAGGGCAAACAACAAACACTGTTATTGTAGTATGGCTCTCTCACACCTGCTGTTTAATGAATTCAATTAGGGAATATCATAATCATAGATCCCAGTAATTTAGAAAATGTAGTTATCCAAAACGTAATCTTGTGATCATCAAACACATTCCATATCTAGCTCATCACCGCATGTATAATTTATGATGGCCCCTGAGAGATCAACGCACTGCAACTTAAGAAAATAAACAAAATGAAACAAAGGAAAGATCTTCATCAATTTGACAACACATTTGGAAAACAAGATTAAGATTCATTCATCATTTAGTCATTTTCTTTCTAAATGCTGAACACGTGTAGTCAAGTTGGTGAAGTTCTTTTCTTCATTTGTTTGTTTTCCTAAGTTGCAGTGCGTTGAGCTTTCACGGCCAATGTAATAATTCATTTGTAGACTAAATTGTTTTTTTTTATTAGAACTCCATTAATATTGACGATTTAAATCTAGACCGCATTGCCTTCAGTGTAATCCCATGTCAGTAGATGTGTTTTTCAAGTAATTAGTTCCCATGATGTCATGATCTCCACAACCCATCTGAAGTTGTGTTTGCTCCCTCAAACGTCCCTCTCTTCATGAACGTCCCTCCTGCAGGTGAAGATGAAGAGGAGTGGCAGAAAGAGCTTGTGAACGGCTCTCAGAACATTATGCTGAAAAGCTTAAAGGGGGGCCTCGCCTATAGGGTGCGTTTGGTGGCCATGGGTCACCACGACCAGCCACTCCACCACTCTAAGGAGCTTTTGGTCACGGTCCCAGGTGAGGCAGTTCCTGGGTGGTCGCCTCCACCATGGCCTGGCCTGGCCTGGTTTTGCACTGTGTCGTGTGTAGAATGTGTAGTAGTTTGTGCCGTTGTGTAATTATATAATCAAGTCAAGCATGGGTTTAACAGATGTGTTGTGGTCGCTCTGGATGTCAGGCATGTAGTGTTATAGAGGCAGCGTGCATGATTGTCTGGTTGAAATTCAGCGTAATTAAATTCTGTCCTGTAGATTTGGTAATTAGAAAAAGTGGATATCATATTTCATATAGAAGATTAATATACGTTTAGTGGTATAATATCCAACCTAGTGTCACCCGCAGTAAACCTATGTGTACAGTCTGTGTATAATCTGTGTGTGTCTGTGACTGTGCAGTGTGAATGACTGATTTCCTACATTGTCAACTAATGTGGTTTCAATGTGTTCAAGTCACCATTAGCTTTTTCTAGGAGATTTCTAACTCGTCTAACACGAAATTCTGCAGCAGCAATAAGCAAACATGATCCACTCATGAACTGAAATCTCTAACAAGTGCACACTAAAAGAATGACTTATCACACTTGCGACATGTTTGTTTAGCACATAATGGCGGATAATTGTTTCAATTTCCCCTTCCCACTGGGGAAAAAATCATCCAGTTTTAAATGTTATGTCCTCCTCTCCTCCTCTGGCCAGCTGTGGCGAGCAGACAGGTGGACATCGCCACACAAGGATGGTTCATTGGCCTCATGTGTGCCATCGCTCTGCTCATCCTGATCCTCCTCATTATCTGCTTCATCCAGAGGAATAAGGGAGGGAAATACCCAGGTGAGTAGTAGCACAAAGCAATGTATTGACATAGTGTAAATTTGTTATAAAACATACATTATTATTCTGTTTACAAAATAAGCTTTTCTTGTTATGACAAATAATAATAATAATATCACTTTATCTTGATATATAACAAAACTTTCTCACAGTTACACAACAATAGTGTGTCTTGTTAAAACAAAAATAGCTTTTTCCATTAAAACAACGTATGGAAGTTTCTTCTTAAACAACACATGTCAACACATTTTTTGTGATGTAACAAAATAAAATGATACATTGTTATCATGAGAAAAGTTGCTGGTGGCAGCAATATTTGGCTGTAGTCACAATAAGTGAAAACAATTTAAAAGACCTTTATGCAGTATTCCATACAATAATATTGTATAGTATGCAATAGTACACATACACCCTCACAGATGATCGTTTCTTACAAGCTGGTTAAAATTGCTTCCTCCTTTCTCACTAGTCAAAGAGAAGGAGGACGCACACACAGACCCGGAGTTCCAGCCCATGAAAGACGATGACTGTACTTTTGGGGAATACAGGTGAGAGCAAGTGCTCCGGCCTCTGGAGCCCCCAGAGCCCATTTTTACCCATCAACCCCTGCCCCGTCCCCTGCTTTCTGCCCAGATCTGCTCTCTCTGACTGGGCTGGAGCTTTGCACTCCCTCCCTTCTTTCAGCCCTTTCAGCCGACCAGTAACCGACCCAGGATCACCAATAACAGAAACAAGGAGAAGAAGTGCCCCTCGTCTGAACTTCGACAACAGTGAAGCACAATATTTTTGTTCTGGGTTCTGGGACGTCCTGGATGCTACTTGTGTTGGACTCTCTTGTGTGTATGCTTGATATGACGTGGTGTCATTTGAGAAGCAGGATTCTTCAGGTTCAAGGGATTTAGGGATTTGGGTGTGTGTTTAAAACTTAAAACTGTCAGGAAAAAATATATATAAGCTAGATTCATTTGCAACACATCCTAAACGGATCCCAAGCATCAAATCCCATTCCAACTAATAAGCTACTCATATACATTCTGTGTACAGTATACATAGTATTAACACTTTGCCTGGTGTATTGCTACTTACATACACAACTCTCATAGGACTGAAATGACCTAAATGATCATTCTTGCTAACTTACAGCATTTATCCAGCTATGCTTGTTAGTATCCTCTTTCTAGGCTGCTTCTCCAATCGCACGCAGAATAAAGAAAAATGAAGCACTTTACTTCTGTATAGCTAGCATTTTTGAATTGTTTTTTATAAGTCAATTTATAAGATGGTCTTTCTTTTATATTTTATATTCCTTTTTGTATTATGTATACATAAATCTGTTCTATGGATTTAATGCTGTGATAAATACATATCGATATATATAAATATAATATGTGATATGCATGGTGTGAAGATCTGATCTGATATGAAAATTTGCTCTAGGCAATAATGTGTTGAATGGAATTATTGTTCATATATAGATATACAGTATATAGATGCATATGGATCTTATATGAAATTATCAGCATGTTTGAGGGAAGCAATCATCACTGAGTGTACAAGAGCTGGTAAATGCTGTTTATAACAGGCCAGTAGCCATTTTTAATAGTAATAATTCTTAAAGGATAATGCTGGTGATATTCTACATTAATATTATTGTCAACAAATTCTTTAAATAGACCAAAACCAGTGACTCCTCTAGCTTGGTTGTAGCACTGTCTTTCAAGCCCATATTCCTACAGAGGAATACTTTCATCTTTAAAAAGTACTGTGACATAGAGGAATAGTCTTTGTCAGGCTTTGGACGCACAGTCAAGACTTGTTAGTACAATTCAGTGTTTTGGTCTTTTTATGGGATTTGTGGACAACATTTAAATAAATTTAGAATATCACCAGACATATCCTTTAAAACTAAGTCTGTGTAACATGAGAGACCTACTTACACTGCAAGGGAATTTCTCCGATGGATATCAACTTCAAAGAACAACAGTAGACAATAAATCACAAGGCAAAGTGTATAAATATTATAGTGCCTTTGTGAGAGTATACTTTATATCCATGCTGTTTCATTAAGCTCAGCTGGAACCTTACAGTATGTCAATAAAGGCGTAACTTAACTCAACTAAGCTGTTCTTGTTTGACTGCAGGAGAGCGTACTGTAAGTTCAGACTACATGTGTACATGGCGTATGTGCCTGTTAATGTGCCACAGTTAAAACAAATCTTCTCAAGTGTGTGCATAGTGCAGTTGTCCCTAGGAGTGTTGTGTTGTGTGGGATCTCAGCTGGATCTCCTCATCTGATCGCAGGGGTGTAGGTCTCAGGAAAGGTAAGGGTGATGATGGTGTGTGGGGTGATTGAGGGGTCGCTGTTGTCTTTATCTAGCATGTGAGGAGGGTCAGCGGATAGTCGGGTCACCGTGGAGAAAAATGCTCGCTGTACACGCATCCCAGGCTGTCATCAAGTTTAACATTCTGTCATAAAGCCTTCATCATGCCCCTACAAGTCTTTGAAGTCATTCATTTATGGCTTAACTGTGCTACTTGTATCCCTCAAAAGGCTTTTGCATACTGATTAACATCTATTCTAGTAAAATATAAAAACATTTCAGCATTATGATGGCTTTGTGATTTTATCTCATTAATGTTCAACTCATGTATGTGGAATGTTTTCGACTATCTGATATCCAAAGAAAACTTTCTTTGCAGATTTTTCATGCATTTTGCCAATTTGTGATTATTATCATGCTTGCTTTGGGGGATGTTTGGCTGAAACCTTGCTTTCCAAGTTTTATTCACATCATTGCCTTGGATTTTCTGTTTTTCATCACAACCTCTGTCTGGGGGGGTGGTGGGGGTTGCTTTGTGTGAAACAGCACATTTACCACTTCATATTTGGTTTCAGGGGGAATTTTAACAGGGTATGATTGCTTGAGCTTTATTCCCCTGTTGCCTGACGGAAACCAACTAATCATTCATTGCTACCGTTTTTTAGACATGGAGCCAACCAAATTCAAATGCTGCTGACTTTTAAAAAGTAAAGAGTTAAAGAAATGACTTATTTTTAGTGGAAAAAAACTTTCTATCAAACTTACAGCAGGTTGTGGTAAAAGTAACTATCGGCAGTTGAGTGCTCCATCTAAAAAAGTGATCACTAATCTCCTTGTTGCATCTGTCACATCATCTCACCTGTAACACCTGCATGTTATTTTCTCCTTCAGTGACAATGAGGACCATAAACCGTTAAAAGGAAGCCGCACGCCGTCTAATGGGACAGTTAAGAGAGACGACAGTGACGACAGTTTAGTTGACTACGGGGAAGGAGGAGACGGACAGTTCAACGAGGATGGCTCGTTTATCGGCCAGTATAGTGGAAAGAGTGTCAGCAGGGACACTGCTGAGGGCCACGAGAGCTCGGAGGCCCCATCCCCCATTAACGCCATGAACTCCTTGAACTCTTTTGTGTAGCATAGCAGACCGGTATGAGGTGGTGCACTGACTGCTCAACCCCCACAGCTCTCTCTTAGAGGGCTGTTCCAACACTGCATGGCTTTATGATAAAATCTGCATCCCCAATGCTACATATGACACATGAAATACAGACAACTCATCAAAGACACGTATGTTTCACTTGGAAAGTCTTCATGGAGAGGCTTTGGAACGTGTGCTCTTTACAGTTTATCCCAAGCAGCATTTAGGAAGGAAGAAGAGAGTAGTTCAACCAGACATTTGATTTTAATAGTGCATAAAATACCTGATATGACTTAAATCCATATATTAATTAACACTTTGATATTAATAAATGTTGCATTCTTACCACAAATCTCTAATAGACTATGCAGTGCTCGTCTGAACTATATTTGTTTTTGTTATTTGGTTATTATATTATCTACTATGTTCAAATAGTAGTCAGTGTCTACAGTAAATGACTATTATTTCACGTATTTTTCCAACACAGAAGCTTGTACAGGATTCTGTATTTAATAATATAATCCATCCATGTAATTTCATCATGCATTTACAGTGCACAAGGCAGATCATGTACAGTGTATATATATATATAAAGTGAACTATCTGTAAACAGAATATTGGGAGCAGTGCACACCGCTTGCTTGAGATTTGCTGCATTCATAAATCCTCATCTTGTGAATGATCCAACTACACCTATGAAGGAGGAGGCTGAAATGCTGCATGGCATGTCATATGACCACATAATCTATGCCCTGCATGTAACCTGCTCTTACTGAGTTTGAGTTGAAGGCCAGTGAGGATCGCTGAGGGCGTGACAGCTTGCTTCAGTCCCCGCATTTCCCCTTCAGCAGGTAGTGCCTTTTCTTCAAAACAATGATATGATTCCGAAGTCTCTCTCCAGAGTTGACTGGAACAGAGAGAGTAGTCGGACTGCAGAAGTCACATCCAAGGATGGATAAGATAAGCTTGAGAAAAGGACTGTGGAGGGAGGAATAATTCATATACTCTTGTCATGTTTTTTTTAAAGACACCTCCCAATGCCTTGAGACACAGGACTGGCTCCGATTCCTCCAAGAAGCTAGAAGCACCCACATAACATTGTTAAAACCGTGTCTGGTACAAGCCTGCAGTCATTATGTACAGTACCTGATTGTATTTCTGCAGTGTATGAATGTTTGGACATCTGTGAGTGTGTATGTGTGTGCGTGTGTGTGTGTGTGTGTGTGTGTGTGTATGTGTGTGCGCACATGGATCCGGTACATTATTCAATACCTATTAGGGCAAAATTGTTCACTTTTACTAACTACACTTGAGGGCCTTTGGATGGGATCAAGATTTATTTTCTCTTAACTTGCATCAAGTTTTTTTTTTTTTTTAAGACATGTAGAATATTTGTTCAATTTGTAAATACCTTCATCCATTGTACAGGTACAAGCAGCTTGTAAGGCAGCCTAAGAGGCAATATTGTGCATGATATGGTTTAACTTGTTGATAGGACTGTATTAAATATAGAGTACTTGTAGAGAATATATATACTCATTTTTTCTTGCTGTGCACAGTGTATATTGTACTGTAACTAACTGGACAGAAAATTGCATATACATTTCAATTCTGGTTGTTTTCTGATTTGCTTGTCAGCGAGTTACATAACTTTGGTATTTTGTGAAAACATGTAGGATATAGCAACAATATTAATTGATGCAAAGAATTATATTATTCTGATTTGTATTGGCTCTACACAGTCCCAGTATACTGCCAAAGTGATGCTTTTTTCTGACAGTATTGCAAATGGTTTTGTATTTAAGAAACAGATTTGTACTAACAGATTTTTTCTTTCTCTATTTAAGTTTCTCCTTTTAGTGCAAGTATGAAATGCAAGCTACTGGAAATATAATGAATGAATAAATAATTATCTGCTTTAATTTCCATTTTCAGACTCTTTTCTCAAAATGTCATTGCCCTCTGTTGAAATGAGTGATGCTCTGAATGGCGTTAGATTCAGTGATTCATACAAACCCTGTTATTCAGCAAGCTTTGTGCAACATAATGTAACCATAATTATTCACTGCATAACACAAATTATAACACATACTAATAATAGCCAATTCAACAGCCATAGAAATTAATAAACATTCACACTTTTAAACCAGCAAGAAATGCTGTGTATATGTCTGCTTGTGTTGTGCCTGGATGCATGTATGTGTGTGTGTGTAGAGGTGGAAGTAGCCTTTACTAATAAATGCAACAATTTACAAATTATAAGTGCATTCAAAATCCTACTAAAGTTAATGCACAGAAGTATCAGATAAAAATACTAATTCTTAGGTACTGGTCCTGTTATTGACATATTGTTATCTAATACATTATTATTAATAATGATGCATCAATGTATAAACAGCATTTTACTGTTGTATCTGGCCAGGGTAGAGTTTTAATGTATAAGGTAGTCAAGTCCCAGAGCTGCAGATGGAAAAAACTCATAGACATCTAAAATGTTACAAGGGGTCCCAATTAAACCAACAAGGGTAGAACCACAGGTTTCATCTTCAACAATGCATTGTGGTTTATAAGTGTGTTTTTTTTTTACTTATAATCTTAATCTGAAAAGTAACTAGTAACTACATCTATTACTATTATACTGAAAATGTAAATGTACTTTACGTGTGTGTGTGCGCGCGTGTGTGTGTTACGAACCACCCTGTCATTGGCTCATTGAAAATTAGATCTAACATAATCAAACTGTCAGGAGTTGTCCAACAATTAATACATGTGTTTGATGAACATCAAGTCATAAAAGACTACTCAAAAACAACCAAAGTTACAAAAGGTCTGTGTCCCCAGTTAGAGAAAAGCTGATTTTTGTCAGTGGTTATGGTTACAGTCAGTCTCCACGAAATTAAATTATATCTATGTGTGTGTGTGTGTGTTGGCATTGTCTATACAATCCTGCTCTCCTGCTGCACAAGCTCTGGATCTATTTAGAGTTACATGGATCAGAAGGAAATGATGACAAAGAAACCTAGGATTTCAACCCACCAAAATCGTAACGCAAGTGGGTAAGACAACTGTACAAATGCACACACAACCGTGTACACCACACACATACACCTACAACCTAAAATACACACTCAACAGTAACACCGCCCTGTACTGTGAGCAGAAGCTGGGGGCTGTGTGTAAATATGGATGCCTACACCTGCCTCAGTCTCCTCAGTGTGAAGCAGCTATAGAAAGGCCTTATGGAACACGACAGTTGGGCTCCATCTTTTTGGCGCTCACTTGTGGCACTTCCACTTCCATTAGAGTCATATTGTCAGGGTAATAACGAGAGAGCAGCCCGCCATCTGGTGCATTATCACACAGCAATGGTGTCAGGAAGCGGGGAAGGCTGATATCTAGTGTCTTGGATTTACTTTCTCTCCCTCTGGCAAGGACTCGTTGCCTTCTGTTTATTCAGGTACATTAATTCCTTTTCCCGGGTAAAGTTTTTTGGGGATTAGTGGGGTTGTTGATTTCTTCCAAAATGAAACCAAAGATTAGTTTTTATGAAAGATGAATCCATCAGTGAGAAGTGTAGGTGGTTGAAAGGATGTCCATATTATTCCAGCCAAAATAACTGACTCTCACACTCAGCGGCAATGATCTCTGATGACCTTCAGCTACTGGATGATGATCCATCAATTTGTTTATGTTTGACAGATTTTCCCTCTTGACTTTACTGCCACCTAGTGATATGAGGCCGGGTGAAATAAGCAACAGGCTTTTAAATGCCACGCCAGGCACATAAACTATCAATAAAACTAATAAAACTGTTTTTTTTTGTTTGTTTTTTTTTTAATAAATTTTTACTGGTAACAGACAACAATGAAATTTTATATAGAGGCCACAGTTTGACCATGCTATAAAATATTATATTCCAACCACAATGTGCTGGATTACCTTTGATTTTGGCTGACAGTCTGTAAGCCTATGAATTTGTTTGGCCCTCTGTTGACATCCCCAGTCCTCAATTACAAAGGCTGCCTGTAAGAGGGTTAGCTACTTTTTTTCATGGCAACAGAATCACATTATTTGTCCGTCGATTGGTGATCATTGCGACCAAACAAGCAGCTGCCCCATTACCCTTCTGAACTCCACCCACCCCCTCTTCCTGCCACTCCAAGCCAACCCCTCCCTCCATCCTCTCATTCCTCATCCAATCCTCAGTGGATTCATTCTGTGTCGGCTGTTCGTCTGCCATAGCATCCATTATCCATTCCCACCTCCTCTGTGTCCAGCTCCTTGATTTACTGCTGGGCGGAAAGCCTGGTTTGAATTGATCTATAGCTGGTTTTTATGTCTACCTCCAGTCTGCTTTCAATGAGGAAAATATCATTACATGATGTGATAGTCCTGTTTCTATACAACCTGGTAGCTTTATAGTGCACCATTTGCATCCCAGATGCTCAAGTGAAGGACGTGATCTTTCGGCATCTACAAGCTTCCCAATATGCAGAATAAAGGATATCAAAGGCAGGTATTAGAAAAACACCACCATTTAGTTTCTGATATTTTTTAAGTGTGTGCTGAGCTTCAGGGCGCCTGTTCCTTTAGATGTAAGTGGCAGAGCCTTTGTGTCTTTATGTAAATGTGCCCTTTTCTGCTGCTCTGAGAGCTGGGGAGGATAATTGTTTATGATTACTCTGTGACATTTCCATATGGCTGACGAACGGTTTGCCAACACACACTCACCGACACACACACACACACACACATCTGTCAAGACCAAGCTGTTTGGAGCCTGAATGGTAGGTTTGGTTTGCCTGAAATTGAAAACCCAAACTGTGGGAGGGAAATCACTACTTCCAGTATAACAGCATCATTTCTTCAGTACTGTTTCTACCCAAAAAGGCTGAAAAAAACAAAACAAAACCCTGGGGCTGGGGGGGGGGGCTGATATGGTGACAGATATCATAGCACTCCTGTTGGATGGATGCTACTTAAAGTGAGAGTGCTTTGTTCTATCGATCTCACACTCTCTATCAACCCCACTCCCTCTTTTTATCATGATATCACCATGATTATAACCCCGATTCTTATTCCCCTTGCACCCCCCCATCATGTCCCATGTGTATTGGACTGGTTGAGTGCGGGTGGTGGTGGATGGATGGGTGGGTGGTGGGGGTTTACCTTTGCATGAGCCCCTGTGGAGATCATTGGGGCTAAATCATGTTTACCCTCACCCCTCCCTCCTCTATTTCTCCATGTCCCTCCTCCTCCTCTGCCAGGCAGATAGATGACAGCCACCTATTCTTTCCTCTAGACAGCAGGGTGTTTGCTGTTCCTCTTATCCACCCCAGAGACCGACCTTGTAACAGTGTTATTCACCAGCAGGATCTGTCTCTATTTGCACTGCCATGTTGTAAGAGGAGTAAAAGTGTTTGTCTGAGGGTTGAATACACCTAGATCTTGGATAACCCGAGCACAAAATAATATCCTTTTGGGCTCTGTATTATGCTCCTGTATTTTCCTCACTGTAACCAAATACTTTTGGCTTGGCTATTTTCTGTGGAGTGACATGTTTTTCTAATACATCCCCCTTGGCGGAAGAAAATTATTATTTTTATTGTGTATTAACAACAGTTCCCATCTCAACGGAAACAATACTTTTTTTTTGATGAAAACTATGAATATTTACAACAGCCTTAGGGAACAAAGCAGCAACAACTTGATATAGAGCTGTAACCTTCATGTAAAGTCAGTTTCTGGTCACATTAAGGAGAACTTCTTTGATATGTTCCCCCAAATTCATCCAAAGGGGCTAAGTCCTTCAATTAATTCTACCCTGCTCTTTCACTAACATTCCTGCATTATTTATGGGCCGCCGCCACAGCAGATTATTATTTGCTGTGTGGTGTTTACATCCAAAATTTAAATCTAATCCCAGGGGATTGAGATGGTCTCATGTTTGGACTGACATGTAGGCAAGGCATTATAATTAGTAGAGGTGCCCTTTTGATATGTGCATGATGAAAAATAGGCTGACAGTTACATGCAGGCAGCAGTCACACTCATTTCTCATCCACCCCTGGTGGTGTTTAGTCATGCAAATAGATTTATCTGCTCATATTTTGACATTTCTTGCTCTGAAACATTTGCTGCTGTGACAAAACAATGGAACAAAATTTAGTTTGTGGTGCTCGGAGCTCAACGTCAACATCTTTTTGGGACTCAGCTAGCTAGGGGTAGCTTCAGCTGCTCACAAGCCACTGTGTTATGCAGTGTAAAAGTGAACAATAATCTAAATGAGCCTATTGTTATATTTGTATATGCTTAAACAAAACATTGTGTTATCTTTGGTATACCTTACAGCCAATTGATTTTTGTGAGCATCAGGGATAGGGATGTTAACTTAGTGTACACTTGGGACAGAAGTTCAAGGGCAAAACCGTCTACACTAGACCAAAATAAAATAAAAAACAGCTATCACTGAATGCAGTCAGACAGGTAGACGAAACTCAAGGAAGTAAGAAAGGCGGATAGGTCTAAAAACAGGCAACATACAGAAGACAATGTAGTAAAAAGGTGAAAGGTTGGTAGGTGGAGCAGCCTATATAATACTGACGCTGATGCTATCAACTTAATGAATCATATGAATATGATTAACATTAACTTTGATATTGTGGTTGACACATATATTACTGTAACATGTAACCACTGTAGTCTCTTTCTCTCTATTAAATTACATGGAGCCTCGAGTTAGTGCTGATCACAACAGACGTTGCATACTTTAAACCTTTCATAAGAGAGCCTTAAAATATTAATAATATAATAAAAAAGATTTTAATCTGATTTAAGCCAACCCATAAATACTACTGTATCTAACACACTGAGGCAATGTTGGGTCATTTCATTTATTATAACGTGTGAGATATTAAAGGTTTTTACAAGCATAAACTTTTTTTGTTTATGTTTTGTTTAAATGTTCCTCTCCTTCTCATTGCTGGGGGAACCTTTGCTGGAGCTCAGGAGGAACCCGGACACCACTGTGGGAGCCACTGCTCCTTTGGTCCTGTGGAACAAGCAGATCTAGCGCCCCCTTAAGCTGACAGTCACAACCCCTCATCCAATCCACGGGGACAGGACCGCTGCTCTGTCAGTTTCTTTCCCCGCTCTTGAGCGCCCGGCGATGCGGTGCTGAGCAGGTGTGATCATCGTGAAGCACCGACTGTTGCCCGCTACGGAAGGTAAGGACACTGGAGGGGAAACCGGTCAAGATGTAGTGAAAAACTGATTGTTTAGAGATCCTTTGCAGAGAACAGCGTTTTGACAGCTGGTTAAAATCAGTGTTGTTTACAACAGAGTGGGATGCGCGGATGGGATGGAGCTTAAATGCAGCCCTCCGCAATGCAGAATTGCTAACGATTTGATAACGAAGAAACTGTGTATTTATTTTTAGTGTGTGCTATCAGATACAGAGAGATATCTACCGTGTGTGCAATATCTGACTTATTATGGCGTGGTATGGGGATGCTGCTGTTACATGATCTGCTGCACATCCTGGCATGCACTTCCCTCCCCAAAAAAATAATAATAGTCGATGCACAGAGCAGATGCAGGGATGCTGTGATATGCTTCTGCAACATACAGCACATCTGCATTCAACTAATAAGTCTTGGGTATTTAATGCAGCATTAATTAGACCACGCCGGAGGCCATAGCCTTATAGCGCCGCACATACCGAGGATTCAAACTGCCGCCTGCCTTATAGCCGAGAGATCAGGAAGCACCCGACGACTGTAAACACTTTCATCTGGGGTGGAACTAAAAAAAACGCTTGTCCCGGTGTTAGTGCAGAGATGGATTGAGGCGTATAGCTCGACTCTGTCATCTGCTCGGTAATGGCCCCGTTGCAGGGTTATTCTGTCAGCATGTCAGGTGCCGGAGAAGGTGTCATGGGCGCGTCCTGGTCCTGACTCGCCAGAATTGTCTTCAGTGGAGAGAAACTGTCCATGCTACGTGTTGCCAAAGTATGGGCTAGGCACTGTTATGTGATGTTTTTTAATAGCAGTGCACACAGTGATGACATAGTGAAAAGGGATGATGGAGGTTTCTGTAGCTGCAATCATAAGTCATTCAAGAAGCATTCCTATTTATAAAAAAAATACACTGTATTCATTGATATTCTGATATTCTGGGGAATTGTTAATAATCTCAGTTAATAGCTGCTATGGTTTTGCTCATGGTGATTAAGCTACATGGTGAAGGCTGTTTGCAACTCAATGTTTGCTTACATGATGGTTATAGGTTTCATAATGTTCAGTAATGGCTTGAGTGAGTGGCTTTTAGCATAGTTTCCTGCAATAGACAGCAGACAATCCTTTACTGTGGTCTAACGAGCTTGTAATTGTAATTCTCAATGTGATCAATAACACCACTAGAAGGGAATTGGGATTTCTAATGGGACTGAATCTGCACATGTTATTTTGGATTTTTGGTCTCAGATGAGCATATTAATAGATGTTTATGAACAGGTTAGTTTGTTCCTTAAGAACCTAATGTGGGGCGGGTGTCTCCACACCTGTTACTTGTCAGAGATTTTTCATCATCTACTATAAAAACGTGTATTTTCAGACAGTCTGATTGATAAATGTGTGACCACATTCTGCTCCTGGGGACTGTTAATGTTTCTGACCCAGATTTTCATTTCGGCTTTATTTGCAATTTAGTGCCGTGTGTGAGTTCCTTCTTCACTCTGTGTTTGTCCTGACTGAATCAGAGCCATGAATGTGGCACAAAATGTCAGAGGGATTCCATGGCCGCCTGTCTGGTGGAGCACTTTATGAATCTTGTAAGCCTGACTGCTGCTAATGCATCCTGTGCTGTCCTGTGTACACCCCGAGGACAGGCCCTCTCCTTCATGCTAGGTGAATGAATTTACTCTGCTCAGAAGTAGGCTAACCCACTGCGTGCAGGGCATCATTTTACATTTTTACCCCCCCCCTTGCTCTACAATGCAATATGTAATATACTCTATAGAGTTTTGAATTTTGTAATAAGTTGTCCGCTGCCAGCACTTTGGCTGTAGGGCTGCAGTGGCTTGCAGAGCCAGCATGACATGGAACTTTTTACATAACACAGTACCCTTCAAGATATGGCTGTTCTATGATGCATTTCAAGGCTACAGCCTCAGCCTACATTAGTGTCACAGTCAAATGACTCAACATAACCGTACATTTACTTCTCCTTTGGTTTGAAGCGTCAGTCACACACATCTGTCATGTACTGAGGTAGACAGGCCCTTTTCCCCTTTTTCCCATGTCCTTTAAACATTAATGTCTTATATAAGCAACGTGATATTGGTGCTCAAAGCAGAAGCTTGGATATTTGCCATCTAAGATTAAGGTAATTTTAGAGTAGTTTTGAGGAGATTAGATTTGTTTTCCAGATGTCCTTCCAGCCTTCCTTGGTGACAAAATCTTGGGCAAAGAGTCAAAGCATTAGCTGAAGAAAACAAGATAGATTTTGTGTGTGATTTTGAAAAGACTCTAAACTGATTGGCAGCGTTGGCATTTGGAAACAACGGCGCTTGTTTGTTAGGCGCCGTTGGTTCTGTCACACTGAATACAGTGTCAGTCATGCTGGAGGCAATACGTCCTCCAAACTTGTTTCGTTGTTAAAGTGAATGATACACCAAGACGAGGCAGCCTATGCACATGAACACAACACGTGCGCACGCGCACACACAGACACACACACACCCACCAGCCTTTATTGCAGCAATTGTCTTCACTGCATGTACAAGTGCTTCTCTCTGTCCTGCTGACAAAACATGCAATGCCCTCGTCTTGATGCTTCCTTTAGATTGCTCAGCAATTTACGCACCGGCGATCAATAGCGAGATCCACTAATGGTACGGCAGTGAGGCAGAGACATGACGTGTTCTGTGTTTGCCTGGAGACAGACCTCTCTTCTGTTCATGCCTGAGGACGAGAAAGGGCCTCAGTCCCCATCTGCCATCTTTGGCTGTCTGAATACGAGTTGCACTAGGCCCGCCATTGATTCTCCCACTGTGGACTGCTCTCTGCTCCCTGCATGCATGTGACCCCATAGATCTTATGTGGAAAGACCGAACTAAATGGGGAACACCCATAGGCACAGTGCACATTTGTATCCGATTTGTTGATAAATGTATTGTAGTTAGGTATTCAAATCTTTAAACGTTTAGTTGTTGTCATCTTGTCAAATGGTGATACTACAGGTTAGAGCTGAGATGATTAGTCAATGAATTGATTAGTTGATTGACAGATAAGTAATTGAGCTATTTTGATTGATTTTTCAAGCAAAAAAGCAAAAAAAAAACAAAGACTTGCTGGTTCTAGCTTATCAGATGTAAGAAATGCTCCTGCGTTTTTGTGTGATGTGATAGTAAACTGTTTGGTATTTTTCTAAAATGTTATTAACCAGACAATAAAAATAATAGGCTGATGAATTGGTAATGAAATGAATCCTTTGTTATCCTTAATCCTTGATGCAGCTGCCAACATCAGTAGCTAGCTGTATATTTTAATAGCTGGAGTGTCTAACATTGTGTAGGACTCCCCTTTCAAAAAGTTCAATTAGTCTGATCGACTATGGTTTTGTTGCCTGGGCTGATGTTCTCTTTCTGTGGCCATTGTTTCCTGTTTGAATCTAATGACCTTGAATAGTTGCTCAGGAGGCTAGTTACTTTTATTGCCAGACCCTAAATTAATTATTATTCAGCTGCACTGGATTAAAGTTGTTTTAGTGTGTGTGTACACACAAATGCATGTATGTATGTGAGTGTGACTCATCTAGCTCCAGGACTTGTATCCTCCTTATCTATCTATGATCAGGATAAAGTACAGCGTGGCGTTTGGTTGATTTACACGAATGCAGCTCAATGCTGAAGATAAAAATAGATTCATTTGATATCAACTGCTAGTTTTTTGTTTATTTATAGCATTAAAGGTTTTGGAGAGGCATGGCATTCATCTACTGACATGGTAAAAATGGGTTTTTGAAGAAGTGGCCTCATTGTAAAAACATCAAAACCAATCACTCCTCAATATATGACTTTAAGTGTCTTTTATCGTAGAACATTTAATCTGTTCCCCTTCTTTTTATCAGGGCGATTTTGTTTGTTGATAAAGTGCCTCGGTGACTCATGTGGTTTCTCCGGTTTGTCTGCCAAAGTGATGTCTTGTTCAAAATCAGATTACTTAATTTCCATTAAGATAATCTGGACCGGACAATCAGGTAATGTTCGGAAATATCCTGGTATCTCCTCCTGCCGCTTGTAGGATGACACTGATCAATGTCATCGCAGAGTTCATGAAGTTTCCTGTTCAGTGGTCTGTTTGGGTAACTGAATAGTTCAAAATCTGAATTTAATTAATATTGTGAAAAAATATTCTATATTGAGTTATTACAGGGGTCACTGATTAACTGGGTAAATGACTGATTTACTGAATGATACTTTTATTGCTTTACAGCCATCTGTGTCGGATGGTTTTTAAATGTTGAGTTTAAGTTGATGACTTTAAGACAGTTAAATGAACAATTAAAATCTGTAACTAGGTTAGACTTGACAGGTTTTCACTTCTTCTCTCTGATTTGTCATTTGGTTTCCTGTGGGATATTTTTAGATTTTACAATCAAAGTAAATCTTTTGGGATTTATGGACTCAATTAGAAGAAGATTAAAACTGTGTGCCCTTCGCCTGCTAATTTCTGTTAACAGCATGATCAGCCTTTTTAATTTTTTCAGATAATATTTGACTTCCTTCAGTACAATGTCAGCACAGAAAATTGTTTGTTTGCTTGATAGCAGGGCAAACCTTATCTAGCTTCGTTGGGATGCCTTCAATTTCCGCAGTAGTATCAAGTAGTATCTCATCAAATAGCTAATTGCCATTTGGTTGTTGTTAACCCATACTAAAGAGGTTTGTATTCATGAAGACAAGAAGTAAAAATGACAGTATTGCAAGGTTAACAAGTTCAGAGGACAGTTATCCCTAATTAAGTAGTCAATTTTAAGCATCCTAATGTGAATAGATCTTAATTAAACTTCTCCTCAAAGTGTCAGATTACCCCTTGTGAATTTGTTTAACATTTCACTGAGCATAAATATTGTGTTGCACACAGTGGACTGACTTCTCACATGGGAGTCTTGAGCCATCTGTTTTTGCACCTTCGTACAGGCAGATACATTGTTTACAGAGCTGTTGGGAAGCTGTGCAGTCAGACAACACTATATGCTATTTTGGTCCTGTAAGAGACAACTTTCAATTTCATGCAATTTGAAAATCAGTGGAGTGTGTCTGATTTATTTCCTAGGATTTGAGCCAGTGAGTGTTACAATGTAGGAAACTTCTACAGTTGTCTACAAGTGAATTCCTTATCTGGTTTTGTTTGTTTCGTGGCGTTAAATAACATATTGTGAAATCCAGATCATAAAAAAGACAGATGTTGTTAAGGTATAGCTTTTGTTTGGAGTAGACATTTTGGATGAGAAAGGTTGGAACAGAAATTATCACCTTCGCTTCTGGCAAAACCATAACCAAACAACTGTACACAACTCCCCTAGGGATGGGATGATATATTCCTGTATTGCGATCAAAAACACATGAGGTGCATCTGTGATGCAATAAGTATATGTGCTTCTTAACATTGAAAGTGATCACTGTAGGTTTTACTGCCATTTTAGAAGTATGAAGTATATTTTCATAAATATCGTGATAATATCGCAATTATTTTGACTGTAGCATCATTTTATCTGTATCCTTCATCATCGATATTCTTAGTAATTGGCAGCATTGTTTTGGATTTAATCCTATTTAATCTGTGTTTATCATGGGATTGTGAAAGTTTACTGTAGTTTCAACGGCTTGCACTGTTATCTTATAGTGCTGGTGATAAAGAACAAGCCCGATGGTGCAGGGAACTGTCCAATTAGGTACGAATGCGTCTTCCTTGTTGGGGCCAAGCCACTCTTGGGGCCTTTGAGCAAGGGTTGTTGCTATGGTGCTGGTGTGGGAGAAAAGAACACATGTTCATCTACATGCTAGTTCAGCATGCAAGCCTTCCAAGGATAACCACACTTTTCTGCTTATACAATCACCTTTCATGTATACTGTATAATGTTTTTCTTACTAACCCAGCATATATTGCCTCACAGTGATGATGCATGCCGTGTTGGACAGCTCAGCCCTGTTACTGAGATAGCATACTGAACTGGAGTCCTGAACTCCTCACCAGTTGTGTGTTGAAAATAATAAACGACTGAGGAGGTCAAATGGGTTTCTTACACTAATCAGAAAACGTCCTTGGTGAGAAGCACACTAGTTCTTTAGCTGGTTGACCTCTAGCCTTCTGTGCAAGGGACTGTATGTGTGAGATGTGTATGGATAGAAGGCTAATCGCAGAGAGAACCCAAAGGCGAAGGCCTCCTGGCACGTGGAGCGAATACTGAAGCTCTTGGGAAGCCTCATTATACATTTAGGGGCGTCCTGTTTTCCCTCACTCTGGACAGCTGGACAGCTAAATTGTTTGTGGATCAATAGTTTAGCTTCCTACTGGCTCCACAGAGTGAGTGAAGTGCATTTAAACCCAAGAAATCCCATTACAGATGGGAAGCATAGCACTAGGGGCCTCAGCAAGTGCTATTGCTGTACACATTATTCAATCTCCCTGTTTGTTTACCTGCAGTGCTTCTGCTGAGACCACCCGTAGTCATTTTACTCTAATGTTATCACATTTTTTTCGATTTTCATTTTCTTTGCTAAGCAATTTCATCCATAAATATACCATGATATTCCCATATAGTTTTGAAAATAACGCTATATGCACTATATTTTCAAACCATTCATTGGATGGTGTAATGAGTGACTGAATGATCTTCACCAGCAGAATCGATTGAAAGTCTTAAAAGTTGAGTTGTGCTCGCCTGCAAAGAAACTGATTGTATATTAATGCTGCTTATTATGACTGGAGCCTTACTGTTGCCTGTCTGTATTGATTCAACACTTATTTAAAATGTCTGTTGTTTTTAGTTCAGCTCTTTGGCTATGTAAAAGGCAGAGAGACAAAAGGGGCAGAGAGAGAAGGAAGGGGGGTTCGGGGGTATAATGAGAAAGAGAAGAACAAAACATTTGGAGCTCTCCCTTCATTCCTTACATCGGTGTAACCAGAAATAAAAGCTGTGGCTGGTGCAGACTCTGGGCCGTGGGCCGCCGCTGTCCTCTCTTGGCTCGCTTGCTGTGCTGCCGGTGTATTTGTGTTTTGCTGGTCAGCCTCCGAGATCCTGGGCCCAAGGCTGCATCTCGACATGAAGAGCCCATTGATGTGGGCAACATTAGCATTCGGGGTAAGTGATCACGACAAACAGGTTGGTTTCCCATTTCACAGTAACAAACCTGTTCTCTCTGGATTCTCTCAAAGGGTCTCAAATCAACCCTCTTGTTGCATAGCTAATGAGAGAGGATAAAAGAGGTCAAACAATGCTTATTTAGCCCTCTTCACTCCAAGCAGTGTACTCTTTGTAGAAGACCACGACTTGCCAACTGCCACGTCAGGGCAATACTTTTTAGCTGGCGTGACACTGTCACATCTGGCTCACAAACTCACAAGGTGATGTAACTACCTGCGTCATGTTTTCTGTATGTCCTAGTGGGACAAAACACCAGCACTAATAGCTTCCGACAAACTACCCTAAAATGTCCCCGAACAAAAGTTGTTCTTTCCAGTTGGCATATCATTATTCAGATCTGAACCCGGCATTCTGAGGGAATCTGGCTGACTTATGCATGAGACTTGTGCACTAATTATGCTGCAGATTCATTTCCTTGGCTCAGTTTGTAGCTGCAGGAGCTTCTGTTGCAATCTGCTAATTCATGGTGCTGACATTATTCCCACAATTTTACTTAGCAACAGAAAAATGCCCCCAAGAAGACGTGGCTAATATTACCCCATGAAACATAACACGTTCAATCTTGGTGTTTACCATCTCTGTCTTTTAATTATCATGAGTCAGACCACTGCTCGGGCAAGTCATCCTGATGCCAAGAGGAAGGGAGGTGGTAGGGAGAGTAAGGGAAGCCAGCTTCCTAATTACGGATCTTTTTAATCTACCATTGGACATTTCAGCATCAGTGTAGAGGAATTTACATGAACAGTAAAAAGGCAGATAATGAAGATGTGAGTGAAGATACCACCCTTTTTCTTCTCATTACTTGCCGTCTAGACTGAGGGAGGTGCCAGCAATCACAACATCAATTCCCTGCCTGTCTGAATAATAATTATCATCCCATGGAGGAAAATAAGCCGTCCATGCATATTAATAGAGTGTTTGTGCAGAGTTCAGTGGGGCTTGGCAGTGGACAGCCTCCATACTGTACGTGTGGGCCTCGTGCTGACATATGTCAGTAGTACAGCGGCCAGTGTCACTGGTTGGATTATTCATAAAGGAGATGTAATGGCGGTGAGTGAAGGAAAGGGCATCCAGAGGTGAATCTGACTGGGAGAAAGAGCACTGAATATTTTTTTTTTTTTACATTGCTCTTTTCACACACACCCCCGCCTTTGCAGTACTCTTATCTGCAACACACAGCTCCACTCATGCTCCACACACAGGGCCATAGTGTGTGGATGACAGACGGAGTGAAGGGCACAGCGTCACAGTCAGGCAAGCACACATACACCCTCTACACAAACACACAAACACATGCACAATGGATAGAAAGAGGAGGGGTTGTACTTTTCTTAATTCCCCTGCAACAGAGGACAACAAGACAACGCAAAACAGTGCTCAGTGAATGGGGATGGAAACCACTACATGTTTAGAGACTGCTGAAGTACTTAATGTTATTCACATTGACCCATGACCAACCAGATTATGATTTGACTTCAGTGGAATGAAAGGTGTAAGCCTGTAATTAACTGTATATATTAGGCATCAATATAAATAATTTAATCAGTCACAGTTTCTCACAAAAACAAAACACAAAACTGGGAATATTATCATGGAAAAAAAATAGTAATAAGTAAGTTATGGTAAGTAATGGTGAATATTAATTAAAGGAATAATTTTAGGAACACGCAGGTGCCTACCCCCTCCAAAGCTCACCAGTAAACACAGTATATCTTGTACAAAAAACAAAGTGTAAAATTGACAGTGTTTTATGGATTATTTCTTGGGTCGGTGAAGTGACTTCCTGCGGTCTTGTCATCACTGTGAGGTTGTCAGGCAACCAGGAGAGATGCCAGAATACCTTTGGACAGAGCCAGGCTAGCTGTTTCCCCCTTTTTCCAGTCTTTATGCTAATTTAAGCTAACTGTCTCCTGGGTCCAGCTTCATATTTAATGGACACCCCCAAGATGTCAAATCTTTTAAAAGCAAGACTGATGTGATATCATTTTGCAGTTGTGTTGTTAAGTCTACGAAATATGAGATCTGAATATTATAGGTTATTTGATTTAATGTAGTTTGTAGTTGCAGATCGCAACTCATTCACTTCTCCCTCCCCATCCAAGAGCAAAGGAGAAACCTTTTAAAGCCAGTGTTTGGTTTGACCCTTCTGCACCACTGTAGAAACTTGCCGGTTCAACATGGAAGGCGACCTGCGACGTCTGTAGATATAAAAGGCTCATTCCAAGGTAACAAAAACATTACGATTCCTATATTCAGAGGATTATACCCTAATGCGAACATAATTATGCATATTATATTCCATTTGTGCCAATAGATCCAAATTGGACCTTTTTATCAGAGTAATTGCTACTAAATTAAGCAGCAAGAGTCATATTCTTTTGAAAAGTCGATGCTTAGTGCTTTAGTTTTACTCAAGCACTGCCATGAATAAAATCCAGCCTAATGTAGGTGAGAAGGCCCTGTGAGTACTCTTAGGGCAGTCAAGCAAAAGCATCTGTTTGAAGCATAACATATGAAAATCTCTTAACCTAGTTTAGCTTTCTTGCTGCAACTAGAGGGAATGCAAGCTTGATGTGAAATGCTGTAAACTGTGTCGCTGCGTGGGTTGTTATCAGAGCTGTGTCTTTAACAGCAGTTGGACTGTGCGCAAACAGCTTCATAACAGTGAAAAGATGATTTTCCTTATGTAAAGTCATAATCTTGTGATCTGAATGCCAGAAAGCTCCCACACATCTGTATCTCCTTACGCTGACACAGCCAAGTAATGTCATGATGTACCATTTTTGTGTTTGAAGATTACAGTTTGTTAAAGGAACAGCACATGAACCTAATCATAGTGGCAGCATTACCTACACAGTCGGTTGATCACAATCTAGCTTTGTGATCTAAGCACGCTTTTTAAATACATCTCCCTCAGTTCTTTTTCTGTTGTTTAAGTGGGCACCTGTTCTGTGTCATGAGCCATGATCACATGGTGTGACTTGGCCAAGAGGCAACAGATGACTCAGGTCTTTGCCCAGGCTGTGTTCATTGTCAGTCGGCACACACACTGCTCTCCAACAGGCTGTCTGACTGTGGCCATGTGCTCCACAGTAAACACAGGTGACTGAATCTGTTGACATGGACACTGTGTTCCGGATATGAACGTATATGATGAAGGTGAAGGGCTTGGTCCAGATAAAGTTTTTATCATCTTTGCAAATATCACTGCCAGCGAATTATCAGATTTTTTTTTGTTAATACAAAGAAAACAACCAACAGAGAAACAGTAATTGGGATAATGTGTTCACATGCTGTAATATATCAGCAAATATTAGCTTGTCTCAGCTGTCATACTCAGGTTTCTGGCAATCCGACTAAGATCTCATGCTGACTGTTGTAAATAGTGGCTTCTTAAGAATCTTGAGTGTCAAATAACAGGAGAATATTATTTTTCGCATAAATGCACCCATTGAAAGAGACTGTGGAGCTTGAAGGGGCACAAGTGGTGGAGGAAGACTTCCCGATGGGAAGGCATGAATATGCATGGTGCTGCTTAAAAGCACTGGCACAGACTAATACAGTATGGCAGTCAATGGATTCACAGGGTAGGCTTTGTCTCGTGTACTTTCAACTCTGGAGGAGGTTTCTGAGCCTCTTGTTTGAACTGAACAGCCCTAAAGTGCCACTGCAGAAATCTCTAATCTTTCTTAAGAACGAGGTGCCTTGTTTTGGGTTAATCATGTTTCCTCGCTCAATACTACGTTACTTATTTATCAGAAGGATCGTAGGGTGTTTACATTCCCCTACCCAACTTGGAATTATGATATTTCATTTGGGATTCATTGAGGTTGAGTTGTTTTAATGAATCGCTAAGTGATAAGTTACCAAAGTAAACAACTCAGCATGTGTCTTGTGCACCACACATCTGTAAAAATGCCCTTTTATGGTCCAGATTCTAGACAGGCACCAACTGTGTTCAGAGACTTAGTAGCGGGACATTTGTTTTTCCCCTTTTCATTTCATTTCCTATCATCCATCCACATCTGCCTTGGAGAGAAATTTATAGGAAATAGGAAAAATTTAAAGTAAACAAGAGCTTCCCGTCATGTTCTGAAAGCTGCAAATTGTGCAACGCTGCCTTTGGCAATAGGGCTGCTTTTGCATCAAAGCTACAATAGAATTGGGAGTTAACAGCCACAATGGCACCCCCAAATTAAATTACCATTCCCAAAGCTTCAGCATGTCCAGTGCATGCATGAGTCTGCTGTCCCTGTCTGCCTTTCCCTTGCTTCTGTTTTCACCTGTTTTTCTACAGTCTCTATGTATCTTGTTGGGCAGATCGAGACACATTGTTTATGTATACAAATACAGCAGGAAACTTAGCACATAATAGTGTATATATAATAGTTTAGAATCTGAGCAGTAAAAGTATGGGGACTTCCTGTATCGTAGCAATTTGAGACCTTAGTGTAATTAACAACAAAGATATTTCTTTACGGCATAAGAGTTTGTGCTGACTCTAGTGCAAACAGAGAGCTTCTTATAATGGTGAAGACAGTGAAAGGACAATGGTAAAATGATATCCAGGGTGTTTTTTTGTTCAGCGAAGTGGAAAAGTGGAGAAAAAAGTACAGTAAGAGGGTAAACTTGCAACACAAAGGGAAATTCTGATGATATTCTATGTGTTTCTTATTGTCAACAAATCCAATGAATATACTAAAACCAACAATAAATTGATCCTACAAACAAGTAGCCTGAGATACAGATGGGGTGACAAATTAAAGAAAAACACCTGAATGAATGAGTGGAGAAACATGACAAATGGTCATAGTTCCATAGGACACAAGGGGTCATTGAATGGTTTGATGAGAAGGAAAATGATGTGAATGAATTGAACACCTATAAGAGAACGGAGATGGTTGCAGGGACAAGAAAGTTGGAATTTTCAACCATGTGTAGCTTTTTCCTCTGTTCCATACACCTCCATTGTTGTCCAAAAGCAGAGAAAATAAACACATAAATGAGCCACACTGCTGCACTGGATGACGTGTTCTTCTATTATCATGAACATGGGCACTGTGGCTTATTTTGAGTCTATGCAACATATACTGTTTTGTCCAGAAAATACTAATTAGGGAACTAAATCCACTGCTGGAAATTTACTCCTGTTTGTGTGGTGATTGCCAACGACTACAGTAAAATTAGTAGCAATAAAACAATAAAATAGGATAGGATTTGTGACCAATTTTAAACGCTTTTGTTTTTTGTTTTTTGTTTTGTCTTTTGAATTGGCTTGGGGCGTATTCACACAGGCTGTGGTTTTCAGAAAGTATTGACATGCTCAAAACATTGGTGGTTTCTGTCTTTCCATACACATTTAGTGGGACTTGTCTTTGTGAGAAATGGAAAATGGGAAACATAAGTACTGACAACAGCACTGGGAACCAGACTTCAGACTTCAGAGATTGATCTAACCTCCCTGACGTAGATTTACCCGAAATGTACTGACAGACACGAAGTGAATTGATTAATAAGTGTCTCGCCCACAAAGACGTCGCTGTATGCACACAGAATGCAGTGAAAAGCATCTTGTTTGGCCTGTGACCCTCACTGACTTATATTGTGTCTTAATGGTCATTATATTCTCATGTGCTTGGACGCTACATTTTTCTCTGCCATTTTACAATCAGTAATGCTGGTGGTGGAAAGGTCCATTCAAGTGTTGAGGCTAGGAAAGACTGCACTCTTTAGCTGACTCGCACTTACAGTGCAGTGCACACATACTGCTTATTCACACACGCACACATCCACCCACACACTCACTCTGGAGTTGCTGGGCTTCTCTGACAATGCTGAAGGAAAACTCAGAAATTAAGCAGTATGTGGAGGAGAGGCTTGTTTGGTTTGACTGTGTGTCAGACCGCTGCGGAGGAAGGTAAAGATTACAGCCATTACACACATACAGTAGCTCTGTGTCTGCTAATAGTCGCCACTTCAAGACTCCTCTGCTGAAATCTTCTCACCTGCAGTTTGTTCAAACAGTCTTCTGAGCAGACATGGATAATGAAGACAGGATAGCCCAGAGGTGAGATGTTGCTTGTGAAGAGGAAAGAGAGGTAGTGGGCAGTTAGCTGGCGATGGACTCCCTGTCAGTGATTATGCTTTGCAGTTATGATTATGATTATCAGTTCCCCACTCTGTTGTTAGAGGGGAAGAGATCATGTTTGTTTGTATTTGAGCATGTTTGCATTTGAGTGCTTTGCAGAAAGAGAGAGAAAGAGCGGGGGAGAGGGAGAGAGTGTCAAATCTCCAGGACAGAGGGAGACACAAACATGGGACCTGGCTTCTGTGAGGTGACCTTGTTTGCTAATTAAGTGTCAAACCTATTTTTCCACTCCAGAAAAAAAGCTCATATCTTAGGACTGAGATTGCCAGAAGGCAATGGGAGCAGTCGCCACCGTTGGCTGGCTCCTCAGGGTCTCTGTCTTTGTGTGTATGTGAATAAAAGTCGGGGGTATCATTAGAGATGCTACTGTTTGGGGAGCCCTTCCTCATGAATACTGCATAAAGCTGTGAACATAGATGTAACAACTCAGTATAATGCTGCAAAAATGTCACTGTTACTGTCACAAGTATTGGCTCCAGTAATCTGCTTCACACAGGCCCAGCTTGGCTCTGAATCCTTGCACAAACAGTACATTTGTCACATGGAAAACAACTCATAAATAGGGTTGATATAAATAAATATTGTATAGAAGATTCAGTATGGCGTGGGTTTAGTTATTATAATAGGTTCTCAGGTCTTTATGGCAGCATTACATTAAGATTTTTTGTTTTTAGTTTATTTGAGTGTTCTAGCTCAATGAACAGTAACTACTTGTTTGCTTATCATAATCGTTATCAATCAATTGATCAGTTATTTAACAGGAAATTATTTTGCAATAATTTTGACAACAGTTAAAAAGTTTTTAAGTTATTTTTTGAGCAAAAATGTCAAAATGATATCACTTTCATAACCTTCTATGTGATTTGGACATCTACTGGACCAGAAAATTTATTGACTAATTAAGAAAAAAAGAAAAAGATGAATTGATTACATATTGATATGGAGGTGTTTAAATATAACTATATTTATGTTTACAATACTGACAAGTCCGATCTCGTTATTGTGTCTATAAATGATTTTGAATTGCAGAAAAATGGACTATAATAAATATATTGCTGTTGTGAGTACTGATACTGTGGTAGAATAATGCTGACCGCTTCTCATACGTTCTAACTATTAGAGAGGCGTAGTATAAGAAAAGATTATTATGTTGTTTCTTCCCATTAATGTCAGTCTTCCAGGTTTATCATACTGACATGAAAAGTTGTTTTGTTGACATATTTCTATTTGTCTCTTTGTATTTAGCCCACTTTACATTGTATGTGTTTTGTTCAGCAAGCATGAAAATTGCCCTATTTAATGACGCCCTCCGTTGTTCCTCAAGATGCAACGCCTCTCGAAGCTCTAACAACGACTCAGTAGAATTCCATAGAAGGTGCTGCTTTAAGTGAACAACAGATTTCACTACAGATGTCTGGTTTATCCCTATTGTACTGGACATTGTTATATGTAGTTGCTGAAGGGCATAAGTGTTTGTTCGTCCAGTCCTAAAAAGAGCAGCATTGTGTGTGTGACACATTATCAGTCACTTGAATGCCAATGTTGACCTATATATATATATATATATAGGCCTGGGTCAAAGGAGGGACAGGCTAGCCACAGCATAGGGCAGATATCTTGTCTAATGAACCTTAATGTAGCACACACAGAAAGCCAAGAGGAGAAAGGATTTATGTGGTACTTTGGTGATTGTTTAAGCTGAAACACAGTGTGTTTTGGCTGTTTTTATTGTTATGTAATGCAGGCTGTCTGGATAAAACTGACACAAATGATATCTTAACACACGCACACTTTACGAGAGATTCCCTACTCTTCTTCTTGCTCAGTCTTGCTCTTACTGTCCTTTTTTTCCTCACATAAATACTTGATACACATCCAGATTGGATAATTCCCAATTCTAAACCAATGAATCCATCTGCTAATTGGATTTGTACACATGTTCTGTTGGACAAGACAGACAATAGACAACAGGGAAAGATGGACGGACTCCCCAATGGGGGGAGGGAAGGATGCATAAAACTCCCTGTGACTTTAAACCTTATTATCTCTGCCTTGATGACTCCTCTGGTTCAGGAATCAATACAGCCTGACTGGCCTCAGGGGCACGGGGCCCACTACAGGAAGCGGATATCTCTAAACTATCCATTATGAATGAGAGGATGAGTGTAGGGATGGAAAAATAAGCGGAGGAAGACAGGAGCAGAAGAGAGGGATAAGAGGGTGAAAATACAGGAAGGAGGGATGAGAAAGAAGGGGAAGTAAAGATGGGAGAGAGAGTTGATCCACAAAAAAAGTGAATGAGTGGAGGAGGAAGAGGAGATGAAGGTGAAGATTGCAGCAGGGCAGTGAGCCTTGCAGCTGTTTGTTTTTTTGTTGTAGCTCAGCTGCCTTCCTGCTGTTCCTCCAGTGTGGCTGTAATGTTTATTTCCAGCTGAGAGACCGGACGAAGCCCTCACAGCTATCAAAATTAAATTGTCTTCTTCTCTCCCTCCCACAGTTTGTTCTCACCCCTGCAACTTGCCAGCAACATTTTTTGTATTACTTCTTCTTCTTCTTCTCCTTACAGCAGCATCCTTCCCATGGTACACACTAGTCTTCTTACTTATCCTTGCTCGCTGTAGTAATTTCTTCCTCCTCACTGAGGCTACCATGGTTTCTGGCCATAACCTGTTATCACTCTCCCTCACTCTTGAAAAAAGACTTACATGCAACCCCAACCCCCTCCTCTCTCTCTCTCTCCACTCTCATGCTCCCTTTCCTTCTCCTCCTCCCCTGTGATGTGAGGTCACAGCAGGAGAGCCCTATGATTTGACAGCTAAATGTTTATGTGAGGGTGCATTTGTGTGTGTATGTGTGTGTGATGGAGGGGGCTTCTATGCCGCTGAGTGCCTGTGATAGAAGGGGGCAGGATGCCATGACAGCAGTTGCTAACCAGCACTAGCAGACTAGCAGTTTATCCTGAGGCATACTGTGGTGTAGAGATATACAGCTGGCTCTACTGCTGCCAACTGCAATGCTAACAGGACTTTGACTACAGGCGAGTTGGGGTGACGCTGCATGCACCTCAGGGCTGTGTGCTCGGGAACAGAGGTGGGTGGCAGTGTGGGCTCACTGTCTGGTTTGTGTGCGTGCTGTGTGGAGGAACCAGAGCGCACTCTGTGCTGTGCTCTGGCTCCTCCAGGGGGGTTAAGAAGTTTACAAGCTCCTGTCGGGTTATTGTATAGTTTGTGTGTGTGTGTGTGTGTGTGTGTGTGTGTACTATGTTTACTGTATGTGTGATAGATTGGTGATTTTGGTATGCTGACCTGAGAGAGACATTTAATGTGTTTTGTATTTTGTAGTATCATCATCATTCCATATCAAGTTTTGAATCTTCTATTTTCAATATACTTTTATAAGTTGTACTCAAGGCTGAATCAATGTCTTATATGTGTGGGATGATCTACAGGGGTCCAAAGACTTATAGGGAGTCAGCAACTCAACATTTGGTAGTGATCAGTCAGTTCTGGGTTTACACTTAAGGATGAACAATGTAGCTGTGTATTTTTGGAAAAGGGCCTGGAGTCCCAACTCACATGGAATTAGTCACAGAAATAAACATTTATACAAATACACATCTGCATTTATTCCAGCTCACTTGGATTTACACACATCAGCCCCACACACATGCGGACAGAAGTTGAAATCCTTTGTGCAGATTCTGCGTTGTCCACTCCGACTCTGACCATGTGTTTGAATAAACCAGCCTAATCGACTATGTTGCCTGGCTAATTTCAGCCTTCCCTTGAGTCTCGGCTCAAGAAATCTTCCTTTCAGTATGTGTGTGTGTATGTGACTGTGTTGTGTGTGTGTAGGAGTGTGTGTGTGTGTTTGTGTGTGTGTTCTCTAATACAGCTCAACTCTGCTGGCTCTGTGATTCTGTCCTCTGCAGAGGGAACAGCTCATTATCTGGCTCTCAGAATGAAGCATCCTACCTCAACACTGCAGTGCTGCACAATGAAAGGATGAACCTATTCAAGCATTATGTGTATGTGCCTGTGTGTGTGTGTGTGTGTGTGTGTGGTTACTGTACATGTGCCTGTTAGTTTGTAGGTTAATTATTATAAGGATAGAAGTGGTGGGTGTCAGCATCTGTGTCCCTGTTGTTGTACAGTATCTCATCTTCTGTGTGTGTGTGTGTGTTTCATGTTTGCATTTTACTTACTTGAGGCTTTTCTTGCACATGTTTGAGGTGTTCATTAAGTATTTATTGCTTATTTTCATTCTTTTTTGTATATTACTACTGTATGAGGTGTCACATGCACAATGCATGATTTATTCATATCAAGCCTCAAGTGGGGCATTTGTCCTGTTTGCTCTATGTCGCCTATTAGGGCAAATAGTAGTATAGCTTCATCACCGTGTGCTGTGATAATGTTGTGCCCTATATATGCATTGTTCATCCATGTATATGCTGCATTTGTATGCCTTAACTGTTCAAACAGTGTTGTTAATGTCGCTTGTGGTAAATGTTTTTCTAGCTCAGGAGCTGCTTCTCAACTGTACCACCATATGATGTGAGTCTCTATGACCTTTATGTAATGACTTTCTCTGGGTGATTTTATGTCATTGGGCTTGTATCATCAACACCAGCATGACATGTCCCCCCTTCTTACAGAATTGAGTCTCTTCCTCTCTCGCTCTCTCTTTCTCTCTCTCTGTCTGTGCTTTGAGAAAATATTGGGAGAGCCAACCCTGCATGTGCAAAAGATTTTGTGATCTGAAGGCTATGCTAATGGATGAATAATTTTAATCCAAATGAGCAAACTGGATATTGAATAAATGACTTTGTACCAAAGAAGTAAATTAAATGACCCGCCAAGGTGAATAACTTTGACCTGGATTTTCCGAAATTCAAAATTCGAACAGTTGAGAGATTTAATAGTTGAGTTTTTCTCTGTGCTCTTCCCTGACCCAGTGGCAGGATTATTGAGACAGGCACATCAAGTCTAGTCCTAGTGTACATGTATTATTTGCAGCCTACAGCCTTACAGCTATATAACCATAACACATACACACACACAATGATGAAACAGATTAGCTTGACTTTAGTTTAGTCTTGAGTTTTGCCTGTTAAACTCTTAATAAGACATAAACAAGGATTTCTTTTCTGACCTTAACTTTGATTGTTGCTGATTAGGTCGTGACTATTTAAGGTACTTGTTTATTGCTTGTTTTTTAAATTTTCTCTCCTATCAAAGTAATCCAATTGTGCTGTATTCCCTACCTCATTTCCCAGCTGACATACAAAAAAAGCACTCACAATGAGAGCTGAGAGCCTTTCAAGGTGCCTTCATTCACCCAAACCCCTCAGCACTACTCATATTAACATGCACACAAAAGCTCTTTTGGGCAGGTTGGGCCCAATTGGGCTCTTCTCCTAAGTCACAGGTTGTCCAGCTCTTTCTGCGTCTACTCTCTTTGACTCACTCACTGAGCAACAATAAAAGCTTTGACGAAAGGATCAGATCTGGACAATCAGGGGCAATTTACTGTGGCTTAAACTCAAGCCTCTGAGAGCCTATAGTCGTGTCTGTCCTATTATCAATCAACCATAAACAGCAGCAGTAAAGCCCTATTAACATTAGACAAGTTAATTTATTCATGTGCGGCACGTGAATAAATTCTGATTTACTGACCTGATCTTAACCTGAAGTACATGCGGTGACAGTTTATCTTATATTGAGCAGGACAGAGTTGATGACACACATCGGTATATATCTATGTGGGAATTACAATGGTTCAAAGGAGCAACAATCTGTGTCAGTGTAATCAATTAATTTTGACTAAAAAAAAGAAAAATTATCAAAGATAATAAAAACTTAAAAAAAAAAAATATATATAAATTAATTAAAGTTCCTTGGGGCACCACCTTTGAAGAAGGGAAATGATAGCCAGTGACGGATTGTTTCAGTCTAAAATACACTAAACTATTAATTTCACCAAAAATTAACATATCAATAGTAATAGTTGTAAGTTAAAGGATTTGGAGTTCAAGAGGTTGCCATCATTCATTCTTGTGCGACATTAAACAGGCCAGCATCTACATACAATGGAAGCAAAAACACAAAATATAAACTAACTAAAAACAGACAATCAAAGACAATAGAATGTGCGTTTGGGGTTGTGCATGTGAAGTTGTGCATGTGGTTGCGTGTGGTTGCACGTGTTGGTCAGAAAGAAAGGGAACATGTAAAGTAAGAGGTTTGTGTTTCTTCTACATGTGTGTGGTTGTGTTTACAGGCCAAATTCAAGGCGTATATATGTGTGTGATATTGGTTTCATGGTACCAATCTAAAATACTGTCTGTGTGGTGAATACATTTAACATCACCTCAGTGGAGCAGAGAACTGGCGTTACACAGTTACCTAACATTAACCGTAACAAAATCACACATTAAAAAATATCAGCTTCTTGCATATTGCACTTTCGATAATAATTCAATTAATTGTGCAGCCCGAGCTGGTTCGCTTTGTGCGTTGTTTCCTTGCAGAGTCGGCAGTTAGTCACTGATATGCTTGTCACTCCTTGTCGATCCCAGTGGTCCCAACATCTACTTGCACTAGCTCAGAACTAAAGAAACACAAGAGGGTGTTTGTGCGAGTAAAACCAGTTAAACACAGTCAACAACTGTATTTTAGAAGGAAAGAGCAATCAGACCCCCAAATCTCTGTAGAAAGTCTGTTTAAGTACAGCAAATGCTCCATAAGAGCTATAAACAACATCATTGAATATGTATTTCTGTTCTTCCTTTCACACATTCAGTCTCCTCATTATACTGCTGACATTCAACGCCACATCAAATGTGATCACAGGGAGCAGAAAACAGGGCACAGCAGATTATAGACAGCTGAAAGACTCACCACAAATGAGGCCCACTCATTCTTTCCATCAGTGATAAATAGTTACATCTAGTCTATGTTATCACCGGATCTAGTTGAAACCATATTTGCAGTTAATTCTTAATCTTTGTTTTAATCAGTTGGTGTAAAAGGTGGGTAGAATTAAATGATTAACTAATTTGCACAATTAGATGCATGATCAGTTGGTTGCTGATCATAAATTGCTAATAAATACGCTAAATAGATGGATTGGATGATTTTTAATTTAACTGATTATGATCACAATCTGCAACAGAAAGCCCAGTTGACAATGGAAAACTCCATCAAGTGTGATATTGGATTTTTCCTGCTTATTCTTTCTGTGCACACAAAATAATCTTTGTTATTCATTCTTTTCTGCATGCTGTACGCAGTTTCTCCATGCTTAATCGTGCATAAGGCATTTTAAAAATGTACATAATTGTAAAGGGGCCAAGACAAATATTGGCACATCTTGTCCAATTATTTCATGAGTTTGTATGCAGCTATTTAGCAATAGAGTGTAAGTTCCTTGTATTCGTGCATTTAGTCTCCTTTGCGAACTGAAACAAACACCGATGACTACCTATAAATGCTATTTTTGTCTGTTGTGGTCAGAGTGGTATTGTGAAACACAAAACTATCACAAACTCTACAGCATTTACCCACTCTCGATGTACTGCAGCTTTGTAACATAGACAGAAGGAAGCAAATGATCCTCTTTTATTCCTGTCAGCGTTGGGATTGTGCTGAGTCAAAAGTCTTGGGTAAATCACATTGGAAGAAAAAAGCCAGAGCAATGAAGCCAGCCAGACACAGGCCTTATGCTCTGCCACGGCACTCTGTGCCCTCCTCCACACGCTGAACGCTTCTGAGAGATTTGCATTGGTTTTGATTAGCCAGGGAGCTCATGGTTTATGTATAGTAGTGGAGTGCTTGCTAAAAGGAAGAAATTGTACTTCTTTCTATTTTGCACAATTCTCCTGACTTTTTAGTGTCCTGTCTGGCTGATCTAAATCGGAGCCATTAGATTGGATTTGGTCTCAAGCATCATCTGCAGCTCTCTTGACCTGGTCCATTAGTTCTAATGACTTGAAGGTTAAGTGCATACATTTAGATATCCCATTTCATCACGTACATTTTAGTACAAAATTACTTATATGACTTTATCTGCTTTCAGCACTGAAACACACTGCTCCTACCACTCGCTCGCCATAATCCCTTTTATTTTCCGTAATCACTTATATAAGTTGAATGACCCACAAAATGAATGTTACTTACAGCCTTGGATAATAGAAATGATCTTCCTTTAACTGTAGTCTTCAGCCCTGTCTGTGTCATTCACAGTCCCTGATATAGTTTAAAGGTTCAGTGTATAGGATTTAGTGCCATCCAGTAGTGTAGTAGCAGATCACACTCCCTCATTTCACCATCGTTTCCAAACACTACAGTGGCAGCAAAACTCACGAAAAACAGATAGGAAAAATAAATAGAGCCAGTGTTTGTTCATCCCTTCTGGGCTACTGTAGAAACATAGGTGTTTAACATGGTAGAGTCCATGGAAGGCGACCCATGAAAGTCTCATTATAAGGTGACAAAAACATAACAATTAATCTAGTCTGGTGATTATTCACTAATGAAAACATAATTATACACATTATATTCCATTTCCGCCAATAGATCCCCCTAAATGCTACACACTGGACGTTTAAGGCAGTAGGAATAAATCAAGATCAAGTCAGATGTATTTTCTTCCCCTAGAGCGTCAGCTGGACATGAATTGCCCAGTAAGATAGATGGTAATAGGGTATCTATAAAGAATTGGGACCTCTGCATGATTAAACACTTTGAAATCCAATAATTTTAATCAGTCCATTGCTTTACGTTTTGTTGCCTCAGCACAAAGGTTTTTTTTTGGTTTCTTTTTCACCTGATCACACAGTTTATCATGTTTTCAGATCTGGCTACAAGCAATACCAAATAATTTGCTGCTTGATTGCTGTTGTATGCGGTAATACAGACCCAAAAGCTTACTGAAAATCAGCCATGTTTTCTCCTATACTCTCTTAAATCTGCTTGTGTCCCCTCTACTAAATCCCTGCAACACTCAGCATTTTCTCAGTTAATGCAACCCAAAGGTACTATGTGATAATTTGTATAGTGGCAGCTGAGTCCTGTTTCCAGAACAAACCAGACTTAAGCACTTAAACTTCGTGTTACCACACAGGCTATAGAGTATAAAATGTACAACTGGGAGTATCTGATATATATCTAATATATCTCCATTTTCCTTTGACCACAAATAGCTTAAGAGGAGACATTTGAGGTTTAGTGTCTTGTTTAATCGCTATTGATTACTTGGTTTAGCCTTTCTCTGTCTCTCAACTCTCCTTCCCCGCTAGAAAGTGTTAGATATGACCCTTCAGGCAAAAAGTCGGCCCTCTAAACTTTTGAAAACTCAGTCAGTAGAAAATGTTTTAGTTGTAATTGTAGCCCAGCTCCAGCTACCCGGATATAAGTCATTAGTCAATATATAATGTTTGCGTGCAGTAAATGTATAATATAATATAAACATTGATAATGATAATGAGCTCCTTCTAAGAATTGTGACCAAGCTATTTAGTGAATCGGACATTTTATAAACATGTCCACTGTAATGGAGATAATATTTCCAAACTACCTCAACATTTTTTATACACAGATACCAATGCCATAAGCTAAGTTAGTCACAATCTGTATTAATTTTGGCCAAATTATAGATATCTTCCCAAATATAATACAGTGCTTTGAGTTATAGATTAAAAAACTGAACATAACTTAAAATATAAGCATTATCTTGCTTTACAACAATTTCTGATGTCAACAAAACTATTAACTTAGAATTAGTGGTTGTCGAGTGTTCGTGATGATCTATTCTTTGTTTTACATTTTAATTGTCAGGTGACTTTGGTTTACCTTTTGGTGACAGAACTGGAAGCTCTGAGATATTCATTCTTTAATAAAAGAAAGTAAAAGTAGATATAACCCTACTTCTAATCAAGGAGAGAAGATAAATGAACTTCAAAGAAGAGCTCTATCGTTGGCTTTCATTTGTAAGCTAAATAGAATAGGTTCAGAAAATGAGCTTCAGAATTTGCTTCTGACTGGTAGTTATTATATTATATTATATTATATATTATATCAACTTTCACGTTAGCAATCCACATAAAAACTGCAGCCTTTCATGTCTTATCGTCACTTTGTTGGTCTTCAGCAATGGGCATCTTTTCCAGAAGAAAAAATGCCATGTCTGCAACAGTAGCGAGGATGATGATTATGACATTGGCCCACAGCCAGGCTAATGATGAGAGTGAACGCAGGATGGAGGGGTAGGGTTAAAGTTGGGGTGTTGGGAGCGAGGGGGGCGTTACTTGTGACATTGTGTGTGTCTGTGTGCGTTCTTGTTGTATTTTTTGTGCTGGTGTGTTACTGCATTTGTGTGTGGGAGGGCTTAAAAGATTAAACCTCAGCCTAGCCACAGTGACGAGAGAAGACCCCTCTGTGGAGCGCTCTCACTGCGGGGAGGCTTCTTCAGTGGCGTCCCATTTGCATGGCTCCCTGTCCTGCTCGGGGAATTAGCCTTTTCTTTTCTCATCGTCCCTCCCTCCCTCCTCTCTACACCTTGAAGAGAGTGCTTCCATCCAGCAGCCTTGCTTGTTTCTGAGGCAGACAATGGAGCGGAGTATTTAGGACACTTGGCAGGGTAGGCATGTTGGAAGGGATGGGGACACGGGTTGCTAAGTAGCTCATCTTGTCACATAGCCACTGGCATGATAGCTCTCTACAGCAAGGTAAGCACGGACCAGAGTCACACCACACACACTCCATGCCCTGATTGTTTTGCTGTGTGTTTCTCATAGCTTTGTGTCGTGATATAATAGGCAACCTACTCCTCTCTTGACTATAGATGCCTGTGGCTTTATATTATGATTACATTTAAACATTCAGTTTGTCAGGTTAATCTGTTGCATAATAATGGATTCACACCCTCTAATCCAATATCAGGATGAATAGGAAATGTTGTGGGGAAGATTTGACTTAGATTCATCTTCTGTTGTTTACCATTTATTGTAGCTACCCAATGCAGAATACTTTGTATTCACTCTTTGCCTCTGAGACCTTTCTTTGTGCATTCTGAAGATATTGATTGTTTTCTCAGTATACTTCCCTACCCTAATTGCAACATACAAACTCTTTATCTGTATCTGAACAGCTTTGCTATCAAGTGTTAGCAGCACTCTGTCACTTAGCAATTACAGTTATTTACAGCAGAGTGTATGGCCATTAGTGAAAGAATGTCACTGCTCTCCTATAGAAACCTCTCAGCCAATATCTTTATTGGACAGATGTGGCATGAAGTAATTAAGCTGAGCACTCTCTCTTCATAGAGTGCAAGTCTCCTCTGACCTTTGCCTGTATGGCACAATTTATCATAAACGATGTGACATACTTTCCATACTTGGAAGCACATAGTATTTCTAATCTGGTGGCTTTATCTTGAGTATTATCTTTCCATAGAACGTATCACACTCTTATGTGGTTGTTGCACTGAAAGGTCAACATTTCTGTGTTATGAATAATTAACTTTACATAAAGCAAACTGCAAATGTATTTTATGTTTGTGAAAGAGATTTCAGTGTTGTGTGTAAACAACAATGGTAACATCAAACAAAAGAGGCCAATCCTATTTGTTGTTACCTAATCTGTTCTAAGATTCAGTCCTTTTGCAATTGTACCTTTGATAGCAATTCTAACATTACAAAGGCCAATTAGGAATTTGACTCTCTTTTAATTATGTTTAATATACCAAATTTAATATAAGATAATCTTCATAGGTTCCACAGACCACATGATTTTGTCACACTGTCTTATTCTTTCCAAAAGAAATGTTGGTTGTAACTATCCTGGAAGAGTACTTGACATTAAGATGTGTAACTTCAAGCAGAGAGACTGAGAATCAATTTAAAAAAGCCTATATGAATAGATATTTGATAGATAACTTTTGCAACAACGTGTTTTTATTTATGCCAATAAAGCCCTTTGACACGTGAACTGTAGATCTCACCTTCAGATATTTTACTACTTGAATGAAAGACCTTTATCTTAGAGTTTGATGTTGTATTTTTGGTTTTGGCCTTATACAGATACATTTAATATTTTCTTCCTATTTATTTAGCAATCCAATTTACCTATACTTACTTATAAGTATACTAAGTAAGTTATTTTTTGCATATTTACATTAAACATCTGCATACATCTGCATCATGTTTTTACCTTTTCTACATTTTTTTTACCATTTTTGAAAATACTTGATGAATCAAGAGGCCTATCTCTGCAGTGTGATTCAGCCAATAAGCCGCTACAGAAACAGACAAAGCACAGGTGTTAATCATCACTTTGGAAGCGGATACTCATTCGTGAAAGCAAAATTATCAGCTGTCATTCCGTGTTCTTGGTTTGTCACTCACGGTAAAGCACAGCGTGAAATGATGGCTTCCTTGTTGCTTGACAGTGAACAAACTCACGCTGTGACATCAAAGGCAGAAGTTGTAGTAAATTTTTTATTATTCAAGTCACGTGTTAGCTATTGCGCTTCTACATTCGTTTTCAGACACTACCTGATCTGAGGTTAATGTAATTTATACAGCAGTCCAGCTCCGGATTTCATGGACTGAATGTCTGGTGTCATTGATATTCAGGTCAGCTGAGGTAGCTGAGTCTGTGTGGCCCTGGGGGGCATTGTGTTGACTGCAGGGGTTGGGATAAATAGCTTACATTAGCATGACTTCTATTGGGTGAGAGAGAGAGAGAGAGAGAGAGAGAGGATGAGGTAAGGAGGGAGGGGGGGAGAGACAGTGACACAGTGAATGAGCCTTGACTGGATCATGTGCAGATGGATTACATCATGAATAGTCCTGTACTTCATCCTGAGTCTGTTCTCTGGATTTAGGAGGTACTGATTGGTACTGAACAGATACTGATTTTTGCCGTAGACAGACAACAATAACTGCAGTTCAATGTAATTTGTTTATTAGATTGCACACAACATGACGACAACCTGAAAAATGAATACAGACTTAAATTCAAACCTCACTAACAAAGTTGTACCAAAAATTGCCAAAACATATGGCTGACTACCATTTCTTTATCCATTTAATAATAATAATTATTGGACATGTAAAAGAACAAGATGAACAGCTGGCCCTGCTGAAAATAAAACTTTAGATGGCTATGCTGTTTAATCCTAGATTGCTCAAAGGAAAAAGTGGAAAGTGAATTCTGACTGCAGAAGACATCAAGCTGTTACAATGTGAAAAATAAAGTTATTTTTTATATTAAGTGTTAAAGCAGTTCTTGTTTAGCATCAGGGAGCCTGTGCAGCATAAAGCGCATACAGAGCATCTTTTTCTGCAGATGTTGTTGTGTGTGTGTCTTGGTGTTACTGCTTTATCTGCTGTGTAATAGGCTTGGATAGCCTGTGTCTGTATCCATTATTTAATTGAAACATTCAGTTGGTCTTCTGGGAGATATAAACCTATTTGTCTGTAGCCGAGTCCAGTCTCATTTCCCACACAGATTCTGTATAGAAGGTGTGCATCTTCCAGAGCCTGGGTTGAAGAGACACACAAACTGTCTATGGCTCAGTTTTGGAATCAAAATCGATGATTTTGTCATAAATAATTCATCGGTTAGACTAAATGTATCACTACTGCATTGTGGTAAAATAACAATGATTCAGCGTAAAAATCAAAGGGATCACAGCTTGTGTTTCATTTCAGGATTTATGTATAAACACAGCATGTAGTCATATCAGGTGTTTGATCTCATCAGATGTGAGAAGATTTGTGCTGTTTTCTACTTTTTGCTTTCTTCATTTAAGAGAAACACATGTCAGACTTCATTTCTAAAGTTAGCATTTTGATAGTAAACCTCACACACTTTGACTTTTTACACTGTGCTATATATGTTATGAAGAAACATGTTAAAAACTAGGGAGATAATCCAACATTATGGCAGATATTTGTTTCTAAAATTAGAGAAACTTGACGAAAGAGTCGTGCTTGTGGCTGGTAAACTGGCTTAAAATGTGCTTACTATGTGAATTCTTGATGGAAAAATCAAAAGATCAAACTTCCCAGCTGCTTCCACCAGTGGACCATTTTGGTTACACTGTGCAGCTGAGAGGCATGTTCTGTAATTTCATGAATGAATCGAAAAAACAGCAACTGTTCTCAGCAGGCTCGGGATAAATAAAGCTAAAATGAGATTGAACTGAGATTGAACAGTAATGACCCTTAAACCATGAAGTCACAGCTGCCTCTCGCTAAGGATGTCAGACCCAATGTCTGACTGTTTCATTTTAATTTAATCTGGATCAATATTCCTCTCCATGTCTCACTTGTTTTTTCCCAGTTGCATTTGGTGATGCCACAAAATCATATCTGCTGTATGACAAAATGTGATTTTAGGATGAGCTGTTATCAGACGCCATATTAATATTGGATTACACATCTCATGCCTCAGTAGAAGTGGTAATACACTGCCCAGCAGGGGCGTGGTGATATGAAAGAAAACATGGACTGGACTACATTAACCAGTAGATCATCTTCCAATGTTTAAGGAATAGTTCAACATTTTGGGAAACATTTGCTTTGCTGCTAAAAGTTAGATTACAAGATTTATATTACTTTCACATATGTTGGCTAAATATGAAGCTATAGCCATCAGACCTGGTTTAGCTTGGCACAAAGACTGGAAACAGGGGAGAACAGTTAGCCTGGCTCTGTCCGAGTAACAAGATCTGTCTTCCAGCACCTGTGTCTTTGTCAAATCAGATGCAGAAGTTCAATTAGTAGAACCCTAGAGACCAGCTAGTCTAGCTGTTGACCTTTTGTTACCAGTTTTTATGCTATAAGCTAGGCTTCAACTTCATATTTACTGTACAGACATAAAAGTGGAATCAGTCTACAAGTGTATTTCCCAAAATGTCAATATATTTCTTTAATATACAATAGCAATATGATGTTTATGTAGTTAAAATGAAACTGGCACATTATCGGCTGGTTTTCATGTGACATTTTAATACTATAGAAATCTTGTGAGAAATTAATCTAAGTGTTTTTAGTTTTAATTTCAAACAAAGCAATCTATCACAATTCATAATATTCCATGTGAAATCCCACAAATCAATAATAATAATGGGCAGTAAACGACATGAGGATATTGTCCATGTGGTAAAATGGTTCACATAAAAGAGCAAACATTTATTAACATTGATTTTCTTGATGAATTGTTTTGTCTATTAAATGTCAGAAAATAATCCAAATAAATATTTAAATTACTTGTTTTATCCAACAAACAGTTAAAAAAATGATATAAAACAGAGCACTGTGTGCCTTTACTTCTAGAAATGTTTGCATCCATGTGGATTTCAGACCTGACTTGGAGGCTGCAGCAGCTCACACTTTGTCTAAGCAGCACTCATTTTCCCATCTTCAACTGATTAAGACCAATCCAGCTTTAACCCCATCTTGGATCCCCCTTGCAGGATTACTGCAAATCTGCTGTTAATGACAGTGATTGTGGTGTTTGCGTGTGTAAGGACTGATGGTGGTTGGCGGGGGGGTCGGGTTGTTGGAGCAACATCTTGTTTTTGAAGTCCTCCACCCTGCCCTGTTTTCTCTCTGGTTCTCCTCCCCCACGTCACTGGATCTGCCCCAGTCGATAAAGGAAAACATTCCTATAAAGTTATCCACTTGATTATGCAGCACACATCAGGCCGAGCACAGAGAAGGAGGGGTTTCACTCACGCTCACTTAGCCTATAGCACCCTTCGGGGGTTATGGGGTCATGATAAAAAGCACAAATGACATTATTGGTCATTGGAGTGCAGCAGTAAAATCTCAAAATCTGCCTCCAGCAGCCTCTACTCGTTGTAATATGATTTCTAGGCAATAAGGTTGAGAATCCTAAGGGGAGTTAAGGGAGAGAGAAGGAGATTGAAATTCAGTGAGCAAAGCAAAGCTGGGAAAGGGAAAAAAAAAAAAACCCATCGACAAAAAAAAACACCAAAATCAAACCACAAGCAGTAATAGCTCTGGCAACGTCTTGGGTGTGATTTATGGGGGAGAAGAAATGGCCTTGTTTGAGGGCTGTCACGTCCGGGTCTTGTGATTTACTGTGATGGCTGGGGCTCTCTCATCACGTGCATTCAGGCTGCTAGATAGGACAGGAGAGGTAGGAGGCCCCATTAATACTGATTATAAGAGCATGCTTCCTTTCTGTGTGCTGCTGGTCTGATGGTTTTTTTCCCCGTATATCAATTCAGTGACAGTTCTTAATGGGATAGATTGGACTTCTTCTTTCACTATGTATTGTTATGGTGTAATGAGGTTCCTTGTCATCTCCCCTAATATCTTAAGTACATCTATTAAGATCATTTATGATTTATGAGTTATAGAAATTATACACACGGTTGCATTAAAGCTGTTGAGTGAAGTTGATGGAGAGAGGGAAAGAATGAGAGAGCCTTTATAAACTTCAGTACTTTAGTACTTACTTCAAGGGATGAATGTCTTTAATAGATGAGCAGAGCTCCCCATGTCTTCGTTCCACAACAGCAGTGTTGTTCCAGATTAAAATGAGTGTTTGCATAGTTTCATTGCTGGTCACAAAAGGCCCCCCGCAGCACACAAACTGCTCCTTTTGAAAGGTGTTGCTAGGATACAGGCCAGCGTGAAGATGAAATCCCCTCTGTATTGCTTTCCTACAGCTGTACAGCTCGGACATTATGTCCAACTTATTGTGCATGTGTTACGGTTGTACAGTGTATCTGCACATTTGTCTTAATTCATATCTGTGTGTGTTTCCATGTGCGTGTTTATCTGTCTAGTTGTACAGTGGCATATTACACGGACACTCTTTTATCATAATCCATTTTCTGTAATAAGACTCCATTTGTCTGGTGAGCGCTGAGATCTCAATCCTGCTGTCACCTCCGAGTCTCCACCAGCTGACACCTCAGGCTGTGCACAAAGAATCAATAGTGTCTGCCTCATGTTCAATTACACTCTAATCAACACACACCAGTCCAGCACGACCTGTGAATGAATGGAAATATCTGATGATATTGAACTGATGCTCAGCACTGTGATACCAGTAAATGAATATATTAAGGTGTTACATTTGTTTTGACAGTGTTTGGCGAAAGACAGTGCAGGTAGTCAAGCACTGAACTGGCATTCAAAGCAGAACTGACGAGATAAGCATCTGGGTGTGCTAATGTTCCAGTTGGGTGCATTAAACCATTGCAGAAGAAGAGGCTGCAACAAGATAATGTGATTAAATGAGTGACAGTCAAACCTTTTTTTTCACATTCTCACTCAGGTGTTTAATTCACAAATTGAATATGGGAATAAAAACATTACGTAATGTTAAAATATCAAAAGACTTGATAATGATGGTAAGAACTTACGCACTTTGATAGTTGCTCTATTGCGTCAGACTGTATATGGATTGCAGACCGTAATGATGATTATACTAACGTGGACTTTGTTTTTGTGTTGTTTGGATTTGTGTATTGTGTCTTGTTCTTAGGGGGGCTGTGTTGGTCTGTTGGTATGTTTATGTATTCTGTTATTTCATGGCGGTGGGTTAACATGCTGCAATGTGTGTTTGTTTTGTTGTTAATTTGTCTGAATGATAAGGTATGGGTCTTGAAAATGCTCAGACACGAAAAATAAATCTTAATTCATAAATGAATTAATTAATTTGGTTCTAGATAAGGTTTGGCTAAAGTTTTGGAAGGGGAGGGAGTTGCAATCTGTACCTACATCACTAGATGCCACTGAATCCTTACACGCTGGACCTTTAAGGTTCTTTCGTTAGCCATAATGATTAATTACATGTTTAACTGGATAAGTCATCACTTGGTCCTTGGTCCATCTTAAAAGACAATTATCTTGAAAATGCCACATCCGTGTTCACCCACATTTACTGCATGTTAATGGTTTTTTATCTAGATTTTTTTATTTTGATCAATAGTTTCTTCTGTTACAGTATATAAGCTGAAATAGTAACAGTTATCTCAGTCTGTGTGTCTTTACCTGTAGGGGACCTCTGCTATGTTAAGTAAAAATAATTATTCTAAACACATTTTCATTCTGATCTAAATTAGAATAAGAATCATATGAACCATGTGAAGACAACATATTAAGAAGTACAATTTAAAATCAGATATTCTTCTCAACCATTATGGAGAAATGATCATTCTTCCTCTGGTCTCTGTCAGCTGTTGCTTTTCATATTGTGTTACTGGGCGTGAGGCTGAGAGGTGGTGTGGTGCTGATTGTTCCTGGTGTGGTGTTAACATCTTGGGGGCAGTGAGTGCGCAGAGGGATGAGTGCTCAGCTAAACCATTGCTCAGTGTTTCTTCTGGCTACTGTCCAAGTGTCAATCATCAGGCATCAACCTATCAAGGAGCCCGTGCCTTGGAGGCTGACATGAAGCAGAGACACAGTAAAGATGCTGCAACACGGTCTGCTTATGGTCCACAGAAGGCAGGGATTGGCTGGTGAAGCTTGTGCTATGATGCAGGGTTAACTCTAATACATTACACACGCAGTGCGGCTGCCAAATGAGGCAGATGTCTACTGTATGGACAATATCATACACATAGGGAGATGATTACAATGATAAATTAATAAAAGAAAAAATACAATTCCAAACATTTGCTGGTTCCAGCTATTCTGATGTGATCAAAATGATTACAAAATAATTTATAGTTTTGTACTATTCTGACATTACCTCTGATTACATTCAAAGGATGTTTTTTATTATATTTGGACATTTTGTTGACTCGACAATTTATTGATTAATTGAAAAAACAATCAACAGATTAATCACTAATGACAAAAAAACATACACATTGTAACCAGTGGCCTATGGCTTTGCAAATAGGAGTGCAATTATTCGTGCTAATTCATGTCCTCTTACTTTGGTTTAATGTTGTAAGAAAAGATGTAATACATGACAGAATGCCCAACAAGCAAATCCTTCTTTTAGCATTAGCGTGCTCTTTTTTATCGCTACTGAATCTAGCAAGTTTGGGCCAGAACAGGTCACACAGTTAATTGTTCAACCTCTTTTTCACAGCCATTCTATTATGGTAAATACTCTAACCTGAAGGGCAGTGCAGGTTTTAGCACATTTCTGTAAATTCCCAGTATTGCTAACAAATAAAGAGTTGTCTATGTTTTGACAGTCTTTTCTATTTTATATCTCTTTCAGGAAAACCCGGGGGTCCCGCTAATGTCCCAGCTGAGCTTCTAGCTGTAACTCCACCAGGCGTCCGCGCTTCAGCATCATGCTGCACGTCACCCTGCTCCTCCATCTCCTGGTCCTGTCACTCGCCTCTGCAGGTCAGAAGCACATTCAGTTGAAAGGGAATGGCTAAATTAGTTGACAAATGTGTTGAAAGATGTTTTGAGATACTGTATCACTGCCGCATCTCTAAAAATCTTTTCATACAGACTTTTTAATGTGATCTACTTTATATATAGCTATTGAATGTTTGCATGGCCTTATGAACATTTAAATGAACATTTTGACCTATTTGGCATCAGTGACACATGTTGTAATTAGTTCAGCAGCAGTTTGCTGTCTGATAATTTTTTTTTCAAACATTGCTGGTGAGCAGCACTCATAAATCAAAAGGACTTGGCTCATCTTTAACTTGTATACCCTTCATCTTTCAGGTGTCACAATCCAAGAATTCAGTTGTCAAAGATTCATTTGGCACTAACAATCTGCCAGTGCAATGTGTCTCATATACTCATATACTCAGATAGAAACTGCAGAAACAGTCATAAACTGTGCCTCCTACTACAAAGCATGAAAATCACGCAGGTGCCTGGTTTCGAAGCCCATGTCAAATCCGGATTGTCTGGATGAATAGGGTACAAGAGAGACAAGGTGTTAACAAGCTGCTAACTGCCAGCTTTAAAGAGAATAGTACATATAATGACACTAGCAATGACGTGTGCTTCAGGCAAGAAAATTGTCTACAGTATAGATGCGTGTTAATGTCAGGCGTATATGCAAACTCGTAAAAATATGATTTAGATATATTGACGACAGATACACAACTCTAAACAAAATTCTAGAAAAATCTACAAAGCTTATGTGTCTGATAGGCCTGGCTGGGCAATCATGTGCCTTGGAGGGCCTGGAGATTGCAGGTTTTCATTCCTTTTTTCTGTGATACTGCTGTGCAATCAGCTGTTTTGGAAACAAAGCAAAGTGGTCAGAGAACAGCAGGTCTGAAAATGACCTGTCTAAAAAGATATAACAACACAGAGGAGATGTGTTGGGTACCTTGGGCTATTCCCACTTGTTTCAGATTTTATTTCACATGAACAAAACAAAAAGAAAAAAAGGGAGATGGCTTGAATTGGGAATTCTCCCGACTTCACGCTACATCTTTCTCAAACAGACTCTTAGATTTAGGAGATTTATCTTTCTTTTTCTCTCTTTTCACAAGATTTTGGCAGCACTACAGCTGAAGCATAGAATATCCTGTTGAAAAATGCGCAATTGGCAGATAAACATGGTTGCACCGCACACATACACAGTGTATAGAGTTCACCCACACAAGACTGAGCTGTATGGCTGCTCTATCTAAACAGACAGCAGCCAACCAACAGACTCCGGTCATTATTGTGGGGAGAGAACATTGGCTTGACATTTTTGTTTAGCCCCAACAAGAATAAAGTTTGATGGTTAATGTGACATTAATGCTGACAGCCGAACAAAAGTCAAGCGCACACAACTTCAGTATAGAGTGTGTTTACTATAGTTCAGATGGCCCATCCTAAGGCTTATTCAACAACATAGAGTATACAAAAGAGTGACAGCTAGGATTATTGCTTAATCATCAGGATTGTTTTATCCCATCTGGAAATGATCATTTGAATAGAGAATCAGAGAGTAGTTAAACCCACGTTCATTCAAGGCCATCTACTGAATTTAGGAGTTTTCTTTTTTTTTGTGAAAGACAGGATGTAGTGGATTCCACAGAGATGGCCTTCAGCCAAAGTTAGTCCTTTAGTCCAAAGCGGGCTTTCCAGTCATTCATCACATTTTCAGCAGCATGAAAGGGATTCTATCAAAGACCTGCACCTCTCTGAAGAAACTTGTATGATGAGGCAGGATTTGTTTTGATCCATATTTCTTCCTGTGAGAAGTTAGAGAAATACACCTGCAGTTGAGGAACACCGGAAGTAATAATCAGTAAATATCATCAGTCTTATGTTTGCGGCATCATGGCTCAGTATGTTGACATTATTTCCTTTGTTAACTGTTACAGATGCATCAGTGCACAAGGAGATACCTGACTTTTATGGAGGTAAGACTGATTATATTACTGAATAGTCATGGTAGCTTGTTCCAACGCCGTAACAGATCTTCCTATACTGTTAACATTAATTGCATTTTTAGTATTGATGAAAATACATGCTTCCTGGTGGTGGCCAGTATTGTACCATGAGACGTTCAGCACAAATATACACACACGTTAGACATTGTTTTGGTAAAAAAACTCTTGTACAAAAATTGTTGTGCAAGAAATAATAAACGGGGCTGCTTTCGTGATGGTCAATTTCCTGTTTTGTTCTAACCTTTAATGGTCTCCTAACAGTAGATAATGCAGACCACATGGGTTTAGTTTTTTTATATATAATACAACCCTTTGTTTAAAAATTGGAGTAAAGCTATTATGAAAAATAAGAGCCATAATACTGCGTCGAAATATTCACCTCCTCCTTGATTTAAACACACTATTCAAGCTTCTGCACTCACTTCTACTCATGTGTTAAATACAGTGAAAGCCAAAGAAAAGAGGTATGTCAAATCCAAATGAGTTTCAGTTGTGGTTCTGCCCACTACAACCCCTGAGGTAGACAAACTACAATATCTGCCTGTCAGGATTTGTTAAGGGACAGGCTGTGACAGACGGCTCCCTTTCTCATGGTCCACAATAGCACGGGACAAATGAAAATCTATCTGGAGGTCATTTTTTTCTCCCACTGTTGCTATTTCTGGATCTCTCCAACTTGCAAATGTACATTAATCCTAATGGAGATGGTTACAGCCCAAGAAATTGCACTGTACTGCGCAGATGAATACAGGATGGTCATTAGAGCTTGAAGCTGTATTAGAGCTTCCCTGCATCATTGACAGAGAAAAATAAAAACCCATATAGAAATGTATATGTAGCCTATATATTCATTTGATTATTGTCTATTATTATAAAAATGGTTTACCCGTAAGAGAACTGTTTAAACGAATGGTTCAACATTTAGGGACGTACGCTTATTAGCTTTCTTGCCAAGAGTTGGATGACAAGATAGATACCACTTTAATATCTGCTGCTTTTCATGTCATGTATGCCATATATGAAACTAGCTTAGCTTAGCATAGTATAAAGACTGGACACTGGAATATGGTATGTCTGGCTCTGTCCAAAGATAACAAAATCAGCAAAACAAGCAACCAAAGTACATGAATGAACAAGTTATATCTAGTTTCTATAATCTGTACAAAAACCAAGTGTATAAACGATGATGGGTTATGTGCCAGACTATTTCTTGGTTGGGCGCAGTCGCTGCTAGGTTGCCAGGCAACCAGCAGAGACTCCAGGAAGTCTCTGTGCCCAGCCAAGAAATAGTCCAGAAATAGTCCACATAGTCTTTTCATCTAATACCCTGCAACATATTTCCCAAAATGTCGTAATTTCTTTCGGTCAAGTGTGTTGGCAAAAGGAATATCAAATCCTCCAAGTGCACGTGTGATTTTCAAGGTGCAAGCTTTAAATGTAAAAATACCAACAGAAAGGAGTGGCACTCTCCCCATTTTCAGACATACTGTAGATCTTCATTCATAAATAATATATTTAGAGTACTGATCAATCAGAGTACCCTCTTGTTGTACTATGCAGAGCAGGTCGTCATGTACTGTCAGTGTTTACGGCTTTATCAGTGTAAGATTTGTACCGTGTGTGTTATTCTCTGGGAGAAAAATAAAGTAGAGGCAGACTGTCAGCAAGGGGTAATTTGGAAAAGGGAAGCCTTGCTGATTCGTTGCCTGGGAACAAGTTGTGATGCTGCATGCAGGTTGAATTGTTAATGGATCCAGCGAGGAGAGGAATCATTTTTATCTGGGGGTCTCTCTTTTGTTTGTTTTTTCACCCTTTCCTTCTCTGTGACTTTTACAGTCTGTGTGCCTGCCCAGAGTGTCTCCTCCCGGACATGTTGACATTATCTCCCCTTGTCTGTAGATATAACACAGCATGATGCAGCAAAGAATGTTTTCAATGCTGCACGCATCAGTCCAATACTCTATGGACTACAGTGTTTAAGGTCACTCAGGACTAGAAAATGTGAGAAAATGCTGCTCCGGCTTTATAATTTTGAATTATTTGTCAAACTTGGACAAAGATGAAGGTGTAGCCCTAGGAGGAGGCAACGTCGATCCCACACTCCTCAAAGGTCAGAACATTGTGTAGGTGGCCTTCCAGCTGGGACACATTGCTTAACATTCAGCCCATAGCAATGTTAATGCCCAGCATTCTACTGTTAAAGCAAAACTACTCAATATCTGTCTCTTTAGTCAAATCAAATCAAGTAGCGGTTCCTGAGGCAAGTACAGAGGTTTTGTAATATCCATACATTATAATTGCAATATTTACATACATATATTTAATTACAGCTACACTAAAGGTTATGCATGCATTTTTAATTTACTAAATCAGTACATACTCATTTCCCAATAGAGAGGCAAATTCTATACCCTTAAAGAAAATTCCTTTAAAAACCTTATGTCAAACGAACCCTAGTTTTCAGTTTGCCAGATGGTGGGAGTGTGACACATCAAAGGCCTTGATTGATGGCTTATTTTTTACCTACCTGCAATTTTAGACTATAAGGTCTGTTTTAACTCACTGCATACTCTGTTGATATGCATTAACTTTTTATATGCAAATTAGTTTTCATTCTCATTTTTGCTTGGGCAGTAAAGAGGGACACACACAAACACACACATCCTATCCTTTTTAATTTGGGTCCTGTCTGCTTTAAAGGGGCAAGTTGCTGCTTTGATGTAATTTTACAAAGTTTCTAATTAATTATTGAATTATTTTGTTAATAAATATTTCATGAGTAATATAGTTATACCTTTGGTGTGCCTTGGGCGCAAAAGTTTGAAAACCACTGCCCTAAAGGTTTAAAAGATGGCATTAATATGTATTCAAATGTTGATAGAGACTTCTCAAATCAGCTGTCCAGCGGTATTGTCAGTACTTTTCAAACACCCATATTTTGCCAAGATATGGTTGAAAACATCACTTCCATGGTAGTCAGTCCTTAGGTACAACCTTCGCAAGCTTTTGAGCATGTGGGTGTATTGGTTTGAGTGCCTGCCAGCAGCGTATTTAAATGTTTCAATACCTCTGAAAATTAGATCTGCAACGCAATGCAATTAGTCGATAAATAGAAAATAAATCGGCAACTATAAATTGTTTTAGCAATTTCTTAAGCAACTGCCCATTATTTAGTGGTTGCAGATTGCAAATGTGAGAATTTATTGCTTTTCTTCGTTGTACATGACAGTAAACTGAATATCTTGGGGTTTTGGACTGCTGGTCAGACAAAACTACATTTGAAGATGTCACCTTGGCCTGCCAGAACTTCTAACACAACTTTTTGACATTTTATAGACAGAACAGTCGATCGAGAAAGTAGTCAGTAGACTAATTGATAATGAAAATAATCTTTAGTTAGCAGCTCTATTAAAAAAATATGATTAAAAAGGCTGAATATCTGATATATAATATCTGAGATCTAAGGGGTGAGTGTTTGTGTCCTACACTTATTTATGGTAGAGTATTAAAAGAAGTTATTAACATGCACCTAAAATTATACTTAAAACCTCAATGAATAATAGAATCATTAGAAACTAATGCCAGGGAACATAGCAGGCTCCGTATTTGTTAATGAAGCCTGTTCAGAGGAAGATCACTTACAGCAGGCCCTAAAGACACATAGCATCTGACTATTGTTTTTATTTCTCTCTCTGTGTGTGTATTTGCATTTGCTGTTTATGTGTTTGCTTTATGCAGGGAAAAAGAGGACCTGAGATACACTGAATGAGTAAAACAGAGATGAAAATAGAGGTGTAGCTTTGGACAGAGTTGGAAAGAGATTCTCTGTGTTTTGAAGAAAACATATTAGGCATGCATGAGATAAGGGTGGAAAGCATTTATGAGAGAACACAGTAGGCAACTGACAGTGGGAGGCTTTGAGACATGATGAAAGAGAGAAAGAGTGATAGTTAGAATAAAAAGTCAGGGTCCACAGTCAGCCATGCTAGCGGGTGTGAAGCTGTACTTATTCATAGTGGTGCTTGGAGCTAAATGCTAAAATCAGAATACTCACAATGACAATGCTAGCATGCTGAATTTTAGCAGGTAAATTTCACTATTTCACTGCATTGTCAGCATGGAAATTAGAATTACACACACAAAGTATAGCTAAGCCTGATGTGAAGGTTTTAGCTTTTCAGGTTTTTAGTCAAACAAAATAAAAGTTTGACCATATGGAGCTGGATGCTCACCAAAGTTATTACAGTCCATCCTGAGGGGGACATCAATGTCTGCATCATACGACAGTTCAGTAACCAAAACAAATATGAGACTGCTGATGGCACTAGAGGAAAGTTAGAAGACCACTAGTGTGCCCACCTACCTCATAGATAGCAGCACCAGATGGTATGCCACACAGAAGCATCTGGGAAGTCGTTGTTGGAAAAGGGCAGGTACTTTAAAAAAACACTCAGCAGGTGATTCCCTTAATTATCTGTCTATTACTGTTGGGCAAACTTCAACCAATCAGATCAACAAACCATATAACGTAGTCATACTCCTACCGAATCCAGTCGGGAGAAGAGTGAAAACATCTTTTCCATTGAGAAAAGCCTTTGGTGCTGTTCTTTACTCTTCTTTCAATGAAGAAATACTCTCCAGTTCTCATGCTAGCAGCACCTATGCTAACCTCTATGGAAACTGGCATGGTTGTTTAACGAACAATGTCTACTCGCTGCGTCACACCTAGCGCCCACCCCAGTAGCTGCCAGTATGTCCCTAAAGGACACCGATTGGTCCAGCACCACTGTAGTCTGGCCACAAATACATAGATTGATTGGCAAGATGGATTATTTTTATATGATATATTTTCACTAGATAAGTGTAAACACATGGGGGCTAGATGAAAAGTTAAGGGATCACCAATGTCATTAGATGATCCCTCGTGGTGACACTAGAGGATCACCAAAGTCAGTAGGATCCATCCCCTGGTAGACTGGTAGAATTTCTGTTTTAATCATAGTGGAGATATTTCAGTCTCAACTAAAGTGGTGGGCTGACTGACTGACATTGCCGTCCTCGGAGCCATGTAGCTTGCATGGCTAACTAGAGAGTTAAGAGACCTTTAGAATGGAAGTATTTGTAGAACGAAATCCAGGAAATGTAAAGAAAGAGGAGCAGAGCGTGACAGTAGGATATAGGTTAGAGAGATGGAGAGAGGACAGAGGAGGGCCAGAGACAGATAGACAAGTGAAAAGTGAAAAGTGAAACGAGAAAGAGAGAATGTAAGAGGCCTGTGTGTGTGTCTCCAGGCAGTGGGCCTTATGTGGCCTGCTTTAACACTCCCCTTCACCATCTGTCACATCCTACGTTACAGGGGAAGGATAGGAACAGCACCAGTGCTCATCTCACCGGGTTACACTCCAACTGCTATTTCAGCACTGCACCAGAGCCTCAATGACTCCCCTCCTCCAGCCCACCCCACATTTATATTTCATATTTACATGCAAAGCATTTTTCTGACACTCAGTCAGAGCAATCTAAATGCAACAGTAGAACAGGGTCAAAATAGTCCCTTTTCTACAACTCATCCTTGTGAGTCTGTTTCTTTCAATCCTTTTTTTTCCTTTGCTCTTTCGTCTTTGTCGCTCATTCGCAGAACATTGTCTCCCACTTAATTTGCCTTCCATCAGCCCCCATGTCCCATTTATAGTATATTTAATTCTCTCTCAGCCAGCAGTAGTTCAGAGTCCTTGGGATTTGCATCAATGTTAAGTGCTCGCACACGGTTGGCTGCTGGAATGTGTGAGAGGGAGTCGATCCTGTCTCCAGACGTCTTAATTGCTGCCTCCTGGTTAGCTGTTCTGGCGTGAGAAGGGATTCGGCTAACTTGCTGGTGTGATTATAAGTCTGTCTTCATACTTGCTAGGATTAAAAGATTTTTAATTCCTCTTGCGTCCTTCCTTACTGCAGAGGCAGATAAATATGCATTTGGTTACTTATGTTTAACTACACAGTATTTGCGTCTACTGTACATCAATGTCAAGCACACACGATCGATGAATGGAATGTGTTTGATTCTCGCTTTATTTTCTTATTATTCTGCTTCTGATTAAACATATCTTCCTTTTTTGTAGGGGTAAATAGTAGTAAATATACAGTTTCAGATGGCAGAACATATGAATATAATTGTCTTTTGTTCAGGTTCATAAAGGTTGCTCACTATCAGTGAATATGACATTTTCAGTGAGTGAATCCTAAGCGCCAAAGCAGACCTGGTTTAACGGATCGAGTAGAAGCAGGATATTACTGTCTGAAAGAGTGAGCTTCTCCCCATTGAGGTGTCAGCTGTGCTCTCTTAGAACTCAGAGACGCAGGGGAATAACACACATGTGTGCACACATGCATCCGCACATGCCTCACATTTGTATTCCTGCAGTCACCTACACACACTTTTGATCTGAGAGAATAATCAGCATTTGAGAACATTTCGCCTCATTGCTTATTCATAGCCTGGCATTGTGTTTATGTCTTATTCATGCCACTGCTTATGATGTCTGTCTGTTTTAATGAGTAATTGGGGCTAATTGTACGTGTGTATTGATGGTGTAAAAGGCAGATTGAACCAAGAAAGGCATTTTCATCAAGGGGACTCATCTCTCTGGATATGCCGATGCAACTGCTTCACAGCATTGAGGATGACACATGCAGTATGAAAGGGGCTTGGATTATGCTAAGTCAAGTTAGCATTTCCAGCTCCAGGATTTGTATTAGCTTGTAACAATATGATATCCACTGGCAAGAGATGAATGTGTCACTGTGATTTGGCACCTGAGTGAGCACATCTCTGTCATAATTAGTGCGATGTTGTGATTTGGAATAAAGCAGGGGCTTTATTACTCTGCATCATGCCTGAAAGAGAGTTTGAGTGAATACAAGGATTAGATTAGTTAAAGCTACAATCAGTATTTCCCTGAAACCAGCTTTTCGAGGCAATAGAGGTGTGTGAGTCTACCAGAAACCAGGCTGTAATATTAAAAGGCAGGTCCTCACACAGGCAATCTCACAGTCTAGTCAGTGCGTTTGTTTTTTTTGTCTTACATCTGAACCCTGCTGTCTTGTTTTTGATGGAACTGCCCTAGAACTGCCAGACAGACTGAGCTCTAACACCTTGATATTTCCCGTTTGTAAGACTGACCCAGCTTGTTGTTATTTACCCTGGACTTGTTTGTTTGCTGTCGGCAGATGAAGCCACAGGTTACGGGCCAGTGTTTGAGGAGCAGCCGGTGGAGACCATCTACCCTGAGGAGTCGCCTGAGGCAAAAATCATCATGAGCTGCCGGGCCCGGGCCAGTCCACCTGCCACATACAAGTAACATATGTTCCTCATAAACCCGGTCTCATTATTACCCGCTGTGCATTCTGTGTGTCTCGCATCACTCGCCATCTCTCAGGCTGTATTCAAACTGGTTTAGGGTCTGCCTGTAAATGGCAAGGTCACAATGATGTTTGGCTTAACCTTATTGCACCTCCAAGGTTCACAGTGTAAGTGTGACCATCCAGCAGTGCATCATTTTGTGATATATATTGAAGCAATTCCCACATAATTTCACTGCAGATATTTGTTTTTTCCTCATGCTAACAATAATTTAAATGCCAAAATATGACACACCAGAAAAACCCGATAACAAACAAGATGCTGCCTCTGCCGCAGCAGAGCAAACAGCACTGCCTGGTTGTGTCTCCACTTCATTTTACAGCTCTAAATTTAAAGCGTTTTGCATGATCCATTTCAATTTAGATGTAAATGTATGTAAATGATATTACTTGGCATCCCCCAAAATGGTTTCACTGTCAGAGAGCCCAGAATTAGATGTCAGAGGGGAAAGAATTCGCTTTGACCACAGTATTGGTATTGGTATGAAACATTTGAGAGAGTTCATCCACAGTACAGTCCACCAGCAATTTGCGATTGCTTTTATGTAGAACAGCTGTTATATTTGAATCTTTAAATCTGTAAATCTGTAATATTACAGTATGTGCAGACATTTGACACTACACACTGTAATGGAGACTCTGGTCAGATTTTGCATTGAGGGGCCTAACGTCAGGTGTTTGGGACATAATCACATGCAATTAAAATACTGCATGTCACTGCATGAAAAACTGACAAAATTCTCCTTGTTGTGCTCCATGTAAAACAAACCTTTTGCCAACAATTATCAAATATTAGGTATGCTACCATCATACAGTCATATCTGACTGCTTTTCTCTGTGCACTAATGTATTGACCCTAACTGTTTTCCTTGTCGCAGGTGGTTGAAGGATGACATGGAAATTGACTTGAAGGCACAAGGCAGACACTACAGTTTAATGGGAGGCAACTTGGTCATCAGCAACCCCACAAGAACCGAACATGTAGGAAAGTACTCATGTTTGGCCAGCAACATGTACGGCACGGTCATCAGCCGAGAGGCCTCAGTCCAATTCGGATGTAAGTGACCCAGATGTGACCCCCCAATGTAGGCTGCAATGATGCACGGTACCATACAGAATTAACAGAGAACTGCTCTGGAGCTGTCCTTTCATGCATATTAAGCACACTGAAATTGCAAGGGCAGCTGGGACTATTGCAGTGCAATTTGTGAATGGTCTAACTTCATGATGCCACCATGACTAATGTACTTTTTATTAAAAAACTACAGCTCAATTCAGAGGGAGTTGTTGAGTTTTATACAATCCTTAATCCTTTAGTGTAGATTTGATGGGAATTAGCTATAGCGGATGCTTAAATATGAATTTATGACGGTAGATTCTGAGTAGCTCTTGAGTCTGAAACTGTCTGACTGTTGATTTTTGTCTCTGCCTCTCTCAGACCTCGATCTTTTCTCGTCAGAGGAGAGGGAATCAGTGTATGTGAAAGAGGGACAGGGGGCCGTGCTGCTCTGCGCTCCCCCACCACATTATCCAGGTACAGCATGTGATAGCTGAGTGTGCTTCTGCTGAATGGGTTCTTCAAGATTATATTCAGTCTCCCTCATCATGTAGCATTAGCATCTGGTTCATGGCTTAAAGGGCATTAAAATGATCATAGCAAAGGATTGGATTGGAATTATGAATACAGCCAGAACAATCAATGACTGAATGAAGATCAGGGTAAGATATATCATATATGAAGCAGTCAATAGTGTTAAGATATCTTTATTTTTGGAAACACAGGTTACTAAATGGAAGAAACTAAACGTTCTTTTTTCTGAGTAGTTGCTCGGAATTACGAGTAACATACAATTTCATATTATTGGTAGATTTATTTGATCTCATATTTATAACATAATGTTTATAAATTGGATGCCTTCAATACAACTACAGCATCAACTCCCAATATCACTGGAAAAGTAAAGTTCAAAGATATGCAGGGGAGATGTTTTCCTGATGTGCTCATTCCAATTGGAATGATTAGAAAGATTCTCCCCTTGTTCAAAATAAATCAGGAAATCAATTATAGGCTGTATTTATAGCCTTTTCAAGTCAAGTCATGTGAGGATATTCACAATTATCCTGATGCAGGATTATCACAATAATGGAAATAAAGTGTTTTTTATCACGATAAACGATAATATTGTATATCGTCCCATTTCTACTAGACAGATCTAAAATTCTTCATCAATACATCATAACCATCTTAACTATGCTACAGTGCCCTTTATGCCTTTAGCTAGAAGAATTATGAGATTTCCTCTGAAAGGTCAATAGATACTTGAATAATAAATCCTCCTCAGCAACAAAGAAGTGTGCTATTTTACATTTTGCGTCTATTCAGATTATTCAAAGTGAGCTATCTTCACACACAGTTCCCTCAGCTCTTTTCAAAGCTTTTTGTCCATGTCCAGGGTCATGATTGACAGGTGGTGTTTTGTCGTGTCTTTTTTTTTGTTCAGCCGAGCTGTCGTTCCGATGGATCCTCAACGAATTCCCCACCTTCATCTCACTGGACAAGAGGCGTTTTATCTCCCAGATAACGGGTAATCTCTATATCTCCAAGGTGGAGTCCTCAGACAGCGGCAACTACTCCTGCATTGCCTCCAGCCAGTCCATTTCCAAGAGCGTTTTCTCCAACTACATCCCCCTCGTACCTCTGGCTGAACGTTAGTACCTCACTTCCTACTCTCCATTGTCTTACCAGTTACTTATTTCCAATGCACTGCAATTAATATCTCTCAGATCAATATACAAACATTTATTGTATTTTAATGTATAAAATGTACTTAAGAAGAAGTTCAGTAAAGAAGTATGGAGCAGGAGCTAAAGTGTGTAACATTTAGGAGGCTCTATTGGCAGAAATGGAATGGAATTGTGTGTAATCAGCTGTAAAAACAGAATCATTGTGTTTCCGTGACCTTAGAATGAGCCTTTTTTAATCTAAAGAGGGACCTCTTACCAGGAGGCCACCATGTTGAACCATCATGTTT
>NW_023339762.1:11958394-11996511 GCF_004916995.1 Morone saxatilis | reverse complement strand
CAAACCAAACACTGGCTGTAGATTCTTGTTAGTTTCATGGCCACCGTATTATAGATGTAGTTTAATTATAGTTATATAACTTTGGCCAACTTCATCTTCATCTGTGGCACGTGTGTTTTCAACAGTACTGAAGTTACATAAAACACAAACTAGAAAGTTGTTCCCAAGCAAAGAGGTCAGGATTAAAACAGAGCCCACCAGTTGTTTGGGCTCTCTCATGCATGTTTGTATTATGAGAAGCCTTCTGGGTATGATGTGGCCTGTATTTAACTCTAACTAATTTTCGTGTCTGTCTAGTGGAAGGGGGCAGGCTGTGTCAACATGCATACCCTTGCATTTTTACCACAGCCTGCCCCCTTCCTGGTTTTTAAATGCCTTGTGTATGTCAAATGTGCATACAGGACACAATAATTACATTGTATATTCTACATTGTATAGTAGTATCACGGTTATGATGAAGTTATGTTTTTACGGGCCACCCTGGTAGCTCACCTGGTCAAGCTGGCGCCCCCATGTGCCATGCACAGGGACTCCAACCTGTGGCCCTTTGCTGCGTCTCCCCCTTTCCTGTCCCTCTTCAGCTATCACTATCAATTAAAAGCAATAAAAACCCCCCAAAAGTATTACTGTCTCTCTCTATATATGTAGAAATATGTATATATTTCTACATATATGATAATTAACGTATTGATCTTGGCTGAAATAAAAGTGAATGTAAGAAAGCAGAAAGGATACATTTTCTCCAACTAGAAATAACACCTGAGTCATAATTCTGCTCTGTTGTTATTCCTCTCAGGTCCCGTCAGGAAATACCCCGCTGACCTCAAAGTGAAGTTCCCAGACACCACTGCTCTGGTGGGGCAGAATATCACCTTGGAATGTTTCGCTTTGGGGAAGTAAGTGTGATAGATCACTGGTTACTGCTGGTCATTAAGGAGCACAGTTTGAAATGTGCACTGTTTGGACTAAAATGAAAATCTGGTATCAGCCAGTGAGTCTCATCTTCTGGGTTCCAAGTGTCATAAAAATGGTCTCCAAACTGAATTTAAATGAAATTGCCCTTTCTGCTCAGTAATAAAAAAGGAAAGGTTACTTTGTTGTGGCATAAAATAAATTAGATATAGCATATTAGTACATACAGTAGTACATAAATATTGACTATATATGAAAGTAACAGGGATGCATCAGTCTCAAAACACCATATTTGTTTAACCTTAATGCATAGTAAAATTATGTTTACTGTGTCTTAGACTGGCTTACTGCCTGTTCCCTGACCTAAATGATTTATAAAGTATGTTTCAGAATTATGATAACTTGAGTGCATTGAAGCCTGCCTTGTGTATTATTAGCCCCGTCCCTGAGATCCGCTGGAAGAAGTTAGATGGACCGCTGCCACCCAATCATGAGGTGCGGATGGCGGGAGCTCACCTGAACCTATACAATGTGCAGTTTGAAGACGGCGGCACCTATCAGTGTGAGGCAGTGAACGTGAGAGGAAAGGACTACCATACTGCACGTGTGTCTGTAGAAGGTAAGAAGTATGTTGTATGTCATGTCAGCCTTTTTCTTTTAAAACATATTACAGGGAATATGATCATCATCTGTATTATTAGTATTAGTTTTTGTATTACTGTGTGGGGTAAATTCACCAACCCCTTCTTATCAGCACCTGGGTATATTTTATGTATATTTATATTTTAAATAATAATTTAACAACTACTGTAATGCCTCAAGTATCACCTCATATCATATATTATTCAGCAGCTTTGTAGTTGTCTTCGATTTTACTCAAACTCTGTGATTCTGCTCCTTTGTAGCTTTTCCTGAGTGGGTGGAGCACATCAGCAGCACAGAGAAAGATCTCAGTAGCGATTACACTATGTCCTGCATACCCAGTGGCAATCCTAAACCACACATCCGCTGGCTGAAAAATGGAGAACTGGTAATATTCATTCTCATAAATCTTTATTGTCCTATAACTGAAAAATTTAGCAATTGCTGTAAAATGCTCACAGCCTCCCTGACAACTCTGTGAGGTCTCTTAGAACCTGTTCAGTGTGCAGCCCAGGCTTGTTACAGTAGCACAGCAGTGACAGGAAGCTGGCACTGTGGGTACACATCACGTCAGAAAAAAGTACCTGTTGGTATTGAGCGGGTGCCAGCATGGGTTGTGTAACCCTCCATAGAAACAACTGTCATCAAGCCTGGAAAATACCCAGGAGAGAAGCAGGTAGTGACAGCAGAGCGGGGGAGGGCTGTTTGATATATGTGGTTGGATACATCATTAAGCCTTAATGAAATCCTCTCTCAAATTATCTAATCGTCATCTGTACCTCTGTAGATATCAACAGTCAGCAGTTTGATTTGAATCCTTTGCTTAGTAATTCAGACCATATGAAAATGGTAAAGTGATGATATTTTAACGTCCTGCTCCTGTTATTTTCCACAGTTGGACAGGAAAGAGATGAGGTTCAGCAGCTTGACGTTTGATGATTCAGGAATGTACCAATGCATAGCAGAGAATCGCCATGGAATCATATACGCCAATGCAGAGCTGCGTGTGTTTGGTGAGTCACACTTTGGCTACATTCACAGCACAAATGGTTGCATCAGAGGTTTAAAAGTCACTTTTCAAGCTGACGAATTGGAGCTTATTGGGACATATCTAGTGCAATGTCATCATTTATTAAGAAAAACAACTTTTACATGCCTGAGAAAATCATAAATTGAGACTATTCAAAGTAGCATGCACAATATGTATATACGTTTGTTATGAATAATCCATACTGTCCCTCCTCAGCCTGTGCACCCACGTTTGAACACTACCCATTGAAGAGAGTTCTGGCAGCTAAAAACGGCCGGGTGGTGATCGAATGCCGACCCAAAGCGGCTCCAAAGCCTACCTTCTCCTGGAGCAAAGACACCGAGCTGATTTCCAACTCTACCAGGTGAGTCAGTTGTTGGTACAATGCCTTATACCGCAGCACCATTTGTTAAGGATAACAATAGTTATTATTTTAAATAATATTATTTTAATTTTTATAATAATAAATAAACTTGAATTAATATTGTAATGTAATAAGTAAAGAACTATAGTAAATACTTGATTGATTCAGTCTCATAAAATACACAAAACTATTAAACTTGTCAACTGGCAGGCTTTGTGGCTGTAGCTGCGTATGCTAACTTCAGCACATTTATTCTCGTTAGTGGTTTGCTAACCGGGAATCCTATGAAAAAGCAGGCTCTTGCACTTTGCTGTAATCCTTTCTTGACCTTTTGTTGGTGAGTTTGGCTGCACCAAGGTCGAAGGAGGAGCCTGGGCTCTCTTGAGTGCGAGTAAGTGATCAAAGAGGGAAGAGAAAGAGAAACGGGTGACTTTGCGTTTTGTTGCGGCTGGTCACCACGCCATCAGGGGTTATCAGGTCACGGTAACAGGAAGTGACATGATGAAGTCATAAAAGTGACATGATGAAGTCCTAAAAGTTCAGCTAAATCACACAAAATGAACAAATATATATTTACTGACTGCAGGAAACATCTGGGTCATATTAACACAAGGACAAGTATCTGAGAATGTCGCTACTTTAAAAGGGATCTATAGTTGATCCCCTCAAGAGCAGCAAGACACACACACAGATTTTTGGGGATCTAAATAAACTCCAGATCTCTAAATCTACTATATATGCCAGAAAAGTGATTAGTCTTGTTGTTTGTCAGTGATAGCCGTGCACTGCTTTGCTGTCTGTCAGTGGTTGACATTAAGCTCATCAGTGTGGACAGACAGGATGTGTAAACACTTTCCTTGTGCTCCTCACTGACAAAACAAGCCTAATCTGTGAGCTCTAAGACCCCCAACCCTTTCCCCCAACTTACACACCCCCATGCATCACAGTGGAACTCACATAGAGGAGGAGCACCGGCCAAATTACTATGCAGCATATGCCTCCTAATACTCTCTATGGTGGCTGTCTGCGTGAGAGAGGGTGTGGAGTAGTGACGGGGCAGCTGGCACGATGCTATTTGTCATGCATGAATATGAAATATGCAGAGAAAAATGAATCAAACATTGTTGCCTTGCCTTTAGCACATTTTAATATTACGTCTTGGTGAGTAGTTTCAAGTTCAGATACTTTTTTATCTCTCTTGGAAAACCATTTCCATTAGGGAACTTGCAAACATTCAGAGGACCCTCATAATTTTTCATCATCCACATATCCACGGAATAACATACGCTGGACTTGTGACCTTCACATTCTGCTGAATATTTTATATCATACAGCTCTTACTCGCCAGTGTTTGATGAATTAATTCTGGTTTCTCCTCAGGGTGTTCATCTGGGAAGACGGGAGCCTGGAGATCCTCAACGTGACGCGAGCAGATGAAGGCAGATACACCTGCTTCGCAGAGAATGACCGGGGAAAAGCCAACAGCACGGGCTCTTTGTTGGTTACAGGCAAGTTCTGGCTAATGAACTTAACTTATAACTATGTTTACACCATCTTTCCAGGACAGTGGATGTTTTCTTTGACTGATGTCAGCCTTGGCTGGCAATCGTTCCTGTCACTCTTGGTCCCACCAAACAGTCCCGACCTCCAAATGTCTGGTGTTGTTGAATGATGGCCCTCTGAGCAGAGTGACAGTATACAGCCTACTGGTAGATATTCAGTCACTCCCCAAGGACAGGGGTGAGAGGGGACTGCTTTAGATCAGATGTGATGAGACAAGGGCTTAGTTCTCGCTCTGTTCATAGAAAAATGATGAGAGGAATTGAGTTATGAACTTGTTGGGAAGGTTTGATTGAATAGCAAATAATAATATTGATATATGAGTTTTTTTTTCTTGTCATTTCATTTCTCTGGACATGCAATCTCAAGTTGATCTCCAGTGGTGCTGGATGTACAGCTCTTTTCTGCCCTCTTCTGGACATTTGTGCATATTGAACAATTCTAGCTATTTCATATTCACACCATATACTGTATTATAGAGTTGTCTGCTATGTCTGTCTCTCTGACTCTCTTTTTCATTCAAGTCATTTACTTGTATTTTTATTGTTCTATTAAATCAAATGTCTGATAACCTAAGTGAAGTGAGTGGCTGGGCGAGTCTCTTTCCTATGGTCACTGATCTTCTCATCCTCCTGTGTTTATCCCCAGACTCCACAAAGATCACCCTGGCACCGTTCAATTCTGATGTTAAAGTGGGTGAAAATGCCTGGATGCAGTGCGCCGCATCACATGACACCTCTCTGGACATCACCTTCATATGGTCCCTGGATGGCCGGGTCATTGACCTACACAAGGACAGTCAGCATTATGAACGTTCCCCGGTGAGACATCATATTGATTATTTTAAAGTGAAATTTCCATAAATAATTAAAGTTTAGCTTCATAGCCCCAAGTTTGCCCCAACAGCATAAATTTAGCTCCAGACTGAAGTTCATTCACATCAAATCATATTTGAGGTTGGGTTGATGTCTTTAGTATTTTTATTGGAATACCTGAAATGGAAAAGTACAGCTTGCTTTAAATGAGTATGACTCTAAAAGCAATTTCACATTCCTTCCCTGAGTGGAATAGTGCATTGTATATCAGTTTAATAGCAATTTCAGCTAACATCCATTATTGTTGACGTGACCTACTCTCTCTCTGTAGTGCAGCTTTAACCATAAGTTTGTGGTTAGCATTTCTCATTTGTTTCTTTGCCCGCTAGGAAAACACCATATTATGATTTTGATTGATGATTCCCCCATTTTTGTACACAAGGAGGATTTTCCCCTCGTAAAAATGAGGTCCAGTTCCACTTAATACTGTTTGTGTGGTATTAGCAAAGCCAGTTTGACTCTCAAACAGTGAGTTCAATGCAGTCATGTATTCTTTAAGTCAATTTTTGGGGTGGTTTTACCTTTCTACAGTGAGAGTGCTGACTAAAACAAACAATGTGTGCCGCTTGACATTTCTTCATAGGAAAAGAGGTGGTACCCCTTTAGCTGAAGCCAATGTCCAGGTCCCGTAATTCAATACTCTGGATATCTCAAGTCCCTCTGGTCTCTACCAATTACTTAAGTAATTTGAAATAGTATCTCCTTTTCCATTTTTCAAATTGAGTTTCAGGTTGAGAGAGAAAACATCTAATGATAATTTTGCTTTGACAAGCACACAGTGGAAAAGCTTTGGCTCATGATGTATGATAATTTGCTGCCTCCTCCTCCATGGTTGTCTTTTGTGTTTTTCGTGCAGAATGGAAGTTCAAACGGCGAGCTACTGATCAAGAATGCCCAGCTGAAACATGCTGGACGCTACACCTGCACCGCACAGACCCCCATTGACAATGTTACCGCCTCTGCCCACCTGGTTGTCAGGGGTGAGTCACGAGTGGTGCAGTAACAGTACACATATGCATACAGTCATGTAAATAAAATGTTCTACGTACAGATATGTGGATGATATAAAAGGCTATGAAAACATGTTTTCTCAATTAGCTTCTTACTAGGAGAAGTATGCCCCTACACAATCCTGACACATTAGCTGACTTTTTGAGTGTTAGTCTTTTGTTTTTTTAAACTTTGATGGTTGCTCATTTATGAATATTTAATGTTGTAGAGAAATAGAGTTTTTTAGGGTGATTAATTCTTCAGAGCCTATTAAACTTAACACAAGACTTTTAAATTATTTCTCAGTTCATCAGGCTCCTATTCCTAAATTACTCATTAAAAGTGAGAGCATTTGTGTTCGTGAAAAAAGAGAAACAGAGAGAAATAGCACAAGTATTGTACATTCTCCAGGGCGTGTTTGGAGAGAAGCAAAATCTCTCCAGAGCAACCAGACCGTTGCCTTTTTTGCCACATAATCTGTCAACCCAGAGACATGCAAAAGAAAGTGAGAGAGAAACTTCTGCAAAAAGCTATGGAAGGAAAGGCTTTGTGTGCAGGGGACACACACAAGGAGCACTAACTACGTACCACAGAGGAAAATGTAAAAAAAAAATCTCCTTTGTCCAGTAAGGCAAAGCAACTTGCAACTGAACAACATGCACCTTATTTTTTGCAGTAAAGTTTTTCATTTTCTGGGAGTCTTAATAACGGTTGCGGTTTCTGTGGTTGCATTATTAGAAACAGTAGTAGAAGTGTATTGAGTGTCTTCCACTTGTCTCCAGTAGAACTAAATAAGCCGGGATTTGCTCGACATTTCTGCTTCTTAAAAGGACGTTTTTCCTTGTCAATGTCGCTAAGTGCTTGCTCACAGTGTGAACTGTTTGGTCTCTGTAAATAATTTTATAAAGAGTACAGTCTAGACGTGCTCTTTTTAAAAAAAGTGTCCTGAGTTCACTTTTGTTATGAATAGGCGCTATACAAATACATTTGAATTGAAAGTACTCTTTATAGAGCAATGAGAGCTGTTGGAAACACAGCAATTAGTATGTTTATGTGTATTAGTTGTGTAGTGACATGTGATGAGTATTTGATGACTAAACCGTGTAGAACATCATAGATTTCTATCTTTCACCAAAATATTTTGATACGGAGTGCTGCTGATTTTACTACTACTTACCAGCCACATGCAGATATCAACACGCACAAAATAAATCCTGCCAAACATCCACAGTGCTGTCTGTCATTTACTGTATTTCACCTCCTGGATGATTCATCAGGCTTTGTTTTCACCCTCCACTTCCTGATGAGTGAGAGCTTGCCTTACAGCCCTCCCCTCAAGTCTTGAAACAGGCCCAGTGTTGGTGGACAAAGAGTCTCTTCAGATAGGAACCCAAGAACTCTAGCAGTGATCTGGTTGCCAGTGATCCCTGTTGTGCCCTGGGTGTGCTGCCACCGTTGCTGCTTTCTGAGCAGGTGTTGACAGATGGCCAGGTGAACGCACAGCGGCTGACTGTGACGTTTCCCAGAGTGGAACCAAAACACAGGCCCTGGGCCGCTCCTAATGGAGTGCCAAATGCCAACAGTCCGGGGCGCAGCGAGGGAGAGATGAAAGACAGCCATTTATCACGGCAGATGAGGAAGCAGATCTACTTCAGGAGATTGTCTGACCTAAAAACACAGCTCTGCACCTGTAGTCTGTTATTAGTACGGATTTGAGATAGAGAGAGGAGCTGTTTTCATATGACGGGTGTGTGTGTGTGTTATTGTAGCGTTACGTTACAGTCTTGCCTGGAAAAGTGTTGAAATGGGGCTGTGTCCATGAATTAGAAAGACTTTTCATTCTTTATCGAATTTAGTTCTTGGGATACAGTACGTCAGTTAGTGAAAAACACTGAAGCCTATCTGTTTAAACACATTGTGCTAAGCATTTATATGACACAGTGTTGTATAGACATGGAAAATCTGCACAATATTTCATCCCTTACATTGAATTGTAAAAGAAAAATGTAGATTTTTCAGTACTTTGCTTTTTCTCCTGACTCCTAGAGGAGAGGGGAATCTTAAGGGCTGTCCAGCTTTGCCTGTCTAATCGCCTTACTTGTCTCGGCTCATATTCATGACTTGGAAAAAGTAAATCCTGGCGGATTTCTGAGGCTGTGGGTTGGGAGACTAACTCTGACACAGTCTGGATTTTCTATTAGGCCATTTTTGTGTTCCAACAGAAGAATCAAGAGGAGCAGGAGGACCAAGAGAAACATTGGATTCAAAAGATTTTGCTTGAGCTTTAGTTCATATATGTCAATGGGGTCTAAGCTCTAATGCGTTTATCCATCAGTCTTTGCAGAAGAGACTAAAGAGAGGAAATGTAAGGGCTTTGATGTGCTGTGTTTCATATGCATCAAACAGTGGCCTTTTTGGAGACGGGTGTTGAAGAATAAAGTTGTTAAAGGGCTCAGGACTTTTGCCAAGGATTTCCCCATGAGCTTGAATAAAGATAAAAGCTCTTTCAATGACATTATACTGTCTTTCTCTAAACTTGTGAACTTGAGACTAAGGGACAGTGTCACCATCTCAACACAACTGCTCAGCCACATTTGTATTCATCACCCATCAAACAACACTTACATTAAATTGTCTCTTATTCTTCTATTTACCCCAGGTCCCCCCGGTGCCCCAGGTGGGCTGCGAGTGGTGAACAAAACCCACAAGAGTGTAACACTGCAGTGGAGCCGTGGAGCAGACAACCACAGCCCCATCTCCAAATATACCATCCAGTACAGAGACTCCTTCTCAAAAGATGTCTGGAAGAATGCCACTACATGTGAGAATTCCAGCACACTAGTTGGTCAAATAAACACTCCTACCTTAATGCTGAGCTGTGTCTGGTGTTATAACAAATTGGGTCCTGCCACATAGTGATAGTGTAGGTCTACATGGTGGTTAATGTCTCTTAAAGATGGCTGCAATATAATTAAGTCATGTCTCAAGGACTTAAAATACAGGAATGGATTCCAAAAATGGAAGTTCTTTGTTGTTTTTAGGATATTTTTGTTAAACTGAGGGACAGCACAACCTGCTCTGTTTAATATTTTAGCATTCTGTGCTATGGCCTGAACTTTATGCATCGTAAAATGAAAATTTCTCTAGCTCCTGCAGATGTAGAGGGGAATGAAGAGATGGCCACAGTGGTGGATTTGTTCCCCTGGACCGAATATGAGTTCAGAGTGATTGCCACCAACACTTTGGGGACAGGAGAGCCAAGCAGCCCATCACATAAAGACAGAACGCTGGAAGCAAGTAAGATCATGTCCTGACTAACATTCAGTAACATGAGATTTATGGTATGAATACTTGAAAGGTCATGGAAATGTGGTCCCCACAGTCCAGATTTCCGTTCTGATATTTATTCTTCATCATTCTATTATAGCACTGTTTACTTTGTTAAGTATCGCTGTAGAAATGCGTCAGCAAAAATCCCATCAAGTTGTACTTCCTACAGCAGAAACATGCTGCCAAACTCACCACACAAACCTCTACAAATGAGCACTTTGCTGAAACTGTACACTGAAATTCAATTATAAAATGGAAATCACAGGCCTACTGTAACCTCTCTTAAAAAAATAATCATAATTTGAGAGTGAGCTACTAGACTCAAGGCAAAACAAGAAAACGTTTGCCTCTCTGTCTCCTTCAGTGGCAAAGTTCCCACACTGACATTAAGGTGTTGCTTTTGGCAAAGGAGAAGACATTGATATTGTATTTTCAGAGGAAGGATGTTTCAGTACAGCTGCCAGGGATAGGTTATACAGCCTGTGTGGGTTGGCAATGTTTGTGTAGATTTTCAGCATGTGGGCTCAGAGTTTTGCTGTTGCTGTCTCATTGTAGTTCCTGTGGTTGCGCCCTCGGACGTCGGCGGTGGTGGAGGGACTAGCAGAGAACTGACCATCACGTGGACGGTAGGTCTGGACTTTCCAATGGGCATGAGGGCGATAAGGGTCATACACAACATCAGAACATAGTAAGAAATAAAAAGACATGATTTTGATCATAAAAAAACTGAGAAAAACACACACCAAGTCCAGTGAGGTACTTGCTTGCAGGGAGACATCTAAAAAAGAGAATGGATAGCTGGATAGCTTTAAATTCAATAGAGATTGACTATTTGATTTTAAGGACCATCATTTTGACAATACAAATGAAACTAGGTGCATTAAAACAAATTAATCAAATTAATTTAAAAATAGTGCACAGAAAGACCCCTTAATGCAGAATGCATGTTTATGAAAAAACTATTTATAGACATTCAAAGGAAGCCAATGATAAGTTTCCAGTTGCTTTGGAAGATAACAGTGTAGTACATCAACAGATCAAATATATGTCAGAGAACATATAAAGGAACTGAAGAGCAAGCATTGCTAATAATCTCATACTTTTATACCAAACGATAAAATCAACAATAATCAATGACTAAACTGAATCATTATTCAGGCCATTTCCCTGCTGCAGCCAATGATAAATTAGCTCTCATGGATAAATTACTTTTTGCTTGGCTGAGCTATGGTCATTTAATTCCTGAGCAGCTGGAAGATAAGGCAATGTTTTTAGAGGTTAGTCGTGCTTAATGCAAGCAGGTCTTACTTGACATATGGGGTGAATAGGGCCAACAGAGGAAATTAGGCATGAGGACAGATCGAGAAAGACAAGCCAACAAAGTGTCACAACTCTTCGTACATCACTCACAGAATGCCATCATTGTTTTGAACAATATGTGACCATCATCTGATTACTGTAATTGGCAACATTAACTTACTTGTTTCATGTATCTGTCATCAGCCTGTACAGCCACAGTACTACTACGGGCCTAATTTTGGCTACATTGTGGCCTTTAAACCGGAAGATGAAAAGCATTGGAGTCTGGTGACAGTAGCTGACCCCGAGGCCAAGCGCTATGTCCACAAAGACGCCTCCCTCCCTCCATCGACAAAGTTCAACGTGAAAGTAAAAGCGTTCAACAGGCAAGGAGAGGGACCCTTCAGCCTAACAGCTGCCATTTATTCAGCACAGGATGGTAAGCACTGAAGAGATTCAGCTCTCAACACTGAAGTGTAAAAAGGGGAAAATGTGCCAATGTGATCCCAAAATGATGTCACGGATCAATCTGGTCCTGTGTTCTCAGTATGAGGAATTTTTCAATGTGACAGCACTTTCAATCTGTCATTGTCAGCTACTTATCTCTACCAGGGTTTTCAATGGAGTAGGACCCATTTAATAGGAGTTCTAATGTATAGTTGTGAGGAATTTTAATACCCCTTGAAAGTGAACCTATCTTCCCCTCTCTCTCTCTTTCCTTGCGGAGGGATTATCATGATCTATGTAGCATGAACCAGAAAGCTGATAATTCGCCCAAGGATGCAAAGCATTTAGCCTAGTTATTAACTTGCACTGACAGACAGTCAAGATAACCACCAGCAAACCCAGACATGACGGGTTACAGAGATGCCGTGTTGCCATGGTAACCCAATTTAGGAACCGTTTGCCGTTTAAGTGTCTATGATTTTATAGCTAAGCCTGCAAAGCGCTCTTCCTCCAGGGGTGTGGCCATTTTGTATTTGTGTGCACGCTGTTTGTGTAGTATTGTTTCTGGGTGCAACACACTGACAGTATGTGATGAGTTGTTGGTTCAAGACCCAGCATGATAGTTTAACATTCAAAGACAGTTTCTTGGCAGGCACAGCCTACACACAGCGTAGAACTTGACCATAATTCATGGAAAAGTGTCTGATGGCCCAGTAAAGCAATGTGGGCCAAGAGAGACTACTGTCACTTTACTTGTTCCTTACAATGATTAATTCACATTACTGGAACAATGCCCCTCTCCACTCAGAAATATGTTTTTCTTTTTGTTCCTACAGTTGAATGTTTGAGCTTCACTGTGCAGAATGATGTATGTGCAGAGTTTGACAATTAAAGGATGTTTTCAAATTCATCTGCTGAAAGTGGAAAGTTTCTCTGTGCTCTTTGATGTAAGTGGCGGGCCTACTGTACGAGCAGGATTTGTGACACAAGTAGTTAAGAAGTCAGTCCTGGTCCAGTATGCAGCTTATACAAGTGTGATGTAGAAACTCTGCCAGTGCACATACACTAAGAATGGGCTTGATAGTGAAGTAGATGACAGCAGGAAATGAAAATTTGCATATTCATAGATTCTGGAGTTAGAAGTAGTTGATGCATTTTTAAGGATTTTAATGTGTTTTTTTTTTTTTTTTTTGAAAAAACATCAGAGTTTTTCAAGCAGATTATTTGTATATATGTCTTAATACATGTTTGGAGGGGATGTTTAAGCACCACTGAGAGAAAAAATTGCATTCGTCAACAGACACAGATGAGGAACGCTAGATGATTTTTGATCAGGGTTATGGATCCATTACCATGTGATGCACAGGTATACAACTAAAAATATTATTTTTTAGATGAACATTTACCAAACTGTACTCTGTGTCTCTCTACAGCTCCATCTGAAGCTCCTAAAGCGGTTGAGGCTAGAGCTCTCTCTGCCACAGATGTCATCGTGTCATGGCAGCATCTCTCACAGAGCAGTATAGATGGGTACCAGGTCAGTAGAAACTTTTACATGCTGGTAAAAATAACTAAACTATATATGTGTAAAACGTACTACGGCTGGGATCATATAGCAGAACTTTTATAAATTAACACATTTCTATATGTTAGCTTTGTATTTAACTTAATTTTACTTTACTTTACTTTACTTTTACTTTACATTTCCCTTTCCTCATACTATAATCAGTTATTAGGTATAAGGTAAAGGTATAGGTGCTTTGTAGTTTATGCATCAAGCCAGTTTTGGAACCTGGGATCTGTTCCTGTGTGTCCCAGGTGAAGTACTGGAGGAAACATGAAGACTCTGAAGCGGGGGCACAGAGGGTGACGGTATCCGGGAGGGACAACCACACCAAGCTGGAGGGTTTGAGGGCCGACTCCAACTACCGTATTGAGGTTCGGGGTTACAACTCTGCAGGATACGGGCCAGGCAACGAGGGCCTCCAGATCCGCACCAAGAAACCCCGTATGTTGTGTTTTAACTTTAGTACTGAAGAGCAGAGACCTGCACAGAAAACAATCTCAGAGCCATGTGTAGTCGCTATTCACAAGATATGGGTCATGTCAATTATTATGTTATTCATTATCGTTTTTGTGTCTTTTACCAGCTCCAAGTAAAGCCCCCTTAATAACTGGACAAAAGTTAAAGGGCAGCACAATAAATGTTGCCTGGGAACATGTGCAACCACTAGCCAACGAGTCCGTGATAACTGGTTACAAAGTGAGTACAGTTCTAAATTTTTTACTTTAATACAGATTATAATCTCTTAACCTTACATTTCTTATACTTTATATGTGTGTTTACCTAGGTGCTGTACAGGCAGCAGGGCCAATCCTCAGGCACTCTGTATACAACCAGTAAACAGTCCATAGACCTTCCCCTGCATGCAGATGGGATCTATGTGGTGGAGGTCCGGGCACACTCAGATGGGGGAGACGGGGCTGTCGCACAAATTCAAATCACAGGTAATAGATGGACTCAACCATTTACGTCATTCACCTTCACCTTCCCTTTCATTCACAATAATGCAGTATTAAGATTGAGAAGATAACATTTGATCCTTTTTTCTTGCCATATCAATAAAGCTTTGGATTTCAACTCTCTCTTGTTGATTACTACTCTATCAAAAACTATCATAGTAGGCTAAGGAGCAATACATGAACAAATATTTTAAAGCAGGAAACAGTTATGGCACAAGTAGTACTGGTGATTTTTCTTTTGTTAGGTCTAGGTTATCACTGAGCCTTCCAGCTGTACCAGCTACTAACAGGCCACAACATACATTGAATGCTTTGATTGTCAGCAACAAGAAAGGATGCAGGCTCAGTGATCGCTCCACTTGACGTTGGTTTCAGTTCACTTAAATGAACAAATAGACACAGTCAGAAACTAAACCAAAATACTTTAGGACCAAGACAGTCTCAACAAAAGCATGCCACTCTAATTCGTTCCTATCTTCACTCTTTGCCTTTTGACGTCAGTTTTCCATAATTAAATTACATGTTAATTAGTAGATTTAAAAACCTTACTTATTAACTCACAATTTAAAGACAGAATAAAAAAATAAAAATAAAAACAATTACTAATTGTCAGATTGAATTATCTTTTAATAACTTGTCTTAGGGTAATATGATGCATCAGTTTATTAAGGTAAGATTTAGGTGTCAGAGTTTGTGTTTAAGTTCCTTTTTTTTCAGTAAATGTGTCCTTGTTCTAATAGTGTTAAAAAAATGAAAAGTGGAAAGCAGAAAAGCTGCTGACACTTTATGACAAAGGTACTATTTTAGAAAAATGATTCTTCCTTTCCTTTCATTTAGTTTCACACCATAGGAACAAAAATAAAAAAGTTATCTAATCACATTTTAAATCCATAGTGTTGAGGTGACACACTGTGACTGTTTGTTCCTGGCCTACCATTTGCTGGTGAGATTATACCGGGTTCAAAGTTGGCGGTAGGTTATCATTTGTCACAGCTAGAGGGTTCCCATGGGCCGGCGCAGAGCTGTCACTTCAGGTTTCATACCTCAGATTGGAGGGCTAAGATGGGAAACTTTACAGTCCGTGACTAAAGCCTTGATAGCCCACTGACTTGATCCCCTCACTAGCTGATGGACTGACAGGAAGGCTGACTGGATAGAGGAGGCCTTAAGCCTCTGTAATTGATCTTGATGAGTAGAGGAAACCCCTCCTGGGGTTTTTCCTCATCCCTTATCGTGCTGTCCAGACCAACATGACAGCTTGATTTCACAGGCCCGGGAATTTAAGCCGTGCAGGATTTCAAATGCAAAGCATTGACAAATAGAGGGGGTATTTAAGGTGATCTCCACACAGATGTGGTATAATATCACACTTCACACACCAAATATGGTCTTTAGTTTGATGGATGAGAACGGGACACTCAAGGGACATGCATTTTATTTCCTCAAATCAGCAGCAAATTTGACTGATACACCTTTATCTCTTTGTGTCTCTCAGGTGGAGGTGTCGTGGATGCCCAGTCTCTCAGCGTAGTCACCCTGCTCCTGGTGGCTGTCCTCTGCCTGAACCTCTGAATGTAGCCATCTTTGTCTTCACTTCCCGTGAAGGAGCCTATAAGGACTTTGGGACTCTATAAACAAATGGTTCCACCCTATAACCCGGGACGTCATATTCCAGCTCTTACCCTCTGGAATATATTTGTGGAAATAGACACAGAAGTGAAAAAAAAAATTGGAAATGGACAAAGACATCCCTTATTTATCCACAAAAAGCCTCTTTGGAGGAGTGTCAAAGGAGTTCTGTCAACTTTTTAAATATGCCTTATATAAATGACTGCACCTATCTTTCACAATAACTTGTTTCAAAATGGATCATGACTGAAAGTGCAAACATTACACTTTGCATAGGTTGGCTGTATTTTTACATCATGAAGCCGACCTTTCTTACATATATAAAGACGCTGTTTGTTTGGAAATGTAGGCTTCATTTGATTTGTGATATTTTGAAAAATCTACCCTACAGTGCATTCCATAGTATAAGGTAAACAATAAGTTGTGAAGGATAAGTGTATGAGTTTATAAAAATGTCTTTATGTCTTTCTTTACTTGCTGTTCAGTGGCATTGTCTTCTACTTTCTTTTTAAAATGAAGCACACCTTTTGTTACAGAGATACAGTCAAAGCAAATCTCATCTTCTCATCATATTTGATTTTATTAACAAACATAGAGGGAAAAGCAGGTTATGTCATGCAGAAATAATATATCCAATAATTGATGTGCTTTTTTAATCTAATATACTATGGATGTTATTTGAAATAACTAATTTTGACCTGCAATCAATGCTTATTTCCAAATCATAACATAAGCTATATGAATAGAATACCACTTTGAAAAAAAATGTATGCATGTTGACATTGTTACATGGAGCAAATGTTTGAAATGGTTCAAAAGTGTGAAGAGTTGAGTTGAATGTAAAGCAAACCATATGAACAAGAAATGAAATGAACAACATATCAGACATGCAGTTTCAAATGCAAAACTGCAGCAAACAATGTGTGACAGTTAAGTGGTTATTTTGATTGCTTGCCACCTCTGGTTTTATCTGTACAACTGTGTAGTGATCCTGACTTTGATGCAATATCTTGCTCAGTATTGAGACAGAAAACTGCTCCATGTTTGTGAACTAAACCTAAACTAAAAAAAAAAAAAAAACTTTTGTTTTGACTGTATCATTAGGACCTCAGTGGTACCCACTGGTGCTTTGTAAAGAATGTTGGCATTTTATTTAGTGTAAACATTTTCATTTCATCTCTCTCGTTTATGGCTTTGTGTGACACTCATGCCCTCCAATAATTGTGCAATGTCTGATTCATCTGTGGCTACTTTATCATTTCTAATAAGACAACTTGCCTAGCTCCTATGACAGTGATCTAGTATATTTCATTTTTCATTATCTGGTATAAACAGAATCATAAGCAAAGCCATCCATGTCAGCGGTAAGAGCCAGTCCAAAGCTCATGACGTGTCCACTGATTTTTTTGGCGTCTTTTTATTAACATGTGATCAGAGATATATAAACATTACCAACTGTTGTCAGTTTTGTTTATGATTATTATATTTGTATGTCATTATGACCCACCTCTAGCTGGACAGTTAAAAAGTTTATTTCCTTCGAATGGGGGAACAAAGGCTGTGTTTTAAATTCCTCCGATTCATTTCTTGTATGACTGATGCTGGCCATGCTTCTACATTGTGACTATATCAACATCCACCACAAAGTGCTTTTCCCAGTTTTCCTTCATGCGACAAATCATAAAAAGAGTTGCCAAATGCATGAATGCCTTGAACTTTGACATTTTGGACGAAGAAGTGGCTCTACATTTTAACATGCATGAGACAAGGTGGCTCATTACTTTGCAACAAATCAACGTCATAGCAACTTCTCAACCTCTCAGCTTCATATGAAATACATTCCATTCCTGAGTGACATCCCTTTACGTCAGAGACAGTGTAGATGTAAGCCTAATACATGCATTAGCTGCTAAGCTTCATTAAGCCAGTCATCTCATGAGGGGGAGGATTTTTAGGGAGAAAATCTTAAACTGACTAAAGGAATCTCACTCATTTAAGTTCAGAAAAGGTCCTGCAGTCCCAAGCACATGATGGTTGGGATTTGATAGCATCACTGTTGGCAGTGGCGGCATGCTTGCTGATGTTCAGCGCTTCGCTGGACTTGAACGGCACTTGTGAGGGATGAAACTGGAACCTCTCACTGGCTGGACAAGGAACAATAAAAGTGTAGTTAACTATTAAAGTGCTCTGGCGTTTTCTCTGTTGTGTTGCAGTGACTTTTCTGACATGTGAGTCTCAGGGAGGAGTACTAAACAACGTGAGTTTACTGTAGGAATGTGAGAATATATCGCAGTACAAATATGTGAAGATTCAAATTGCGAGATGAAAAATCAATGTCAATAATCTTTTTAACAGCAGCTACTTTCGACTTTGCTTGTTCAACGTCCTACATCAGTAATTGGATCTAGGGTTGGGTAAAATATTGTACAACGTACTTGGTTACATTCCACCAATGATTTGGTTAATCACATCACACATTTACAGTCATTTTATTGCATTAATGTACAAGAATAGTTGTTGGACAACATAATATAAATATGATAAATATACCAATACATTTCAGCCCAAGTCTTACCTTTGCTATGATAAATCTCTGTAGAACAATATTAATCATGGCAAAAAAATCGTACTACGAGGTACTCATTTATTATCTGTTCTAGAGCTTTTGATCGTAACACTTGATTTTCATCAGCAAATGGAGTTTGGCCAGTTGTAATGGAATTGTATATGTTAAACTTACATTTCGTCGGTGCAAAAAAGTTGAGGTCCAAAGTTCTTTATTGACTTTGGAAAACAACAGTTGAGAAAAAAGTCTCAGCACAGGGTCCATTTAGCAACTGGTCTGGAGATTTCAATCATATGACAACATCATATTAATTTATCATAATAATTGCACTGAATAAGGATTGTGTAAATGTACCCCATTTATTATATTGCACCGTAGATTAACAACTGAAAGTGATGCGAACATATACCAGTTAAAAGTCAATCTGAGTTCACTTGTCAATGAATTATGAATTGAGTCTGGTGTATTGCCAGTCTTAAATAGTGTTCAGTCCATCCATGAAAGTCAATGCAGAAACCCCAGCAGAATATTTCCAGTTCCCTGTGTCCGCAGTTTCACATTACACACATACACACAAAGAAGTAAGAGCTGTAACAAAGCTGTAAGAAATGCTCTCAAATTCAGACAGAATCTCCACTGGGGTCGGACAACTGGTGGTCTCAAGTGCTTTTTGCTCTGCCCTAAGATGTGCCAAAGCGCTGACACTCCTGAGATGGATTTAAATAAAAAATTCTCCAAAAGACAAGGAACAAACCCACTTGATCACTTGTGTCCAAAGTCATTGCTGCCATGGGATTAAAGCATTATACACAGAACTGTAACTTTAGGCTGGTTATGTGTGAAATATTCATACCAGTGTTTCAGCTCTCACATACCAAATACTGTAAGAGAAACTAGAGCGTCATTTAAGATTCATGAGTACCTTCCATGATCAACTAAGCATTTGCAACAAGTACTCAATTTATTTTTAATCCCTTTCTCCAGGAGAAAGCTATTCTTTACCAGTACTAAATATATCTTAGATGCATTTCAATCTGTCCTCCATTACAGATAAGGGCAACTTTGTCTATGTCTGGTTTTTCAGGGACAAACAGCTGTTGTAGTTTTGTCTCCTATCAGGAATCCAGCAGATGAAAAAGTAGATCAATATCACTTCTCTTCATGGATTAGGACAGACCAAATGAATCAGATTTTAGATCCTTACTGAGCTTTAGGTTCATCTCTCCGTTTCAATCAAGGGGTCTCAATGGTTAATGGAAATCAGCTCACAGAGAGAAGAAAAGACGGAGATAACTTCTTTTTCAGTGGCTTATCAGTCCAAGCATATGGCCTGTGTGATAGGTCTGGTCCCAGGTGGCTCTGTAACACACAAAACACACTCACGATCACTGTTAAACCAGACTGATGCTTGGTTCAGTCTGACTGCTCCTCCACATCACAACCAACAAGCTGTAAACTAATTTGGTTCAGGACATATAGCTATTTTCTGACAGCCGGTTTAAAAAGATTTCATTTAATATCACATTATAAAGTAACACAAGAGCTACTATTTCATTTACAGTGATTGACAAGGGGAGAAACACATCATTCTGACCTTCTTATGCATGTGTAGTCTCAGACAGGTGTGCTGTCCCAGGACAGATTGTGCTATTGTTTTTGTAAATCTACACCTGTTCTTTGACAGCTCAGACAACGCAAAACATACTTTAAAGTGGTGCACAGCAGACTAGAACCAGACTGTTTCGCTGCGAGACCTGAAACGCGACGCCCTCTCTGAGATGCCTGCAATATGTCATGCTGTGTCAGACGGTAAGACTGGCCTGGACTCATGCAGGAAGGCTTAATAAGTGAAGGTCTCCATGCAGATATTGTGTTACAAGCCCGGGTTTATAGCTGCTGGAGGACCACAACCCCCTTGAGACATGCAGGTTTCACTGACATATCATGTCTGCATAACCTGTACCAGAGGAAGACTAAATTCATTTAATAGTGTTCAGAGGAGGCACAATAAAACGTGATCATGCCAACCATGATGTGGACTGTTTAAACCCTTTAATTGAGCCATTCCCATGTCAATTTAAGGGATCCGTTGCCAAGTGAATGGCTTTTGAATGTCAGTGAAGGAATGAGCGACCTCTGCTGGTGATGATTTATAACACACATCAACTTCCCAGCAAATATGCTGCACAGAATCAAATCAAACTGCACAAAAGCAAATTAAACTGCACTAAAACTCCACATTATGTGAATATGGCCTTACACCTGAAAGTCATATACAGTATGTCGTTCATGTGAACAGCAGGAGGCATACAATGACTCTGATCAGGCAGAGCAGAAGTGAGTCAGCAGAGTGAAGTTTTCTGCTCGGACAGATTTCACTCCACAGAACACCTCATGTCGTGCGAGAAGTGGCGCAGCCCCCTCAGCACCGCCTGAGCTGCGCAGACCGGTCAAACTCAAACTGCGCTCCTACTTTAATGTGTTCAGACTTGTAAAACAACTTTGTCCTAACTCATTGCACTGCGCAGGAAAGTTGCCTGTGCAAACTATGTGCGCTGATTGCCCAAGTCCTTGCGGAGAAAAGGACCCCATCTGCCAAGTTTTAAACTCAGGCGGGATGGAGCTGCAAACAAAGCCCGGGACAGGTCACCGTGGTGGTGAAGGTGTTTGTCAGAAGGGATGCGGGCTCTTGCTGTCCGGTGCGGAGATCGGCAGAGGGGAGCACTGCTGCGTGGACGCCCTGCGCGCGGTCACCGACGAGCTCGAAGGAAGAAGCGCAACTTTGGAGCACGAAGCCCGGATGGCGAGGCTCAGGTGGAACAGGAGGGAGCAGTCCCTGTTAGCCCAGGTGTCAACTCTGCAGAACGAGGCCCAGCTCGCTGCTCTGAAGTACCAGCGGAGACTGCACCAGTACATGCTGCACATCAACAGCATTGCAGAACAGGTCATTGGGTACTATAAGGTGAGAGGAATGATTTATTGTGTGTGCATGGGGTGCAGCGACTGGGAAAGTATGACTTATGATGCCACTTTGAGGCCAAGACTGGCATATTGAGCGAAACATGACAGGCTGATAAAGTTAAGGCTCCTCTGTGTTTGTTTGTTGGCTGAATTAGAGCGATTCGAGAACAACCACTGACATGCAGAGCCAGATGTCAGAGAAAGCAACATGTGCAGAGGGAGATCCACAGGAGCAGCTCAAAGCACCGGAGGTAAGGGAAGCACACTGCTCACAGCTTTTCAGTGTGTGTGTCCTCGTTTTTTAATTCCTGCTGCTGGGAAAAGTGGAATTTATGGCTCATTCATAAAAGTTTTACAACATAAGCTCCGGTGTGATATCCAAAATGCCCGCAGGCAGCAGTGCACATGCGGTTTTTATTTTCCTATCTGTCAGTATCACTGTGCCCACTGAGACCCTTCCCAAAGGTTGTTGATATAATGATTGTGTTTGAGTGTTTTTTAAAAAACAACACAAAGGCCTGCATCAGCATTTTGCCTCTTCATATAGTATTTTACTTGCTGCCTCCCCAGCTCAGGCTTAACCCTGCTGCCAGGTAATTCTTTGTGTAAATGTTGACTTTGGGATCATGGTGAGTTCTGTGATGTGGTAGCAATGTCTGAGTGAAGACTGCTTAAAGAAAGTAATCTCTCCTCAGACCCTGTTGTTTGTTATTTTGTGTGGTCTCTATTTCTCACCCAGAGAGAGAGAGAGAGAGAGAGAGAGAGAGTGTTTATTGACAAAGGAATTTAATGTTGTCACTAGTCTCCACCTCTGCCATGATTACAGCTTTGTCACAGTTTCTGACATCTGTGGATTTCAGTTTGTTTCGTCCATCCTGTCTGACTTGAGAAATGTGCTCTTTGTCCTCTTCTTTGGATCTCGATCTAATGTCATGGGTCTGGGTTTGTGTTCTACTTTTTTGGAAAGCCTTATCACGTTTCACTTGTAGCTGTATTCTAACTTTGGCCCAGCCTTACAATTCACAATACTGTTCGCAATATGATTTTCTCACTTTAAAAACAAAAAAACAAAACAGCAAGACTAATAATGACTGATTCCTTTAGTTCTCAGGCAAAAAAATCGACAAACTATATTTGCTCTTATATTTTCTTTATCAAAAAAGACTCCCTGTTTCTTTTTCTGAGGTGGGGTTGTAAACTATGCAAAACAACGCATATTTCTTTTTCTTTCTTAAAGTGAAACTGAAAATATAACCCTGCCTCATATCTCTTGCCACATCTTGACGTCTTCTCTGTTATCTTCTTTCTCATTTTCTGCCTTAGGCAAGCCCAAAAGCAGCCACACTCAGATTTTTAACAAGATGGTGTAATTTTAAAGTCATCCCTTGCAGCTGCCATTTTGCACCTTGATATTTGATACTGCTGGATATATGACGATTGAACTGTTTTACAATATATTGTTAAATTCCTAAAAATACTCTAAAATGCTCTCACTTCTGGTGTTAACATTGCCTGCTTGCTTCTGTGCTTTTGCATAATTTGGCCATAAAAGGCTAAACTAAATGGACATGTTTCTAACTGCTCATCAGTTTTTGTTGTTGCAGGAATTCATTTATTAAGTCTCCCCACGTGGCTGTCAACTCTAATAAAAGTGCTTGTTTTAGTAAGCTCACAAGGTAGCCTATAAGTTTATTCTGTGTGTTGTGTTTGGACTGCTGTTGAGGGTGGATGGGTTTAATAGTGGTAATGGTCACATAAAGTATCTCTCTAATTGCCTGCAGCATGCTGTGAGTGCAACAGACTCGCTTTTGATTAATGTGGAAAACTGTTCACTCTCCTCTGCCAGCGCTGGGCAGCGACGCAGCATCTATTTTCAGATTTCTTTTTTTTTCCTTGTCTAAAAACTCCACTCTAATGGGTCTTTAATAGTTTTCTCACTCTGTGTTTTCATCTCTTGCTTTCCAAATGGATTTTCCAATACTTTTGAGAGAGCTGGGTTGCAGTTCGTCAAACAAAGTTTTACAGTTTAGTGGAAATCCACTTTGTTGGAAAAGTGATAGGCTTTCTGTCTGTCATGGACAATAGAGTTGGATGCAGTTACGGACTGTCACATTCAAAGTTACTTTGTGTGGTAGAAAAACAAGCCTAAGTGACCCTTTGCTAAGCCCCTGCAGTTACTGTTACACCTGTGACCCAAGCTATTCGTTCTGGCATGGCCCGCAGAGCTAGAATGGAAATGTACTTTTTAAAATGGTTCCCTGATTTCAAACAGAGGTAGATGAAAGCTGACTTCTTATTGACTAGTGACCATCCCTTTTACCGGCTAAAATCCTGACTATTGCTTGCAGATTTCAGCTTGATAACCAACTAACTTTAGCTTAAGTTGGTTAAAAAACAAAAGTCTCCAACTGACTTGTTTTAAAACTAGACCCCGAAAAGACTGAGGCTAAAGCTACATGTGCCAGGCAAAAAGTCAGCTTTTATTTTGAACTGACACAACTCTCTTTTGACTTAATGATTTGCTTATTATTCTAATTTTCAAATAGTATGTTTCACTTTTAAAAGAGAAATGTCTTTGAGGATGTGGAATAATTCTTGTGTTTGGCAAACATAACAATAACTTAGCTATTGAGTTTGCTTGGTGAGGATGAAGAGCAGGATAGACCAGCTAACTTCAGCTTATGGACGAGCAGAGAAATCCACTGTAATTCCATTCTTAACGATTGTATTCTTGTATATATGTTTTGGAAAAGCACCCTCCAAACTCTTTAAATGCTGAGAATATATGAGACAATCATTCTTCAGGTTTAGCAAACCGTCAACTGATGTGCTTGTTGGCTTAATTAACTAAGTTACACTCGTCTGATGGTTCAGCCTTATTTGACTAAGAATATTGTCCCAGTGATTCTTTCACAATGACATTATTGTTACGAAAACATAAACAAAGAAGCCTTTGAACCTATTGTTGAAGTGGCTCCAGCAGCTAAGCACTTCCACATATGCCAGTTGTTCTTTACTGTGAATGATCCTGATGGCTGCTGTAGAGAACAGCTTGCTGAGAGCTTGTTCATTATTGTGCGTGAAAACAGAGAAATGCAGAGAAAATTGAGACATAAATCTTGTGTGGATTGCTGTTAAGACTGTGATTTAAGGCGATTCACACCATATTTTTCCATGTACCTCAGAGATGTTCTGATCTAGATCCAGCTGATTGTCTCTTCACTGACCTGACAGTGAATGCAGTCGGTGGCTGTGGGTGAGTCAGCCAGTTCTGCTATGTTGAAAAGGCATAATGGAAGCAAGGCACAGCATTGAAACGGCAACAGGATTAGTCACCATTGCAAAAACATACCGTCGTCTTCATTTGCCCATGTAATTTGCTCGTATGTTTGTTTAAAACCTGATGAATGCACATGAAACCACAGCTGTGGTAAAACAGTCCCACTCCTCCTCATGTCCGCAGCCAAAATCCCCCAAATCCACTCTTGAACTTGAGTCAGCTAAAAAGTTTTGGAAACTAAATCAATTTTGTTGACCCAGACTGTGCCTGCGACACCACAGCGAGAGGACAGTAGTTCCAGCTAATTCTTTCTTTTTGTTCAGATGAAGAGAAAAGGGAAGGGGAGGGGAGTGAAGTAGTGGAAAGGAGAGAGTGCAGAGTACACAACTCGAGTATCTGTCTCATCAAAATCCAATCTTGCGTGACAGGCGGGGACGAAAGCAGGCCAGTTTGTTTGCTGCCATAACAAAAGATGATAAGAAAAGATTGCTTCACGACAAGAGAAAAGATAGATGACCTCTGCTTTCATGTCAGTTGATTTGATTTTTCTTGCCCAGACTGAACCCCAAAATAAAATGCTAAAAAAGTGAATGTCTTTTTCCCATTGAAGTCGGGTGTTGGCGTGGTTAAAAAAAAGATTTGAATTTAACTACCTGAGAAATATGGAAAAAAACTATTTTATATGTTGCTGCAAACAAAGGCAGATGTCTAATGGTCAAATCAATTGGCCACAGAATTGTACACATCTTTTTACGGCTTGTCTAGACAGCTTTATAGTCTCTTTGTGTTCCAATTCCCCAAAGCACTTTGGTGAAAATGGAAGAGAATGCTTGTATTCAGAGAAAAAAAAGCATAAAGTGGTTTACAGCTTGCTGTCTGCTTCCCTCACAGACTGACAGAAAGAAATGGGATTGGTAGATATGGAAATTGACTCGATCAAATAGTTCTTTTCAACCTGCGCTTGTCAGGGTGTAAATATGGGGTTGTTACCATGTTCTGTGTGCTTTAGCCCTCTGGAGGTGTTTTCTGTACCTGTTCTGCTCTGTTTGGGAGATCATTTACCCAGAATTTACATGGCAGCTGTTTATCCTTCGCCCGTGAGAGAGGGACCGCCCTGCTCACCATTTCCTATTTCCTTTCCAATTTGACAGACACACACACACACACCAAGCTGCTAAAACAAACTTCAGCTTGCATTAATTTAGATTTATCATTTAAGATAAATTTGATTTTGATAAGCACATAATTATTCAATGCCTCTTTAGCAGCATTTAGACTTTTAATGTTGTACCTCTGCTTATCTCATGCATATTTATAGGCATTTCATTAGTTAAGGAATTTGCAATATTTTCATAGGTGTTGGTTTGGCAAACAAGATATTTTTCCAAAGCTCTTGGCAAGTGCCGGTGTTAGTTAATAAGGCAGATATTGAGATTAGGATATTCCAGATTCCAAGGTTGTGGATTTGGACCAACCGAGAGCAGTGGGTGCAGAGTAAATCATGTACCTTTTGTGGGTTTTGTCCTTAGCTATGTATGTCTGTTTATGTGTGTTTGCATGTATTTACTTAAACAGTCCAAGGACTGTTGTTTTAGGCAGGAGGCATGAAAAAGAAAACTATTCCACCAAAGACCACCATGCTCGTAAAGAGGAGCACTCTGGGTAAAATTGTCCCTACCTGCTGAAAGGCCCCGTTTGAATGTCGATGGGATGTTGGTTAGTTAGGTGTGTGGGATGGTGGAGGGTAATTCATAGTGACATGAACTCAAATGAACTGTTTTGGTTTTCACACTTTGTTGACAAATTATGTTCCTAATTAGATGCATTATTGAAAACACCTGTGAAATATACAGACAGCAGTGTTATACAGACACATGCATCGGTCGGCTGACATTGACGCCTTTTACCCCAATATATAGTAAACAATAATAATGGTACTATATTGGTGTCACTACAACATGTATCCAGCAGAGTGCACTGCATTTTACAAAACTGTGGCAAGCAGCACAGAGTAAGAGAGAAGAAGCAGCTCTCAACGACGTCAACTAGAATTGGTTGACAATGTATATTTCTTTATGTTAAAGAATATTTAACTTAAATACTCTTTAATGGAGTTATTTTTCTAAGAAAGAAGCAGTCCCCTTCACATTTTTCAAACATTTTAAAGACCAAACTATCCATCAGTTAATTGAAAATAATGAGAAGATGAATCAATAATGAAAATTGTTAAATGCAGCTCTTGCATACATCACTCTCATATCCTTCGACCAATAGTTGTGATAGCTTTAACTGTATGTCGACTTTTGTGCAGCTTCAGTGTGTGTACTTTTTGCTTTTTGCTCTGTGAATGGTTTCTTTACTGTATTTTTGTTTGCAGATGTTCATGCGTGCAGCTCAGTCTGATACTATAGCGCTGATCTCAGGTGTACTGCAGGAAGCATTCGGTGACTGGAGTGATTCATCATTTCACTTACCCAAGAGGAGAGCGCTTGGCTTTATTCACACCTTAATGACTGTAACCTGCCGGTCTTCAGGTTCAGGATTCAGCAGCCAACATCTGGAAAAGACCCTAGCGAGGTTGTAAAGTTGTAGTTGATGAATAGAAACTGATTAACTTTTCCAGGTCACTTCTTAGTGTGGTACTTTAGGTATCTCACTATGTACATGTAACTCCTATTTTATACTCAGGCACATGCACAGTAGGACACACAGTATATTTATGTGTGTACGTACAGACAGAAATGTGTAATATATACACTCGGTTGTAACGCACAGACAGCTGGTGCAGATGATATATACCTCCTACCCCACTTATAACTGTTGTCACGGAAAGCTCCACTGTACAAAGGAGCTCTCATGCGGACAAAGGCTTTCTTCTGTCTCTTAGTGTGATGAGAAAATGGCTTGTTGTGAAGTTGATTCACCAGCTAAATATCTGTGGTCAAATCTAAATTCAGTCGCCCCCTCTATTCCCATCTTTTCCGCCACTGGGAGGTTTAGTTAGTCAGTGACCTGATGCCTTTTGAACTCACATCTACCTCTAGTTTTGATAAACATGTGGCTTAACTACAGCTGTTACATTGTGATTACAGCGAAAGCCCTGAGTCAGCATGTACACACGTGTGCACAGTCAGCTGCATTAGTGTATACACACACACACACGCAGACACAGCAGTGGCCACTCTATCATCAGGAGTCTCCGCACAGCTTGTAATGAGACGTCTAATGAGGTAAAATTGTTGCTAGGCCTTTAACAGTGAGAGATATAGGAAGAGCCAGTGCTCTTCCACCAAGTGGCCAGTGCCAGTATCATGGAGTAATAACAAATGGGTTGCTGGGTTATATATTAATCAAGTAATCTGCTAATTAGTTTGATAGTTAATCAAGTAATAAGATAAGAAAAGAAATAAAATAAATAAATTGTATACTTTTTAAAAACCTGGAATGAATACGAAAAATATGCTCCTGTTTGTAGATATGTAATGTGATTATAGCATGTTTTTTAGTTATTTTGATGGCGAAATTTGTTTGTTTGGTCCAGAGTTGTTCTTATCCTTTTGTCATGTACCTATTTGCTTAGTTGGCATTCTCTGTTCGAACATAATTTCCTTTGCTTTGCAGTTGTATAGGTCTACTTCAGGGGCACCTCCATTTATTGAGATTTTGAGACATGCAGCTGGGTGCTCTCCTTTCAGCTTGTTTTCTAGGTCAGTTTTGACCTGGAATAAAAACAAACTTGCATCACCATTTTTGAATACAACCAATTTGATAGACAGCACAAGAGAAAATATACAGAAAAGTTACACATTGCATGCTGTCTTGCATGGTTGAAAGTCACATGCTCATGAAGTCTTGCCTAAAGTTCACACTGGAGACAGGGTTGACCAGGACCACTGCAGCCAGAAGACTCAAACCCACTTTGCCCACTTGTTGAATTCACTGGCCAACTGCAGCCATTGCCTGATCTCTGCTTGGTTTTTGTCCTATCGGGGACAGAAGAGTAGAAAACAAAATGCACAACTATTAAAATCTTACAATTTGTTTTTTTCAGTGCATGTTGCTTGAATAACATCCACACCACAATTGCTTATACGAGTTTGCATCCTACCTGTGGTTCTCTTGGGCTTTTTTCTTTCTTTTTTTAGTTAGTTAGTAAGCTTTCGAGCCTGGGAATTAGACAAATCTGTAAGCTTGTGATTTATTCGCTCTGGCAGATGCTCTAGTCCTTTTCTCATTCAGACAGCTTTCTAGCCAACTTGGCCCGGGTCAGGCCAATCACAACCATTAATCTTAATTCATGCAAGTAATATACAAACATGCACATCCATACAGGATATACCATAATGTAACTGGCATGTATGCACAAGCAGATATAGACCTGCACATACATACAAAAGACCTAAATCCATATACTTCATACTTCCATATCTAAACAATTTGTAGTTTTATAACTGTATTCAAGTCCTCATTCCCCTCCTTGGTGAATGCTGGTGGTGAAGCTTTTTTTTGTGTGTTTGCCCTACTTCTGACAAGATTTGGTAAAATTTAATTTACCAACTGGCCCCACTGGTCACCCAAAAGATAGAGCACAGTGAAAACCCAGTGGCTATTTTTGTTTCTCCTGGGAAACTGTGAATAACTGCTTTGCACCTTGGAGTCTACTATGGGGTAGAAATCCGCAACACACGCTGCCAATTTTTATTTGGTAGCCTGGAGTCCTGGCTGCTGAAGAGCAAGTGGCGAGACATGTTGCCGTCCACTTTTTTACAAGAAGACCTTGTAAGGGTTTTTGTGGATGAAGCTTACATTAAGTACAAATGCTAAGTGTTTGCTACTAAATCATTTCATGCCAAATATCTCTGTTGAACTAAAAGCCATATGAATTGGATGTTGGATCTGGCTACCTAGCGTAGTCTTCCTCAGTGCTCCGTCACATTTGTTGCTCTGATTTCCTGTAGGTCTATCAAGTTGCTTCCAAAGGGCATTTTGTTCTGCGCCCGTTGATAACAGTTACTTTCCACCACCAGGTCACTCGTACATCAAAAAACTTAAAGTAGCAGCCAGCACTGAACTGTGCGGATGTTTATTATCAGTTAAGCCTGAGCCCATAAGAAAAACTGGGGCCTCACACTGTTCATCCATTACAGATAATGTGGAGTGTTTAAAATGCCTCTGTGGATCATGTTGGGCTACACATCATGGCCTCTGTCAGAGAAGACCGTGACATTACCTTTGCCCTTTCAGTGGAGACGCAGCATCATCAAAGCACCATGCTTGCAGACTGTATTTACTGCACATTCATCTGCAAACTGAATTAAGGCAGCCTCTGCTTTTGTCGACAGGAGGATTAGGGCTTAATTACATCTGGGCAGAGGCTGCCATATAGCCAGAGAAACAACAGTACAGTTGGAGACTGGCGCACTACATTAGGGAGGTGTTGAGGAGCGGGATAAGCCTGTGTAATATGCCAGGTGCGTCCAGGGTATTAGCAAACACTAGCATGGCACTGTGCGCCTGCCAAGACAAGGGATCAAAACAAACCCACCCCTTTTGAATACTCTCTCTCATTTCATGTTGAAGGCCAACACTTGCCTGTGTCTGGCATTTAAAACAGAGGAACATTTTGTCTTAAATCTGCACACAATAATATACAAAATGCAGGCGCACACACAGACACACACACACACACAAATGCACAAAGAAATTGCGGTGGTTTATCAGTAAGTTACCTCTGGTGGTATCTAGCCAGGCGGATCAGTTTTGGTTTTCCTAGATCTGAGGATATTCATCTTTTGATCAGATTTCTGCCTTCATCACAACACAAAGAAGGAATTTTGTTTGTGATCCACACACTGAAAAAAGACATTCAAAAATGGAATACCACCATCTTTTTGTCAGAATTACAGTCTGAATTAGACACTGAACAGATTTCACTTGGACATTTTTCATCAAACCTTACAGCAAGGCAATACCTAGACAAATGACACCAAAACTGTGTGGGTGCCTTTTAAAAGTTTAGACATAAATTTAAAAGAGTTTGCAGCTTCGTGCTAGCAGCTCTCTGAGGCTGTTCTTTGAGCTCAAAGATAACTCTAGCATACTACCTTGGTCAGTATAATGCTCACAAGCAGATGTTTAGCTGGTATAATGTTTACCATGTTTGCCATTTTTGTTTAGTGTGTTAACATGCTAACATTTGCTATTCAGTTCTAAACACTAAGTACAGCTTTAGCTGATGGGAATGTCATTAGTTTTGTATTAGTCAAACCAAAATATTGGAGAAATTAAAACTTTGACCTGATGGTGCGATATGAAAAGTTAAAGGATCTTCACAGTTACATTATGATTCATGAATGCCTGTACCACATTTGATGGCAGTCCATTTAATGGTTTTTCCCAAAGACAATCCATCCAATAGAGAGATATTTCAGTCCAACCCAAAGTGACTGTCCAACATTGCCATCTGTACAGACTCGCTGCTAGCATGGCTAAACATTTTGAAATAAAAGGATAATTAAGACAATTTATATATTCCCATTGTATTCTGCATGTGGAATTCCATTCTATAAAGATGGTTGTATTACATTTTACCACCTGTCTTCTTCACAAATAGTTTTTCGTTTGACTCGAGCAGCCAAAACAATCATCACTCCTCCATTTCTACAATGACTTCCTCTTCCAGAAACACCACCTCATGAATATTAATGTGTTCAGTTATTTCTAGCTCAAAGACTTGCTGCATCCTAATATTCCATAAAATATTATTAAGCAACATCGTCCGCGTCATCAGATCACAAGTCTTCCCCATCGCAGTAAATGAGTGGACTTCCTTACTCCTTATAGCCAGAAAGTGGAGTTTGTGTGGTGCAGCCTGACCTCTTAGGAACTAGTTAGTGAATTATTGTTGCAGCCAGATAGAGCTGCCTAATTTCCTTCCAATCATCGCCTTCATGTTGTTGCTGGAATTGAGAAAGGAAGCTGATGGATGTGTTTTTAATTAACTAAATGGGCTTGCAGAGAAATTGAGTATGAATATTAATGGTGATTGCTGTTGTCCTACAGATAGAGCTGAGTTTCAATCATAATAGTTTCAACATCTTGAAAGGAAAGTAATTGTTTCAAGTACACTTATTAAATGTTCTTTTTCCAGTAATGCAGATAATTGAAATCATAAGCACTATGCAGTCATTTCATAGCCATTTACTACATAATCGTCAGAGCTGTTTATAAGTCTTTTGGGGAAAGTCAAGACTCCAATTTTCTAATAGCAAGTCTCAATTAGAGACTCCATTAAAAAAAAGCTCAAGTTACAAGATTTCATGAGCAGATTAAATTAAAGTAAAATACAAGTTGTTCAAGCCTGTGAATACTGGCCATTTAAATGGCAGTTGGAACTTTACAGTTGGAAAATTCTTCTTTCAAGGTTGTGTTGCCAGTTTCTAAGAACAAATCCTTTCAATGCCAATACTACCCTTCACACCTTCACAGAAATCTTGGCACTTTTGAGCATCCACAATTCAATGGCAACTGAGAAAACTCAAGCTGCTGATGAGGACTGTGTGATACTATTGATGGCTCTACAACAAGTGGACCTCGAGTTGAAATTGTTTTGTCATTTACTGCAGCTGAACATTGAGGCTTGAATATTTTTGCTTTCAACTCTCAATTAAGTCAATTCTGTTTCCCAGCTCCAAGTCATTATTGTGACTTACGACTGACTTGATTTCAAATCTCAAGTATACTGTCCTCCTCACAGATGGATAACATGTGACTATAAAGGATAAAATTAGATATAAATGCAAAAGGCCCTATCTAGAGCCAGTGTTTGTTTTGTCCGTTCTGGGCTGTAGAAACAAGACGGACTCCATGAAAGGGGACCCGCTCTGTCTGTGGATAAAAAGGGCTTATTCTAAGGTACTGAAAACACAACGATTCTTATTTTAAGGTGATTATACACTAATGAAAACATACCCATGAATATTACATTCCGTTTCTGCCAATAGATCTTCCGAAATGTTACACACTGGTACCCGATGGAGTTTTCTCATCAAGTTGTATTTACATTCAGTGTTAATGACCAAAACACAAGTAAGTATTCCTGAAGTCCTAGAAACACTGAGTATCTTGGCCCATAACTGCCACCAGTCATCGATTAGTGGAATAATGTTGGTGTTTTCTGTAAAAGGGAGACTCACTGCAAAAATACCTTCATTGGTAAAGGAGTACACGAGTGTGGCAGCATGCATTTGTGTTTATGAATTTGAATGTTTAGTGTGTTTTCACAGGGCAATGCACATACGTCAGTGTTTCTGTGCTTCATTTCCTGCTAATTGATCTCCACCATGTAGAGCAGGAGGCAGATAGCAATCTGCATGTGTGTTTGTGTAACTACCACCAACAGTGAGCCAGATCTGTTGGACCACAGTACAGCTGGTGGTGTTGAGTCAGCATGTTGAGGTCACAGTACTGGTGTTGGTACCAGACCTCCATCTGGTTGTACCCACAGAGAGCAACGGCAATCTCTCACTACATCTGATTCTATCTCACCGCTCCAGATTGGATTTGGCTTCTATGCAGCCTTCCCACATTCAGAACACATTGTTTTTTGCACATCACATGTTTCTCATTTAGTGGTGTTTGTTTGGCAGAATAAAACAAGTGTGGTGGAGGATATTTCTCCTTTGCACTGACTTGGGATCAGTGTCTACCACCCAAATTCTAACCTGAATGTTACTACAGCTGAATGCTTGGGAGTGTAACAGCGCTATCTCACCAGCAGATGGCAGAAAGTACACATGTGTGCATTCTCATATTTATTTGCAGCTTGTTACAGATGTTGGCAGGGCTGTTGATTTGTAGTTATTAAACTAATTAGGATGGATGGGAATAGATTGCTTCATGAGAACTTGTTTTGATGTTTTGCAGCACATCTGACAGCTGTGTGTTTTTGATTCTCATGGATGTGTTTTTGCTCTTTTGCTCTAACTCTGGTCCTCAGTGACAACATGTATACAAAGTGTTCTTTCTTTTGGGTTTTTCATATTAAAATAATCAAGGAATACATTTTGAATATTAAAAATTGGTCAAATCAACCGAATGAGTCTTAATCATACAGACATTTAAAAATTACATTTTAAAATATACTATTTGCAGGCTGACTCTGTAGTTTAACCATTTCTTTTGACCAAACAATTTCAGCTCAAGGTCCACTTACTCAATTGTTTGAGTTTAAACTGAACAAACTCAGTCTGGGCCATGTGATACATTCAAAAGCTCCAGAAGAAGCAAGCAAGTGGACATTGAGTTGAGACAGTTTTGTAAAATGCTGTTTCCAGGGTCAAGAATGAACTGTCAAGCTTAATCATGTCTTGTTTTTACTGTTCATGGGTATTTTGGTGCATAATAAAATGCAAATTTTTTTTTCCATCTTGTCTTCTGATGCATGCAAGTCACAAAAGGGCCTCGTTCACTCTAAACTATGGTGATCATTGTGTTCATGCAGCAGGAAACAGATGCATGAAGACAGAGTATTGAAACAAATCCGCTCTTTTTAAAGACATACATTAACCTTCATCTGTTTGCACGTTTGTGAAATTATGTATCTTTGCTCTTGGTTTCCTCTGTATAGGAAACCTCTTTGAGACAACTGCATAGAAGAGCACCATCCCTCCAGTACTTGAAAGGATTTGGTGTTATTCTACTTCGCTCTCCCTCATCTCTCGTCTCCTCTCCCAGTGTGACTCATCAAAGCTACACACTTTGCTTGTGTTCTGTGTATTTGTATGAAGTGGATCATATAGCACTCCCATAACAGCAAGCTGCCAAGTTATACATTTCACAGAAAGTGGGGATATTTGTGGTATCATATGGCTTAGGTCAACACAAATAACTGGTATAGATTATTGATAGAAAACACTTTGGAGTGTTGTTCCAGTTGTCTCCTACTGGGACAACCAAGACAAACTCAACGGTTGTTCTTCCCATTAGCCTGTTCCAGTTGTTGATTAAGTTTCAATAGACTCTCACTAGTTGGTTTCCTCCGCTTAGCCTCCTAATAAATGCCAGGGCTGATTTGGCTGCGATTGTCTTCCCTCATCACTGCAAATGACCGCTGAGTGCTGCTGCACTGTGAAATCAATAGCCTTGGACTATCAGAGCCTCAAACATTAGGAGATTACTGATGAGAGTGATTTAAGGTGTTTAGCTGTGAATGTGTGTATATACTGTGTGTCTTGGCTGTGTATGGGAGAGAGAGTGAAATGAAGAAAGACAAAGATAATGAGCGTGTGTGTCTGTGTGCATACATGATTGTTCCCTCCTCGTTAATGCTCTGGCCTCTGTTTGAAAAACTCCCTCCGTACAAATGACAGAAATTTCCTCTTTCCAAAAGAGCTAGGGCTAAAATCAATGTCAGCTAGCTGTCTCTGGCTAATCAAAGTGAGTAACTGGCCCCCTGTTGCAGAAGGCAGCTTTACTCCTTATTGTTTTTAGGGCTGTGTAATTGGCTTGAGCTGATACACGCTGGAAAGAATGGAGAGACAATGCTTTTTTTTTTTGTCCATAATTCAGTGTTGTTTTGTGGTACATAAAATTCACTAGGCCAGTAGCGGATGAGGATGTCAGTGGAGAGAACAGACTTTATTTCTCAACCTCATTCAGTGCATGATATTGAGCGATTCTATAATTTGCTATTCTCTTTGTCTTGAGTCAGCTGCCTGTGGACGGAGAACTTGCCGTGCCTTGCAAGGCAGAGGCAGCGTGATTCATCATTTTGGTTGCATACTCCATAGCATTTTTATTTCAGTTTCACCCGCTATCTCTTTTTTTCTGCATTACGAAGCAGCTATGTTATTTCAAGGATCTTTCCATCTTATCAATGTGTATGTTTGTACACAACAAAAGGCCATAAATCAGACCTGCATTTGCACTCTGCATAATGTATCTCGTGTTTGGATGAGGAAATGTGGGTGATCTTATGAATAATACAAGCTGCTCATTCTCCGATGCCAGTGCAGATAATAATAAAGCAGGCTTCTATCAACGTGGGCCAACCAGGAAAGCCAGAGAGCCTGGTACATTAGCTGTGGATGGCTGGTGATAAATCAGGCATTCGCAGAGAGGATTGCTTGGCACAGGGAGCTCCCTCCGGAGGCCTCCCGGAGCTGTGCCATACGGTGAGGCAAGGCATTCAGAATGCCCTCCTTACCCGGTACCACAGGTCTCCGGGGTGGCTTTTAATCGCCACAAATGGGCGGCGGTAACAACTGGCTGTATTTCACGTGCTGTCCGATAGTTACGGCCTCCTGTAGCTTTTACGACAAGGAGATGTCAGGTTCCTGGCATAATTGGCTCTTCTATGGGCATTTTATGAGTCTGTTTACTCTGTGAGGAGTACTTGTCTCTGGGATGCGAGGCTCTCCTAAGGGTCCGCTGGGTTGGCTGGTTGATATACTTTCAGCTTTGGTCTGCGTAGGTAGAGGGTGTCTAATGATCAGATACTGTATCGCCTACTGATTGATGTGCCTAGGGCCAAAGCCTAGGGTGGTTGGAGTTATCTGAGCCCAAATCTGACCATCTTCATTCACACACTCAGAATGGGTAACAATAGGGTGGGAGACTCGCCTCTGTCAGTGTGCTGATGGATGGCTTCTGTCTGGGCCAATCCAGGGCTATTTTTCATACATTTCCATATAGCAGTAGTAGGCGGGGGAGGGGCTTGCCTCACTGCCTTGCAGTGAAGCAGTCTTGTAGAGTGAGTGAAGTGTAAGTAACCTCTTTCCTTGTTTTTTTAGCAAGGCAAGCTTGTAGTTTATCCTCTCAGCACATGTTTCTGTCACAATGCAAAGCACCTACAACCCACGGCAATGTACACATACATCTCTCAGTTTGTTGTTATAATTTATACGCTCAGTGTTGACCTGCTGCGCGTGGAAACATAATCAGCAGATGAGAAAAGATTAAACATAATCTGCGTCTGTGGAGAAAATTGGGATACATCTCTCTACCCAACGAGCAATGGCAAAATTAGCTTTGTCTTGCGTTTGATGTTTAAGTATGATGATGTAAAAAGAGCTTGCCTTCAAATGAAGGAGATTGTTCCATGAATAATGGTCTCAGAAGAAAGCAAAGTTATTATCTCAGATTTCCTTTAATCTCCTTTCTTACTGTCAGTATGAGTGTTCCAGCTCTGGATGAAGCACCAGGGCCCATAGCCAGTCACATGCAATAACTAGAAGCTAATCATCTACAGTGTGATTGAATGCAATGAAAGACGGCAGTGGACCACAAAGGATGGTGACAGTGTTCAGACTGGCAAACTGTGGCCTTGTAATAACCATCCTATCATCAGGAAATCACAAATGGGGTGAAATGATTACTCATAGAGCTAATTCAAGTAATAAAAATGTTTGAAACTCTCTGCCTTGAAGCCTCATCCATGGAACAACAGAAGAGTGCAGTTTTGTGTTTGCTCCATGAGCTGACACTCTCTCAGTCTGTGTTCTTGTCTCTACTCATGGACATCAGTCATGGCCCAAGTACTGTCCCAGTTAAAACTCTGTATTCAGCAAAGAATTGCTGAAAGGTCTGCTGAAAAGTGTTCTTGCTCTGCCAATTTTATCGAGGATGCTTTGGTAGTTGAGTGTACTTTTGGTAGAAAATATCTACCACATACCAGTCAGGCCCACATTTTAATTCATGTAATAAAATGTTGTTGTATTAAATAACCATTTAGATTTCAAGTAGTTTTTGGAGAAATTTGAATTTGGTGTCCTATTGTAGTGGGAAAGCTCCTGGAAATCCCATTGACTCATGAAACTCATGAAAAACAAGAAACCCCCTACCTATCATTGTTTAATTTGTACTTTCTGGGCTACTGTAACAACATGGAGGTTCAACATGGTGGCCTCCATGGAAAAGGACCCCGTCCCCTCTATAGATATAATTACACGGTAACAAAAACACAACACAATTCTTATTTTCATGTGATGAGATGAAAACATACCTGTGAATTACACATACACACGTATCAACACGGTAGTTTTCGCTACTAACCTTCTTGAATGTAGGATTTATTGCAGCACTGTTCTACTTGACTGCATTAGTCAAGTAGTTGTGTCTAATAAACTGGTAACTGTATTTCTCATGTTTAGCTCTTGCTCTTTAAAAACAGATATTAAATTACTGAGGTATCATGTCACAATTATCAGTGCTTGGTAATGAAAATTATTTATATTGCTGCCGTAGTCAGGGGTTAGGCAGACAGTCGGCCCTTCCTTTGTTGAAGTGTCCATACTCGTTCACAGTAATTTCCTTTATTCGCTGCTTTTCCTTTTTTTTTACTTTGTTGTTGTTTTGCCTCAGTAAGCCTCTACCAAAACACGCCTCTGCATATCCCCTCTAATCTTCAGCATGGCAGTGCTTTGGCAATCGCACAGTCCCAGCACACCACATTCATTATTTATGGTGATAAATATCTATGATGTTGGAAGAAAGGCATGCTTGTGTGTTTCAGTACATCTGTATGTTTGCGTAGGTGTGTGTGTGTGTGTGTGTGCGTGTGTTTTTGTAGATTTGTGTATGTCTGTTTGGAGGTGACGGGCTTGTCAACTGCGATCACTGGAGACCCTAGCTGATGCCACAGAACAGACAGCATAAAGACAGCACATTGTTCTACAGGTAATCGGCAAGTCTCTGTGTGTGTGTGTGTG
>NW_023339762.1:11950516-11958369 GCF_004916995.1 Morone saxatilis | reverse complement strand
CTTGTCATGTGTCGCTGTGTGTGCTAGCCACAGTGTACCAACCAATGACTCAACGGGCACTCACCCTAATTTGTCTTCTCATTCTCTCACACACCGCTCTCCTGCACTGCCCATCAAACTGCATTGTCTGTACGCCTCCCAGATCCGTGTGTGTGTGTGTACCACAGTGTAAAAATGAGTCAACAGCAGTCACCCTATTGTCTTCTCATTTCCTCACAACCGTTCCCTGCATGACACCATCAAACTGATTGTGTACATCAGTACTCCCTTGTGCTTTGTAACACACAGTTGTCTATCAGTGACACATGCATGTGTGTGTGTTTACCCTTGTGTGTGTATGTGTCTGATTGTGTCTCTGTGGGTGGTCACATGCTGTGCTGGGGCGCTGCTGCACCTGTTTCATGTGTCTGAACTCGCTCATCATTTCACAAAGTCTTACAGGTCCCAGTGGCCCAGACATAAACACACGCACACGCCAACACACACACATACAGACACAGACACAGACACACACACACACACACACATACACACACCTTGATGAATAATTAAGAAGGCAACCATGGAGATAAGAGGCCAGTGTACCTGAAGGAGTGTATCACCCACAGCCTTCATGTTGAACATGCTTGGATTAAATGTTCTTTGTTTCCTCAGTCACACGTTTGGCTTCATGTCTGTCAGTCGTGTCGAGTTTCCAGGAGAGGTACAATTATTTTTATACACACACACACACACACACACACTGCTTGACAGTCATGGGGCATGTGATTAAAATCAACATCAAGTTATCTGACATGTCTGTACATTCAGCAGTGGTATTTGGAGAAAGCAGTGGTATTTAAAGGGATAGTTCACTCAAATGACTAAAAAGTGATATTTTGCATGTTTTATTTGGCCAGGTTTTGAGATATCCATCTCTGAGATTTCTTATCCAAATCCAATGCAATCAAGGTAAAGGAAATTTTGTTTGTGGTGCAGGGGCAGATCTAGGAGGGTGGCAGCAGCTGCCCGTGTGTGATTGCAATTAAATCTGCATATATTTCTGCAACCCCTTAAAGCTCACCGCAAAGTGATATCTAAAAAATTCAATAGCAACATCTTTTGCCAGAAACATTGTGCTGGCAACTCCACAGACCTCACTGTCAAATGTTTTGAGTGAAAAGAGTTTTTTCTGGAAAACAAGCTTCTGTTAAGTTGTTCAAATGTCATTTTCCACTGCTGTGACCACCACAAGCACAAACATTTGTGTCGGGATGGTCGGAGAAGTCTTCAAGATGAATATCTCAAAATCTGCCTAAGTGAAAACAAAACTACCTAAATGTCTAGATACCATAGAGACAACTGAGAAAATATGTTTTCGTAGTAGTTTTAGGTGAACCTACCCTTTAACTTTTAAATTTTTATTAAAACAAATAGCTATTTCCCCAAACCCCATATCATAAAATGCTTAATTACAATAACTAATAAATGCAAACCTGCCGTGCTGAGACTGCAAACATTTCAAAGGAAAATATCAGTGTTTGCATATCTACTTGCATCTCGTAAGTGTGTAATTGAGGATGCTGTTATCATGGCAGTCAGAGCACTGAGAGCCATTAACAGGCCAGTCTTTTATGACATTCTGTATTATGGATGCCTTGTGCGTGCAGTTTCATCAGAGGCCATAAACATTGGCCCAGTCAGCAAACTCCACTCATTAAGAGACATTTAAATGTAATTATTTATTGATGCCTGTTATGATCTATTGTGCTGGCTGCACCAGTGTGGCTTTTTGTTTTTCATGTCATGAGGCCTGGTCACTGAGATTGCCCAGGTTAATAGCTGTCTTAACTGTTGTAGAGCTAATTAATGTCTCCTTATGGTAATCTTAAAAAAGGACAAAGGGAGGGACTTGACTAGGAAACTAAAATGGAGAAAACATTTTTTTTTGTCTTTTTAATAAGCTTTGAGGATTTTTTCTAGTGAACAATTTAGTCTTTTACCCACTTGCTGTTGTTTGTCCATATTTTTGGAAAGGTTTGTGCAGCTTATCTTTCTCACCTCCAGCAACACCACTGAGCCAATGAAATATAATGAAAGTCACTTGCTTAAGTATGAGAACTAAGATTTAAATAATTCCTATAACTACGCATTACTCAGTAATTCATGAAGGGTTTAGGAAATCAACACCCATTTGAGTAGTGTAACTATTCCTAATAAATGGATGATTTCATGGACCATGTAAAGTTTTATTGGCCATTTTACGAGAGACTTTGATAGAGTGCCAATGAAACTCTCCCATTTGATATTTGCTTCAGCCAGGATGATAAAGCTGTTGAACCGACACATTTTATGAAAGACATTTTTGCTCACTTAAGGTTTTATTAGACTACAGAAAGCCACAGACCAGCTCACACAGCCACGAAGGGCCGTGAACTGGAGCTGAGGAAAAGTCATTAAGAGTTCAAGAGCTATCGAGGGGATAAATTAGACCGTTTTCTGAGAAGAAGAGCTCATATTCCCTAAGAACCATCACACTCGCTGTTGTGCCAGATCTTACCCTTGACATTTCAGCTGGCAATGGCTCTATGTGTGGAAGACATTCTTGGTAGAAGTGACATATCTGCAGATAGCTCAGTGAGATTGGTTTTTATGGGTACATTGTGTCATTCCTTGTGTAGTTTGAAGATTTTTGCCTCTGTGGACATCAGAACCCAAGTCAAATAATGAACCAAGTCCAAACTAAAACAAGAATAAAGTCTACTGGGCTAGAATTATGGTTTGGGTGGCTCTGTGACTGTTTTGAAGTCCAAACATTAGTATGTTAACATGCTCACAATGTTAACATGCTGATGTTTAGCAGGTATACCATGTTCACCATTTTAGTTTAGTGTGTTAGCATACTAACATTAGCTAATTAGCACAAAACACAAAGTACAGCTAACACTGGGAGAAATGTCATCAGGGGGGTTTATGACCCTACTAACATTAAACCTTATGATGGTGCTAGATGAAAAGTCAAATGTCAACCTCTTGGTGGATTTAGAGAAAACTTTATTAGGCTGTCTGAATGTCTTAACAAAATTTTTTTCGGTTGTCATATTTCATTGTATAACTAAAACCTTTGACCTGGTGATGACGCAAGATGAAATGTCAGTGGAGCACTAAAGTCACAAAGATTAATCTAATAGAGACCATGGATGTCTGTCTAAAATGTTATGGAAATCCATCCAACAGACTTTTCTTGTCTTCACCAATTGACCAAAGTGAATTCAAATGAGAGGACAAATAGGAATTCCTTTTGGTGTGGATTCCAGTATCAGTAGTTATGGCCTTTTTCAACCAGAGGAACCCGAAGTTGCTGCCAGCAGGAGCCTCCTACTGTTCCTTACGGTCCTGGAGGTTTTGATCAGCAAAGACCAAACAAAGACCTGCTGAATCTAAAATTAGATAAGGTCCTGCAGGGGGATCTCCATCCCCACAGTATCTCCAGATGTGTATGACCACACCATGTTATCACAGGAAAAGCAAGCAATGGTAATCAGAAACACAGTAGGAAAGGTAGCATCTCAGTGTGTGTAAATGCTCAGTAGTGGTGGAATATGTTAATATCCGGTCTTGCATGAGGAGAGCTTTGAGGTCCTGTTGCTCCTGAAGAGGATTTGGACACAAAAGCACCTACAATCTTGTCTCTCCCACTCACTCCGTGTAGCTTCTCCTCGTGCTACTATATGTCATACTGGTCATCAACAGTAGCAAGTCTATTTTTAGTCTCTTCTAGCTCACTATTGCTTTGCTATCTCTATCAAGGTTAAATAGCTTTTTGATTGATTTGATTGCCTATCAAAAACAGGACACAAATATACAAGACTGGTATTGTCTGACGTTAAGCATGAATAGATGTGGGGTTGGGGCTCTCGTCAAGGATCAGAAGAGGTCCAGCTGATTATAGGTGGATCCAGAGGGATTGGCCTGCCTCAGCAGATAAAAGAGGTTGGCAATACAGAGACAGGCTCCATCCATCAGACACAGAGGTGGCACGTCAGCCACTTTTGCACAGCACTGCAGGCTGACTGATGGCTCTGCCGCTGACATGAAGACATCTGAGGGGCTGTCATTACCAACGTTCCCCTGTAGCCAACTGAGGGGGACAGTGGCTAATCAAAATCAATGGGAGTAGGTAGCTAGAGAGAAGCTGAGTAGACGGGCACCAAAGTTAACCTTGATATGCCAGGAAGTTACTCTAAAGTTTGTAGCCAGATTTGTCTTTGCACATTGCTGGAAGAGTGCTAGTACAGTAAATTTCCTTAACAGCCTGTCAATGCAAGCAAATCAAAACTGCAAAAATCCTAAGAGACCTTCTCCTTACACTGCTACCGAATCAAGTTTGTGGATTGTATAGATGCTGTTGTGCATGCTGAGGTACATGGAAGCAAAATAATTGAAAATAATATGGATGTTATGTGAGAATTCTTTTTAATTAGGCAATCAGTGATAGTGGGTGCCCATTTACCATCTGTGGAGTATGTGGATCATTACCTTACTGTGCCAGGTTTTGTCATAAGTCTGAATAGAGATGTAGCCGTACAAAATTCCTCACGTGGGATAGTCTTAATGCACAGCCTAAGTGAGATGGATATGTTTTTAATGACTGGCATCGTTTGGTTGCCGGCTCAAGTGATATTATGCGGAGAGAAAGAGCGAGAGAGAGGAGAGCATGCAGCTAATAAGGATGCTGTGGCCGAAGGTTACCGTTAAAGCTCATATTTGTATTTCATTTGATTTCTGTGGCTGAGTCAGGGACCATTTTTTCTTCTTTTTAATGGGGGTGGCAGTAATTGCAAGTCTAATGGAGGTTCACTCTCCCACCAGTTAGCTCGACAGCAGTGGCTTGCTGCTCATTTAGAGAGCTAAGGGAGGGCAAGGGTGTTCATAGTTAGAAAGCCATGACATTAAGAGCTAATTTTACTGTACAGTGTTTGACAGGGAGCTAACCCTTCTTGTTATTGACAGAACTGGAAGCCCAGGAGTATTGCTCCCGCTTATTTAGGGGCATGCACACAGCTCCATTTGAGGATTAAAAGATAAACATAATTAATCCTCTTTGGTTCGATTAATTGCAATATTAATGTTGATAGTATCTCACCCAGTCCGAGGCCTCAACAATCCATCGTCATTACTGAGTGTAAGCTGTTGTGCGATCAATGTGTTGTGCAGAGCCGCTTGCAAAAACACCACAAAATAGGTTTGAATTTTTGTTTTGTTTTTTGTGGGGTGCCATAATTGTGACCTGCAGAAAAATGGTGGACCAACAACATATGGGTGTTAGAGGGCCTCATGTACCACAAGAGATATGGGAGTGTGACGGCTGCAGATCATTAGGATGCTACAGCTGGGAGAATAGCCTTCAGTCAAACATTTATCTCTGGTCATAGGCAGCACAGCTGAAAAGTCTTTGTTTGCCCTTAGTTCCATTGATGGAAGCCATTTCTTTTCTATGTCCTCTGAAATAAATGTAAAGAATGATTCTGTCAGTCCCACTTCATCTCCTTCCCTGTGAGAAAAAAAAGGACAACTCTGCTTCACCTTGCCATTTTTCAAATGATCCAATTTTCCTTATAAAACATTCCACCTTAGCCTCATTACAGATGCACATATCCTGTCACTTCATTTCTGAGCCATCAGATCTTTCTCCTCTCTCTCACAAACTACCCTTCAATTAGCTCTGTTATCAGGAGTCTGGGGCTTAACCATCATTTCACCAGACCTTGTTGCATTTGAGGATATCCTCCTCTTTCTGCTCCAGAAGTGACACAACGAAACGTTAGATTTAATTTTAAGACAGGATCGTATTATTTCCAAGTCCTTGGAGAAATAACACTTGTCTACAATGGAAATGTCATTGGCTTGCCCTTTATGTTTATGGATGGGAGGCCATGTTGTGAAGGTCTATAGCACGGATACTGTCACTCGGAGTTATTAGATGTAAGAGACTGCAAATAATGAGTCCACTGTCCTCTGGAGGGTACACAGGAAATATGCACTATTATTTAGTTTGAATGGTACTTTAGAAATAACTTTGAAAGATGTGCTTCAAATCATAAAAATTAATACAGTATGCATCCAGTGTGATTGCATTGTGTGTGTGTGTGTGTGTGTGTGTATACACATACATAATCTATCTCATTGCGTTACTACATGTACAAGGCTTTGCTGCTGAAATTTGTAAAAGACTTGGTGATTTCATATTGTACTCCCTTTTCCACTGCAATAGTAAATATGACTAAAAGTGCTGGTCCATTGTTGCTCTTAAAACATTGCAGATAGTTATGACTGCTAGGAAGTCAATTGTGCAGCTTTAAAAAACTGCAGCCTCTTCATCCATTCAATCGTACCACAGTGTTGGCATGAAAGGGTTTCTGGCACATCCAGGAAAAAAGTTGAACCTGACTCAACTGTTTTGCAATGTAATGCAAAATCAGTGTCACACTCACATTTATGACAGCAAAATTGAAAAACTGAAATCAATCATTTTGTAACAAGTGGGGTCCTGACACACTATATGAAAACTTCTGTTGTTGCAGATCAGGCCATTGTGCAAAATAAGAAAATAAAGGAAACCTGTTAGCAGAAATGGTGGTAACAGTAGTCGATTGAACTTTAGTTGTGTAGCACAAACTATAAAATACAAGCTATGACCTTTTCATTTGGAACATATTTATTTTTAACAGACAGGATTTGGAGGCAACTCTGGTGGAAATGTGGATGTTCAGCATTTCAGTTACGCACTGTCACAGCTGCCTTGTTACAGAAGTGCTAGAATGTATCAAGTTTTGTTGTGTAAAATTGTTCAGTGAAGTAACAACAGCTCTATCCATGGGGACTCTGGTCATTACTGTTTCCAAGTCTGAAGTTGCCAAACTATCAGTAATTCTGATAGTTACACAGAATATATTGTGACAAAAAGGAGTTTAAGACATTCTCATAGTAAAAAATAATTTCTAAACAATTTCCCCATGCAAGATTGCAGAATGTGCATCCACAGTCCACCTTCCTGTTGTTCATTTGATTTCAAATCTCATTTTCACGAGTGGGTAGGCCAGCTTGGAGGGCGGGTATCATTAGATATAAATTAGATTGCTGTGGGTTGCCGTGGGTTGCCATGGAAGAGACCTATCTGTGGGGTTACCAGGCAGGGGAAGCGGTGTGTGATGGTGCCGGGTGGGAGGAGTGGGTGGATGAGCGGGAAGGTTAGAAGATATGGAGTTGATTACTTTGGGTTGCCATGGTGGAGGAGACTAACACAGCAATATCCAGCTGGTTTTCCTTGGCTGCAGTACTCCATGAATGGGAGGGTGATGAGGATCTTAAAATGAGGAATAGATTGGTTTCATTTTCCAATAGTGCAAAGCCATCTGCTAGCATGTGATACAGGGAGCTTTTTGTCTGGTTTGTTTTGGTTTTCCTGCTTGATTTTCAATTGACCCCCTAGTTAGATGCATACTTATACAATAATATATCTGGCTAAATGAGATTCTCTCCCAGTCTCTCATTTTCTCCTTTTTTGATTACCTCTCTATTCCTGCTCTCCTTCAAATACTTAATTTCTTGCTGTTTCCCCCCACGCCTTTTCACTCTGCCTCTTCATGTTTACCTGTGGTGCAGGTTCCCTCTGATTGTCTCTCCCAGCGGTTGATGAGCGTGTTGATTGGCGGGAGGTGGTCTCTGGGGTGAGGTCAGCGGGCCTGGTACTGAGCCGTCCCATCTCACTGTGTCACAGCAGCCTGCAATCAGGCAAGCAGGATGAGACGGTGCCTCCTCACTTGCTCACCACTGTTAAGGATTCACAAACACACGCGCACTCACACACACAC
>NW_023339762.1:11934984-11950416 GCF_004916995.1 Morone saxatilis | reverse complement strand
AAACACACATACTCGTGCGCGTGCACACACACACACACACACACACACACACACACTCTTTTTCATTACTGCGGTGCTCAAACACACAGAGAAAAGTGGGATTGAGGTGGAAAGAGGGAACAACGAGTGATAAGAGTCAGACACAGCGAGAGAGGCAGGAAAAGAAATCGTAAACAAGCACTTTAATAGAACATGATAGCATTGACAATGGAAAAATAAGAAAATGAGAAATATAAAAGGAAATGGAGAGTGTGTGTGGAGTGCAGGAATATGAAATATTTGCCCGTCTTTTGAATAATATCCTACCTCATTGATTTCCAGTGAGATAATAGCGGCCAGGCAGGCGCAGCAAAACACAGAAGATAGCGTCTCATGTCCACAGCTGTGTAATTAAGCAATATCACTGACAGTTATGTATATAATAATATTACCGATGCCATCAAAGGCTGAGGCTTCATTTCCCCGATGCACAGAGGAAGAGCAACAAACTGTCATCCGTTTTATTTCCTCTCCTGATTGACTGCAATCTTATCGCAGAAAGAAGAAGGAGAGATAGCGTTCTTTATTATCCATCAGCCTAGGGAGCACATTAACATAAAAATCACAGGGTTATCTTCCAGAGCTTAGTTAATTGAAGTTAATCAGAGACAGTGTTTCCGCATGTTGCAGTTGTTGCCGGGGTGGACTGGTCTTTGTTCCCCAAAACACCTTTAAGGTTCTTAATTAACCATCCTGACACTCAGACATGGTCTGCCTTGACAGTTAATTACAGTCTGAGGGAGGGAAGAGTCTGGGAGGCGGAGGTACTTCACTGGCATTGACCTGATCTGATAACACACCACCAAAAGAGTGAAAACACTATAGCAGAGGTGTTGTTTGTTCTCTCCCTCTTTGATGAACTCGAGTGAAGTCTTACAAGCAGAATATGAGAATAAGACTACAGTATTCTGCAGCATACCTCACTGTCTGTACTTTTAAATTCAGATTTTGCCACATAAGATCACTTTAACCTCAAATTGCCAGATTGGTTGTTGATGTTCAGTTTGACGGGGGTCTCGTCGCCTGATTAATTGCCTGAATGATCAACGATTTTCCTGCTGGATGGTCAGTTGGATCTCTGGCATGTCTTTCTCAGCTATGTTGCAGTTTAAACAGGTCCATGGTCTGATCTGATCTGATTTCTTTATTTTACGTGTTCTGGCAAAAGGTTTTGACCTAAACTTGACATTGACTTGTTCGGATTCAAATGTGTACTATGAGTTAGGGCTGCACAATTAATCTAAATAGTATCGAAACTGCAATATGGCCAAGTGCAATATGCAAATTGCAGACATGCCCTAGCCTACTAATCTTGTTCCCCAGAAGTAAGAAAACAATAGTTTTTTTCATAATAATTTAAATTGTGATACAAAATGATTATTCCCACTAATCATGAATGATATCACAATTGTAATATAAATGCAGTATGATTTTTTTATCGTGCAGCCCTACACAACATAGAAAAGTAATATGTACATATATACAGTGTCCAGCTCCAGCTTTATTGTTGGTTAATAGTTTTTTTTTTTCTTATTAGTAAGTGGGACGTCTGCGCTGGAAACAGCTTTGTGATATTTTTAGAGAGATAAAACTCTTTCTGAAAGTCCTTTCTGCAGATGTGTGCCCACGCTGGCCTGAAATGAGCAGGAGCGTTTCTTGTTTTTTTTTTTTGCTTGCCTCTCCTAGGCTTCTTCTCCCACAATACATTTTCCATCATACGACGTTCCCAGTGGAGTTTCCAGGATGTTACAGAATTCCCTGAAGTCTACTTCAGAAAGCAAAGTCAAGGAATTTAAATAGGTTATCTACAGAATTCACAGAATAGCAGGTAATTCAATAAATAGGTCACTCTACAGAAATACTGCATATTTGAACATATGTACTAGGGCTTAGGATAATGAAGAGGTTACCATTTTTTTGTGAAAACAATGCATTTTTCCTCCAATATTAGATGTTTTGTATGCAGATCATCATAGGAGCTGATATCATATAAGACATCATCATCACCAAATGTATGCTTAATTGTATTATTAAATGTATTGATGTATGTGTTATTCATTCAGTTGGTTTTGTGGTAGGAAACCTCTTTCAGCAAAAAATAAGATATCTAGTTTAATCTCAGTTTAACATGGCACTGATTTTCAAAGCAATCAATAATTAATCTGAATAGTGTTTCAAAATTTCTTCTAGTTCTAAAAAATGTACAGACTGTAAACAAAGACGCAGGATTCAAACACTTCTTTTTTGATCAAAGTTTCTCTTCATCTGAATCCTAGATTGTATATTTATACTATACATTTATATTTGCTCAAGAGCCCCATTTAATCCCCTCTGACTTTTCTGAGACGAACAGAAACGTTCTGACTTGCATTTAAGGTCATACACTTGGACATTTAGGCCACAGTCCCAGTGCTGACTGTCTACAAGAAGAAAAATAAGTCATCCTCTTTATTTACTTACAAATAATGAGAGAATAGTGTCTGGAATTTGATGTGCTATTGGCACTACAACTGAGTTAAGAATCCTTTACTAATCCTTGCATACAGTTTATTCAGCGCAGGTTGTTAAAAACTGCGTTGTATGCTTAATAAACCGCGAACGCCATGTTTTATTACCACACGTTAGATCTGCAGGTCAGCAAATAGACCTAATGGTGCAAAAAATCAACATAAAACAGGGACCATATGCACTGTCCTGTGCCTGGATGTTTATGAGCCCTGAGCTTGGGATACAGTAAATCACCTCTTATAATCAGGGCCATTGCCATTGGTCGTGTATAAGATGAGTTATATGAGTTATATTCCTCATATCGCTTTGCTGTCATCCCCTTCATTCAGTCCCCCCTCACAAACCAATGCGAGGCTATCAGTGGCGACCTTGCCACAGCACCCCAGCTCCAGGTGGAAGTGATAGATACTCACTCTTGATGACAGCCGTGCCTTTTTGTATAAGAAAAGCCATATTGATTCATGAGCCAATAAATACAGACACAAGCAGTTTTGCCTCAGCTACTCCTCCTCCTCTATTTGGGTGCCTCTTCTCCTTTTCTTTTGGTGCACTCAGTGAGAGAAACCGCAGTAAAGTTCTTGTCCTTATCAGAGATCAGCACTGTGCCAGACTTGAAGGCAGAAACAATGGAGGGTCAGTGGGAGGCAGTGTGTCAGCCCAGATGCCGGTGTTATCATGGCGTACACCATCAGTAGCTGCCAATCAGGCGACTCTCAGGCCACCTGCAGAAAGAATGGCCTAAGCCTTGTGTCTCTGAGATAACCAGACAACCCGCCTCCTCTATCCTGAAAGCTCCCTCTCCTCAATGGATTAAATATCGATCATAACAATCCTGAAAATTGAGTTATTATTTTCTCCATGTGTCATTATAGAGGTCTATGCTACCTCTCCTGTGTGGTGGATAGACACTTGTGGCAAATTTATATTAGTGTCATAAGTCACAATGAAAAAAAAAATATCTCTTTTACCTGCGGGTCTTCTCATCTCATTGATTTCACCTCTGGAGTTGTTTATTTATGGTTTGTAATTCCCTTTCAACCAGTATTTGTCCCCTATTTTGACCCTTCATCCCTCTGATCTTATTAAAACTTACAGTGTGACAAAGTGGCAGAAAGGTCTTGGTGATGCATTTTTGGGCTGCTTTTCAGCTCACATTAGGGACAGAATTGCGCCTGTTCTTCAACTATCTATCACTTCTCCACTCCAATACACCAGTAACATGGATGATAGTTGTTGGTTGAAGTGAATGGTCCTCTATAACATAATGCATAATTGCAACCACTTCTGGGTTTGTTATGGTTGATGTAGCCCATTTTCGAATAGTATGTGAATAAAAAGAAAGAAGATAACCAAAGACATTTCTTGAGCTGCAACTGACAATTATTTTCATTATCAATTCATTTTTCGTACTTTCAGAAATTGTGTTATGTGTGCAGTTATTTATAACATCTTGTGTTAATATATATATATATATATAATATATTGTAAAGTATACAAACTGCCATATTAACAGAGGCTCTACCGATGTTGTCTGGACCACATGTGACTATGTTTACATGGTGTAAAGAGAGATGGGATACATGTCCATTCTCCAGGCTTGTATGGTGCTGTTTGGTGCCACCATTTCACCAGTTTGCTTAAGTATGCACACGTATGCCATTACCACAGTAACCAATACAGATTCAGAAAGTTAATCATGCAACATATGCAATTTATATTGTACAGCCACTCCTGAACATCAGGTTTGACAAACAAATGACCTTACATGGGTTTTCATCATACGGTACATTTTTAAAATATCATAAATCTTGATTTGGAATATTCAAATACATCAATTTACAGTCCAGATGCCTTTATAACCAAGCAGAAAGATGGAAAGTTGGATTTTTCAATGGAATGTGCCTTTGGGCTTGCATTCTCCTGGTTAGCATACAATCTATTTATGCCAGGTTGGAGTTTCAGGGTTCTTTAATAGCACCATGGTTCCAGATACATTATTGATTTCTAGAACATTTCTCATCAAATAATAAAATACGCCTGGCGTGTCATACATTACATTTCACGTGTCCTTTCGTAGTGACCTTTGTTTGCTAACACGATAGCTGAGAGTAGCTATACCTGAATGTCACATTGATTAGGATTGGATGCTGTTGCTTAGCATGTTGGCCCAGTGCTCCTTCCTGGTGAAATAAGGCGCCGTCACTGACAGGCAACAGCCGTCCATCATGATTAGTGTTCTTGCCGTTTCATCGCAAAAGGTTGGAAGCATGTTAAGCTAAAATTCATAACCTGTTGGGGCAGCTGAGTGAGAAATAGGTGTCTTTTCCACTAACCTTGATCCAGCCAAGAGTTCATTCAATATATAAAATGTTCCTTCCATGACTGAATATTTTTCCCTGATATGTGGTTTATTATCAGTGATTTGTGCTTATTTTGTGGTATTATTATTTAAGGTACAGTTTGCACTTTTCATTGTGCATAGATCAGATAAAGCTGTCGTGTGTATATGTTAATGCAAATGCAGAATTTGCTTTAGTCGTGCATTCATCCTTGTTTTATTGGTCCTGCTCCACAATGCAGTACATACAGTCAAGATGTGGATTTAATCTAGAATATTAAAAAGCCATTCACTCGTCTTTTCATTAGAAAAAAATTAATAGTTTTGCCTATAGTGGAATCGTTCACCAATATATCCTAATGATATCGCTTGACATTATCTTAACCGGGTGACTGTAATGCTCCATGTCTGTGGTAGTTTCAAAATCGAATTATGGCTTAACTGCAGCTAACCTCAACACAACAGGAGCATATCCAATCACATTTGTGTGAAAAATGAGACAGGCCATATTTTCAATTACATTTCAGCATAAAGGGATTGTTAATCCTGTCTCCTGTGCTGCCAGAAGCCTTTAATGAATTTGCTTATCCTCGAAGATACTGATTGTGACTTGCCTTCACTTGGGTCGGGGGTGGGGGGGGCTCGGGTATAAAGCAGCCCTTTTCTTTTCCCTCCTCACACAATACTGTGTCTGACTGTAATGGATGCAAATCTATTCACAGCAAGGTTAAACAGTTTGTTTTGCTGAAGCTGCCGCTCTGTTTATGTACAAAGTTGTATCAGATGATCTCATGTGCTAAAGCCTCGAGCCGTGATTTGCTGTAGCCTCCTCTGCCGGCTTTGTCTGCTTAGTGATTTATTGGATTGACGATATTTTAAGAGTTTCTCTGGTTGCACATACTCAGAAAAAAAGGTATATATTGTTATAAGTTAACAAACTTCCCCAAAACTTAAAGTGTCTCCCACAGGTTGAAAATCCTGTGCTTTATTAGAAGCTCTGAAAACTAACACTGGAAAGACGGTTAAACTGTAATGCATTCGCAAACTTTCCACTGAAATAACAAATACTTATTTTACATCTAAAATGAATGATTGTTTTCTGATTAATTCTTTATAATCTATAAAATATCCAAACCATAGTGAAAAATGCCTGTTTCAAGTTCCCAAGGTTACATCTTAAAATCCCTTTTGTCTGACCAAAAGTACAAAACAGAAAAAACAGCAGATCTTCACATTTGAGAGGCTTGAACCCCAGACGTCTTGCTATGTTTGCTTAATTATCTATAGTGATTGATTTGAATTCAATTGAGATGAATTGAAAAGTTTATTTACTAATTGATTAAGCGTTTGTTTCAGCTCTAAAAAGAAATTCTTTTCAGTCTATAAAACTCCTACTACTGTCCAAATGTACAATCAGTCAACATTTTCACTATTGACTTTTGGTGTGGTGGGTAAATCTATTGGGATATTATCCAAAATGCCTTTTTCCACCATTACTCCAACTCTTCAAGAACATTATGTTCAAATCAACAATAAAATAACAGTTTTGTCTTCAGTTTGAGTCAGTGACAGCTGATGTGCTTGGATGCATGAGGTCTGGTTCACATTAGGAAACAGGTCTGGTCCATCTGAGGTCTGAACCAGTCAACAGTTAGCTTGATGATGGATGGTGTATTAATGCTCTCAGTCCCTTTTTATTGTCACTGTGCATTACACAAATTAGGGCAAACAAATGCCCCCCCCCTCCCAGTCTACCCACCTCCCACACACACACATATTCACACGTTTTCCCCATGCCACGTTGCACTGCCTTTGCTAATACTGCTAATAGGTTTGATGTGTTTGCGTGTGTGTGTGTTACCTTGTTGTTACTTTGATGGCGAGCTACGTTCCATTGAATTAACTCAGATGTACAGATGCCTTACATCATCACATCTGGCTTACATCATCAGCCCTTCACTTTTCTCCTAAATGACAAATGGGATTTTCATCACCAATCCTGTTCGCTCTACTTTCCTTTCCTTTGTTCTCCTCTTTTCTGCATAAGAAGGGCTAATTTTGAGGTCTGTGAAATGAATGGGTAAGATGACTCGTATATATGCTAAAGGTTTTATTCTGACTTCTTTCACAGTCTGGTGTGTAACGTGTGTGGGCGTATGTGTGGGCTGTATGTCTGGGACGTCATGCATGTGCATACAGACACACACACACAGAGGTGACACGGTCACCGTCATTAGACCTTCACAGGCATCTGCTCATGCCTGCAACGTGATGTGATCCTTCACCTTCTACATGACAGTTGGCCATTTAGCACTAAATTTATGCCGCCCATGCCCTTTATCAATGCATTCTGGGGTGGGGTGGGGGGGCGTGGGGCAGATAGAGGGCGTCACTCAGTGTCCTAGCTTTGATTTGTTTAACTGCTTTTACTCAACCAGACATTGTAATGACACATTGGGCTTTTGAAAACCTGTGATGGATGCCCAAGTAATGCAGATGGTGTATGTGTACATTAAATAATATCCAAGTACATCCTAGTAGGACAAGCCTTTTTTTTGGCAGTTGCCATTAGTGCTGGATGATATACCAGATGAACCGGTATACCTGTTTAAATTTCCCATATGATTTTTTTCATATACTGCTGCTTAGCTGAACTCCTGTAACTCTTAAGTAAGCAACAATATGCTTTTGCCACAAATATTATTGTAAGTAAGTGTATTAAGTGAAATATAGGCCGATATTACATTTGTTAGAGTTTTTAAAGGGAGTTAAAAAATAATTTCAATCATTGTGATCACTTTATCCAACAATTGCAAAATAAACAGTATAATTACACGGTTCATGTTACATAGTAGTCCATCAGGACTCTGTGCTTGCACATATTTGATTGGAAATGAAGTCTTTTTTGTGGACAGCACTACATTTTTTGCTGAAGCCCTCGCATTGCGTCATCGTAGGACTTTTGAATAGAGTCTAGCTTTTCTCAACTTTCTCTCGTAGTGCTTGCGGGCTCTTTTACATCCCTGTAGTTCAATGGGCAGCATCCGGCTGTAATATTGAGTCTCGTTCACAGTGAATAGCCAGCCTATAACTCTCCCTGCTTTGTCTATATGCGTGACCAGCCCATAAGCTCAACAGAGGTTTAGGGTCACTATGTAGTTGATACTCATCCCTGCTCTGCCAGAAAGAAAGTACAATATGTTTATTCAGTGGTCAACTGCGGCGAGACACATTTTATAAAATGATGACGAGCAGTTATCCTTATGGATGAGTTTGTTTGGATTTGTTTTGTGTCTTTGGGAATTAAAATCTGATCATTATTCAAAGAAAGTGCTGGTTTGATAGGATTCAGAGATGAAAAGTAAAAGTACAAACAGCTGCCGAGACTTATTATTTTGTTATCTTTGCTGCATGAAGTCTGTTGAGATATTCAAAGCAGGAAATTTTGCTCACTTTGTCGATGTCTGAACAGTCTCTCCCTTGTGGCTGGAGAGACTTCCAAACATTCAGAAAGAAACTGTGAATAATATTATAGGGCACCTACTTAAAGAAGGTCACCTCTCTAGTTTGGTGCCCTCTAAACTCTTCACTTCACCTAACCTTGAAGGGTTGGTTTGCCCAGATCGCAAGACAATCATACAATGCAAAAGTAGCCATGTGCAGTAATATAGAAAACTAAGGATGTGTTACACTGAGATGCATCAAGATGCTTTGAGATTTGTACATTTGAATTGTTGACAGGTAAATTGTAATCAAATCATGAGGGCAGTGAAGATTCACGCCTCTATAAGACATTTAGGCTCATAATATCCGCCACTGTTACTGTTAGTAGCTTTCTTTTTGCATACATTAATTCCTTAAGCAGCTGATTTATAATGCCATGATAATGTGTTCTAATCAACCAAGCCACATAAAAGCTGTACTATCATATGGTAATGAGCTCTATTGTGTGTCTCTTATGCCACATAAAACACATACAATAGAGCTTTAGTGGACTAAAACACTGCATGCAAGTTTTGTTTATTTACCACCCTTAGTTTATGACATTTTAGAGACATTATGTTTCGTATTATGTTTCCCAAGTTTCAACTAGCACATCTTGAAAATCTAGCCTAATTTCCAAGGCAGACTTTAAGCATGTTGAACAGGTTATTGTCACCTAAACTTATCCTTCCTTTTCCTCCCATCTGAGGAGGAGAAAGTGTGATTAGTAATGCAGACTGACAATCATTGCAGGCTAACGCTGCCATTACCCAACCTTTGACAGATGAAGCCATTGGAGGGTGTTATCAGAGCCAGCTGTGAGGGCTGAGGTATGCATTATACATGGGTAGTAACCCTGACACTGTGTGGAGACACACACAGAATTACAGTGTGGCACACACACTGTAAGGCCAGTTTTGTATGTGCAATATTCTCTGAATATTCACACACTTAAATCCTCCAGGAAGTGAGTCACAAGCAATTAAAGCAGAAAGATACAGTCAGAAGATTGTTTGACTAATACCTAATTGAATGCGGTGTCATTGGTTGCATCAGACATATTTTTCAGCCTTGGGTTAAGGACCGCACTTCACTTGAAATGCAGGGTTGTGGGACATTGTTTTATGCATTGTTATGCATTTTGTGTTAAGAGCAAATAAGGGGCATGCAGTATGGAAATACAATGCTTGTATAACCTATCTGGTGCATGTCATAAGCAAGTGCAAGTACGCATCTCATTTATGGGTTCATGAGAAATTTGGAATCATTTTGAGAATCATTTTAGAAGTAAGCAGAGTGCAAACTACCCTCAATCGAGCCTCTTATATGTTACACACTGGACCATTTTAAGAGTGGTTTCTGTTGCATTATGCTAATTAAAGGATCAAAGGAATTTGTGGTTTGATCCTGCTACACAGCTGCCAGCAGTTGTGAGAATTCATTTTTTAACAAACGCATAATATTGACATTTTTGAAAAGGATCTTTGTTACAGATATTTTATATTTGGTTATTAATGGCCCCATACGCAGTTTAGTACACCCACAGAGGTGTTTTCACTTATTGTGAAAATATTAGATCACTTCTCAGTATTGTGAGTTGCATACAGGCTGTTTGTATGACGTCTCCCTGACGACCTTTTTACAATTAGTGTGCATCCATTGGCTGTACCTTGTGGGGGGGACAAATTACACTTTTGTCTATCTTACTGCTTCATGGACTTTGCTTTGCACACATAGTTCCACCAAAGATCTGCCAAGCTACAACCTGTGTTAGTGTCACTGCTCCCTATGTACAGTAAGTAACAGACTCTCAGTAGTTAAATTTATAGAGAGCCATAAATTGGACACTTATGGATCATCACCATTTTGTGTCATCACTGACAGGTGTCGAGGCAGACATATGAAATGCAACCCATTGCAAAAACAACACAGTGGGAATTTTGAACCGTTGGAGCAGGAAAAGCACAGTGTAAATAATACAATTAATGAGGGCTGAATTCCATTTAGTTAGTAACACATGTTAATTTCCTATTATGACAAAATGTTTACTTTAAAAAAGGAATATTGTGACAAAGATAGAGAGGGACATATTACAGTTTAAAATTAACAATTGTCTTTCTAGTAGACAAACTATGTAAAGGTGCCACTGTTTATAAATAATTGTACCTCAAACATATCTTTGCTAGTTTTGCACTGCAATTTCTTGTTGCATATTGTCAACATACAGACAGCATAAGCCAAAATGGTCTAATAATAGCCACGCTGATGTGTAGGCTCTAGTAAGAATGATGCATCGCTGCAACATCACGCATTATTTTTGTTGAAGTTACATTTCTACATGGCCACAGTGTATTTTAACAAATGGATTCTTCTAGAAGTTATGAAATGTAAACAGTGAGTTTTGCCTTCTCCACTTGTCTGCTAGTTCCTATATACGGTCTACATCCATACACACATAAAACCCAATACTGCTCCTTTGGGGTGGGGTGGTAGGATGTAGAATGTGCCACCAGGAAAAAAAAAAGTGAAGGAATTATTAACTCAGTATATAGGATTTTAACATGGCATGTTGACTATATACCTTGAAAGGTTCAAGCTTGAAGGCAATAAGGTGATCCTACCTGTTATTGTCTGGTTGTACCTAATAAAGAGACCAGACTCTCAAGTAAATTAGATGCTGGTTTGCTTTGATGGGCCACTCCTGGATTGATCTGCACCTTTACCAACACTCGACCCCTGCACCACTTTACAATACATATTCATGTACATGAAAGCGCATACAAATGCATACACGCACAACAGAATTTCATCCTATGACTGATATTAATAAACTAATTTAAATATTTTCTTTTTCAAAAATATAACTTATTGGAAACATATTTTCATATTATATTTTCTTTTTTATAAGGCAATCACAGCTGACGTCAGAATTTCCTGAGTGTAAAAGATTTACACACTCAGTTTTCCATCTCCATGTTTTGAGTACCCCCCACTGAGAGCTCTCAACCTCCAATCCTGCTTCTGAAGGCTGGAGTGGTGAACTAGGAAGAGTGATATTCAAATCAAAGCTGCCTGAGCGTAATATGGAAATGAGGTCTAGTTATTGACAGGAATTCATAACCAGGCTGACGTATCACACACTCAGTGATATCCAGCAAATCTTGCAGCATGTGAACACATGGACAGTGGAATAGTTAATCATATGTAACAATATGTATGCCTCCAGTGAGTGCATGTGTTGATATAAATGTACAGGAAACAATTGTGCATATTGGATTTTGACCACAAGGATGTAAAAGAAATCTATGACTACTGAGACATTTTGGCATGTAAAGGCAGGGTGTATACTTGGAACAACAACAGTTTGTACGACCACAACAGAAGGCACACTCGAAGGTGGGTGCAAGCCTGCTGCCATAGAAAGGGGCATGAAACAATATTCACTTATATACTTTTTCTTGGAAGAAATTCATAGTGTTGCACTCCATTATTCACTTGGCCACAATCCACAAGGCCAAAACCAGTTTACTGTCTTATCTCTGCACACCTGGCTAATCACTGCTTGAATTGGGTGCGATTGTTGGGTTGTCGATTATGGACAGAAGTTGTTGAATGCAGCCCACCCTATTCCGACATTGGAAAGGTGGTGGTGGTGCTGGAGGGGGCTCAGATGCTGTTTGACCATCTGACTCTTCAGTTGGAGTATACTGGTGCCTTATGCTCTCGTGCAGTGAGATCAGTTCTCATGCGTCATAAAGAATTTCATAGTTCTGAAACCAGTTTCCCACCCACAAATAACAACCCTATTCTCTGCGGTGGTGCTACTGTGCCACCTCTGTGACCTCTCATCTGTGATACTCTGCATGCCAGCATGGGTGAGGACTCCAGTATCAGAAACCTTATCTTCACATCTTCTTGAGCTTGCAGAGACATGTCTGCAAGCTAACTGTCTGCTCTGATATTTACAAATGTAAAAAGTAATTTGGAGAGTGGAGTGTCCTGTTATACTTTTGGCTTTATGGTAGAGTATATATAAGTATATCTGCTAGAAATTTGTACTAGATGTACCAAAAGCACAACAAGCCTATTGGCTATTCTGTAATTCACTTCCTCGTCAGTGTTCACTTATCTGAAAAGCTTACAAGCAACATAGATGCATGTTTCAAGAGCACTGAGAGTGTCTTCACTGACAGTAATGCCCAGCTTCATGAAGGCTTCTTCTTGAGAAGGATGGTACATAACATCAATTTGTGCTTAAAAGGTGAATTACTTATTGTTATTGCCCATTGTGAAAATGAGTCTCTCACTGAAGCCTGGAACATTTAGGTTCATTCAGGGAAACCATTCAACAGTGAAACTGTGCAGCAGACTGAAGACTAAGACTCTTTAGAGGGGAATATCACCTGAGTGTGAGAGAATCTTCTTTCCAGAAGTGAGAGAGAAAGAAAGATTGAAAGAGAAAGAAAGGTATACAAAGGCTTTGTTTGGACACTGAGTGTGCTGTCTGAGATGCTTGTATTGCTCAGTGCTTCAGCGACCCAGAGGCCAGGGTCATGCGTCACTAGATAAGAGGGTCATGTGTAGTTGAAGTTAACCCTGGGGTGAAATAGTCCAGATGGACTGCCCTAAAATTCCTTTCTCATTTGTGTATCTATTAGCTGGCATCAACACTTCAGTGACCACCCTAAAGACAAGTCTGATAGAGGTTATAAAGCTTCTGTCCACAATGATTAAATCCAGACTCATATTCACGATAATGTGTTTCTCTTGTATGGCCTAACAGTTGGGCTAAAGATTTTCAATCCTAATCTGTCAATAGACATTTTTCACAGCAGTTAGTTATGAAATTAAATGAAAACCTACCTAAAAATATTATATTAAATATTATATTCCATTTCTTCCAATAGATCCTCCTAAATCTTACACTCCGGACCACTAAACAATGAACTGATCATTGAAATTGTTGTCAATTGTCTCTTAATTACTGTTAAATCAGCTGATCTTTTCAGCACTACTCAACAGACATCTGTAGTGATAGTGTTATACATTACAGTGTGACGTTTATTTATAGATATAACATAAACATTGTAAAATTTTGGATTTTCATCATAGATGTTAGGTTTGTTGGAGTAAATGTAGATATACACATGCCAACAGCCTGGTTCTTGCACCAAGATAAGAAATAAAAGCATCTCTGTTGTATTATTGTTGGCTCAGATATTATAGATGAATTTCAAACAATATATCTACAACATTTTTATTGACCTCACAAATTTTATTTACAGTGAAAATATAGTGCTCTGCATGTTATTGATCAGGGAATGTGACAGAATGGACACAAAGTGGTCATCAAGAGGGCTCAGTCACCTTTTAAGGTCACCAGGTAGAGGAAAATGACCCAGAATGGCTGCAGCCTGAAATCATCTGTATTAATTCTGTGTGAGCTGTTACCAGAGAAAACACGTCTGTCAAAAGTGACTTATTGATTTCATAAGGCTGGCAGTAAAGCCTGTGTTGAAGCTCAGCAGCAACAAGCTGGGGGTCCCGTGACTGAGACATGCTGTCGTCTAGAAGAAAAGGACCTGAGAAGCGTGAAACCTTTCAACGATTCTCAATCCCCTAATGCTCCAAGGAAATCCAATTTCACATGGCCATAATTGAAATTTATTTTGTTACCACAGTTGCGAGTCGACATCATTTATTGAGCTCTGTCTTTCCTGTGCTGGGGGATATGCCTCACACTTCTTAAGCTGTAAGTTGTGTTAATAAATGAATAATAAAAAAATCATCTTTTTGTGAAATTGCAGATGAATTATTCAGATTGCAACCAATATTTTACACGACAAGATATCTGCGGCCATGATAGATTGAGGGTTGTGTTGTAAGATGTTATAATTTGTAATTAACTATTAGCTTTATGTACTAAATGCTTATCTTGTTTGGGTTTTCTGATTTATATATTGTTATATAAACCAGTGGCATACAAAGCCATCACAGTCCATATTGATAAATCAACTTTAACGTTTCCTGGCCTTACTCTCTACGGATCCTGGAGTGTGATGTAGAGGCAGCCATAGGATCGCCCTTCATACCTCTCAGCCATGCTAGGAACGCACAGCATGAAGAGGTCCATTACCTCTACATCGTCCCTTCCCCTCCTCCACTCCGCCTTCACACAGCTCAGAAACACACCAGCAGAAATAACATGTAAAAGCCGTTGAGTGTTTGCTAAAACGAAACCCAGGCTGCGTTTAAATAATGCTGCAGATTAAAATGTGAATAAATCATATTCAGAGCGCATGGCAGTTAAGCAGAAGCGATCAATCAACCCTTTTCAGAGGGGTTATTACATATTCTAATACGGCTATTTCCAATCACTAATTAGATGACTTCGTTGGCAAGCATAGCATGAGGGGAAGGACTTATGAAAGCAATCTTATTTGTGTGTATGGGTGTGTGTGTGTGAGTGTGTATCATTCAGCTTATTAAAATTGTTTAGACCTTGTTAACCTCACGACAGCTTCCGCACATTAAGATTTAAATTTCTGATTTCGTTTTCAACCCTGTCCTTTAATTAGAGTTGTTTTTTAGGGGTTCAATGACAGTGTTAGTTCAAAATGCTTCTTTCCCTATGACTAATTTTGAGTCACTGCTCCTGTGTGCATCCAGTGAAACCGTGGAAAGGCGTGTGGGTACTTGACAGGTGGGCTCATAATGTCTGGCCCCTTAGGGGAGAGACAGACGTGAAGTTGTTGCTGTAATTGCTCATGTAGCGAGGTGGTCTTCCCTTTTTGTCTGCACCGGTCTGTCAGAGACAGTGGGGTCCCTCCCTTCTTTGTCTGTAGTGATAACTTGATGGTGAAGTTATTATGCTTTGTTCTTCACTGCCTTATTCTATTTGTGGGGTGTGGAGCATTTAAAAGCCTCCCTTCCTGTTTCCAACAGACTTTGTGTGCCATCATGACTCTTGAAGACTATTATTAGAGTAGAGTTGATCAGTTCCCACTGCAAAGTCTGTGTCCCCAATTTCTTTGTGAAAGGAGAAACATAATATATATATATAT
>NW_023339762.1:11929560-11934884 GCF_004916995.1 Morone saxatilis | reverse complement strand
TGTGTGTGTGTAGGTGTGCGTGTGCGGGGGGGGGGCAGTAGTACTTCGGCTGTAACATCTGGCACTAGTGTGATTGGTGTGGTGAGCCCTCAGGCCTTTTCATAGGTGATAGATGACACCTATCACAACCTGTCAGCAGGGACCCAGCGTACAAACTAGCCAACCAACCAGCAGCCTGCCCTCCTTTATCTTCACCCCCAGTTTTTACTGCAGAGAGAGATGGAGAGATGGCGGGAGCAAAGAGAGTGACTCATTGCCTTTTATGAATATAAAGATGCATGCAACGGTGTGTTACTTGGCAGCATGAAGACCCAAACATTACATCAAAAATGTGCCCTGTTTCCCAAGTAGGATGTCAGCAGATTATATGGTTGAATTAATGAATGAAAGTTGCATTGGAGCAGGAAATCCAACAATGAGCTTTGAGCTGTTTAGACAGTGGTTAGTTTTCACTAGAAGACCCAGCAGTTTGCATGCTTCCTGAAGGTGTTGCATGTAAATTCACATCACAGTGAATGTGAATGAGGAATCCAGATAAAGAACATTCTTCGTTCTCCAGATGAGCCGTTTCATTGGTGTCCAGGAACAGGCTGTGTTTTAGCACCTTTAGCACCTCAGAAAACCTGCCAAGCAGCTTCTCTCCTGAATATACTGTTCTAATTGTCTCAGCCTGCTGAACTGTTTTCCTTGCTTTATCTCTTTCTTTTTCATGTTTCAGTTCTGTACTCTAACGTGATGATCCTTATTCAGAGTATGATGAGCCTAAAGCTGGATTTATAGTTATGTGTCTAAGGGTTACAACATAGTCTCCATAGTTGATATGTAGCTTTAAAAACATATAGCTACATGTTGGGGCTCAGGTAGCTACAGAGAGCCCAACCAAACTGTTATTGGTCAGCAATAACTGCCTTGTATTTTCTCTACAGGTTTCCACTGCTGGTGGAGATTAAATGTTTAGAGAAGCAAGATGAAAAAAGGCCCGGTAAACTTCCTTTTTGAGTCACACATCAAGAAAACTTTGGCTCACCGTTGATTGCAGCTCTCTATCACAGTGAATGAAAGAATGTAAACACCATTACTTCACCTATTAATGACTGCATCTCCTATTCAGTAGAAACCTTTCCCTCATTGCTTTATATCACAAAGTCAATGGAACAATGTGAACACAATCACTTTGGGGGAAGTAATGAAAGCACAGCTCATTTATCTATTGTTGCATTGGTGCTATCAACAAGTGAAATCCAGTGCTGAACTATAAATCAATTCATAAGTTGGAGGCGTGTATGGTGGGATCGCAATAATTCCATCTTAATCATTTTTGTTTTGGTCTGTTTGTAAGTTCTGTGTGCCACAACTTGTTATTACAACTTATCTCAGCTAAACTTGGAAATATCAACTCTTACAGCAGCTGTAATACATCATTTCACTCTGCCTGACTAAACCGTTGCTAACTGCTACAGGTTATGTGCAAAGTGTTATATAATTACCAAGATAACAGAAATAAAAACATTTTTAACTGTGCCATGTGTCATTATCTCTTGAATTATGCCTATCATCAGAGCAAACATCAGATCATCTACATATACAAAATAAATATCATTTTACATTATGATGCAGTTAAGAAATCTGGTGAAATGTTGATAAGCCTATCAAACACACACTGAAGCAGATTAACAATACACAGTGAAGCACACCAAACTACTAAAGCTCCCACATGTTAATGGATTAACCAAGGAGCCTTGGATGAGGTTTGACAAAGTGCCGGCTCAGGGACGCAGTGGCTTTCCTTGTGCCTGATAATAATTGATGGATGACTGTGGTGCAGGACACCGACAGCCTGGTTGCCTGGCCTTTACCCTCTGCCAGCTCAACCCTTACATGTGTGAAATAGCCAATTACTCCAACGCCTATTGAAAGTAATAAGCTGATGAGCAAATGGCTACTGTGGGACATTGGGGAGCCTTGTAGAGGGAGGAAGAGTAAGATAAAGTTCTACCAGGAACAGCTGCCAAGCCCCCCGGCCGGGTCTGCCGAATACTGTGCAAGCAGGAGAGGAAAGAGTTAGGTATTTTCTCCCTTTAACCACGGTATCCCCATGCTGTATTGACTTAAAGTTTATGATCCATGATACAATCATGTTATACAGGAGCTAATTTACAGAAATAAATCCTCCTTTTAGAGGCTGTTAAATGGATAATGGAAACAGCGGCAGCCATATATTCTCAGGGAAGCATTAAACACCATTTTTTGCCAGGGCTTGGAAAGTCATATGCTGCATGGCGAGCTAACGTTAGCCAGCCATGGAATATTGACAGAACAATCCATCTTTATAAAAGACAGTGAACAATTCCAATCTATTTTCTGGAATCACATTATCAGAGGCAATATATGACTGCATCTAAATATATACGGGAGATGTATATATGAGGTGAGAGAGTGGGAATCGGAGGGGGGTGTACAGTAAAGCATCCCAGATAGAAAAAAGGCGAGCAGTCTCTCTTCATAATTGGACAGGTTATTTTTACACAATGCTGACGTCTTGGGGTGCTTGCTGACATGTGTAGCCATATTTCTCTCAAAAATTCTCTCTCACTGTCTCTCCACGCCACCTCCATCTTCCCTCCTCGTATGCACTCTGCCCTTCCTTCATATCCATCTCTTGCCCCCCCCACAACACCACCACCACCATTCATCCCCACTCTCTTTCGTTCACTTTTACTCTCTCCATCTTCCCTCCAGTTTGTCCTCATCTATTCGTCTGTTCCTCTTTAGTCTCCCGCTATTCAAACAAACTGTAATTGACTGATGTTTTGGAGCGTCTTACTCTGAATATAAACACTGATTGGACATGGCTTGTTCTCCAAGCCATTCACTTTGTGCTAATTCAATTCCAGCTAGACTCCCACCCTAATCTATTGGTGCTTGGAGGCAAAATCAAATTGAATCCGGACATGGCTGTAATGCAACTTTTTTAAGATTTCTTGTTTACTTGTCTCCCAAATTAATTCATCATCAAACTGACTCATCACTGCATATCTCAGCATGACAACATTTCTTTTGTTTCTCTTTGTCTAATTATCTCCACTCTTGATAAGGCAGACTCGTGCTTTCAACAAAATACGCTTTTTAACTTCATTTCCCATGTGCACCAATTCCTGAAGGCATTTCAAGTCTAATCCAGTAATATATATATACAGTAATATATGAGCTCTGTTACCTCCACTTAAGAGTTCAAAGACGACCCTTGCCTGCCCTTGGTGTATGTCTGACACATGGGTGTATCTGGCCCTCCCCTGCCTCACGCCAGCCAGTGGTGATAGATGACCTGTAATACATCACTGAGCTGGAGCTTGGTGGGTGGTGGCACTGGCCTCTCCATAAGAAAATTAGCTTATCATAGGTGCATCAACCTAAGGCTACAGCGTACTGCATTGTAGAGAATGAGATAACTACTTTTCTCTTGCAAGTCAGTGTACAGTGGGTTTTTCAGAGCCAGCCAGCCTCTTTGGTAAAAACAGCTTTCTGCTGCAGCTGGAAACAGTGAGTGGTGAAACTAAACCAAAACGAGTAAAGTTACAGCCTGTGAAACCATAACAATGGCTGAAACAGTTGTTGAATTACTTAGTAGAGCTGTGGGAAACTCACTGAGTCCGTTTACCTCATCGTCTGCTGGGATGGAAGCTGCGGCGTATCCTCTTCTCGCCAAAGCGGGGGCAGAAAGCATGGTATTGTTTACAGACCAACAGGTAAACGGAGAGAGAAACGCACAGCAGCTGGCGTGGATTGTTGTCAGACACAGGGTAGCTGGTTTCTAGCACAAAAACACTAGGAGGTCTCACTCTGCCACTATTTCCCAGGACCATAAACTACCCACAGTCATTCCCTTTTTCTTCTTCTTTGGGTTAAACTAGGTGTATTGCTGCCATAGTATTTGCTATTAATGTGTTATTTATAGTTTTTATATAGTCCAGTACTGTACAAATATTCACTTTCCTCATTTTAGTCCAGTTATCCAGTAATTGAATCGTAATGCATAATGTATTTTCTTTTAGTTAAAATCAATTTTATAAAATTGGTATCAAAGAAAGTATTGTTCAGGATTCGGTATCATAGTTAACTTACTGGTTAATCTGTATTTTTTTTAAAAGTTTTGAGAAATAGCTGGCCCCAAGTGCAGGTGTAGTACATCTCAACTAAGATAAAACATTAATCCCTCTGAACCCCTTAAGTAATTAGTAAAAACAACAAAAATGGCAATAATACCTAATTACGTGCTGTTGGGCCACCCTAAATCGTCACTGGGGAAATTTCTTCACTGCGAAAGCCCTATTCCCATTTCACGTAGGCATTTGACCCATTGTTAATAGAAAATATTAATTACTGATTCTGGACTTTATTAAAAACATGTTTAACACAACATTTCATGGATTATTGTAGCCATTAATGGGATTCAGTTTATATGAAAAATGATCATAAGAGTACATTTAGGTCTGAGAATTAGTGTCAGTGTTAGTTTAGTTAGTTAGTTCAGCCATACTTTGTGGTATCAGACTAATATCTGTAGTCTGATAGTCACGTAAAAAAACACAACACAGCACATTAGCCGAAGCATGATTTCACTGGTCAGAGTGTATATTTTGATGGCTTGTAGGCCTCCTGGCAGTGTTAGGCTGTACCGCATATCTATTACTGATGGTGTGATTGACACGGGCAATGGGGCCTGGGATTTCAGATGGGTGTGCAGGGTATTGGTGTGAGGGAGAGTTGTGTTCCCTTCATTAGACAGGCTGGGGGAATGCCCTGTTGACCCCACACTGACCCCTCCAACACAATTACGAATCGCAGGCCTGGCGCCGGTTATTGATGCCCATCACTGACATGAGCAGCTGCACAGAGTTACGGTCTCACTCATTAATGTGAGCCACAGTGTGTCAGACTCACTGAACAATGGAAACACACATTAAAAAGAAAAACAAGAGTACACATCCTGTTACTCATTGATTTGGATTCTGTTACTAAAAGTGTTTGAGAAAGGAGGACATATTTTATAATGTACATTTTATACGTTCTTGTAAGGTATAAAATGTCAGAAAATTGTTAAATATATAGAGCCTGACATTTACTGGATTTTTAAAGATGATTACAATATCAATATTTGATCAGGCATTTTTTGGAACAATACCATTTTTGATGTGGATCCCTTAAATTTGGCTATCAAAGAGTTGTGAGTGGGCCTAAAACCAAAGAATTATATCAAAGTTGAGTTGACGTTTAAACGCGAGGATGTTGAAAGACCCTAAACATAATAATGATAATAATAATAA
>NW_023339762.1:11903882-11929460 GCF_004916995.1 Morone saxatilis | reverse complement strand
TAATAATAATAATAATAAAGAACTATAATAACCTTTAAATTATGCGGTTAAAATAACTGCAATGGCATATTACAAATGTATCCTTTATTTATCAATAGTCTTTTTTGTTTCTGTTTTTTCCAGCCATTATTTATGTAAACATATGACATTTCTAATTATGTACACTTGACATGTCTCTCTGTTCATTCAGGCAATTGGTCTGGACCATTGAATGTTTGGCATTTTTGCTTGATAAAAACTATTAACTTACAATAAAAAGTAGTTGTCAGTTTCTTCTGTTAATTACTGAATAACTCCTTGAACTTCACACAAGCTGTATGAACAATAACAGAGGTGCCCTTGGAAAATGGAATGTTCTGAAGCGGAGGATATTGCTGCATGATTGGAACAAACACCTGTGATATGGCAGAGGATTCTCTAAAACAAGAAAAAAAAGTGCCATTTCGCATCCTTGATATGAGCCTTTCTGTTTCTCTGCCTGCTATAAATGTGTGTGTGTGTTGGAGCGCTGCTCAACTGTACCCTGTTGTTGTGTTTGTGATGTAATATCCTGGACTACGAGTGTGGTGTAAGGGAAAAAAAACAACCTGCTGCTTTTGGTTATCTGCTCATTTTTCCCTCAGCAAGTTGGCAATAAGCCAACATTCAGCCTATCGATTTTCTCCACCTCTTCTTGTAAAATGAAACCTGAAATTGTTTCCCCCCCTTCCTCTCTCACTTTGCAGGTTGTAGCTCTCGACAAACTTTGCAGCCTGTGATTTATATAATGCTTCTCTTTTTGAGCCTCGGGAAAGCAGGTCTATTTTCACCACACACTCTTGTTTTTATGTTGTTGTATCTTTGGCTTGGAGCCATGATACCTGCCTAGTTGCATGTTGGCAGTACCTCTGCATATCTTATGGCTCTTGATTCCAAATTGACCTGAGGAATCCCTATTGGGGTAATGGTGGGAGAGGCCCCATTAACAAGCCTTTGTCCCTGCTCACTGGTGGAGGGCGTACCGCTCTGGGAAAGTGGACTATGTGATTAGTAAATTGTGGTTAATTAGATAGATGGAAGGGTCACTGGTAGTGATAAAGTCAAGGGAATCACTGAATGATGGGGGTGTCAGCTGATGCTAATAAAGGGAGAGTACTCAGAATAGCATGGAGTCTGTAGTAGCCTATAATAGACATAATCATTAGGAGCTATTAAAAATGACCAGACAAAGGCGAAACTGTGCTTAGCTGTTAGTTAATCTGCAGAACCACTTCAGTCTGTGTAGTAAATGGTGAGGAGTGGACTGATCTGTTAACTCTTCATCTCCAATAAGAGGAGTCAATGAGGTGGACAGCTAGTTCTAATAATACCTGTGTGATCTGCTGGAAATGTTAATGTGAGAGGAGGTTTAAGTGGCAGCACTGTACGATCAGACTGGCTCCACTGTTCTTGTTGTCATGGCCGGAGCATTAGTCTAATCCATCCAGTCAAAAGGAGATTGGTAGGAGGTTATGTAGGAAGACAGGAGGCTGATGATATGGGTGGAGGAGAAGGAGAAGATGAATCACAAATATGATCCAAAGTGAAGAGATTAGATCCATATCAAGGCGAGCATGCAGCGGATCTATCTCCACTATCGCACATCCGCCTCTTGTCTGACTTTGATTTATGTTCTAGCAACATACAGTCAGTGGGGAAAAAAATGATTTGGCACTTGTTTATCTCCAAACAATGCGGCGCAGTGCGAGCGATTACATCGGACAGACCTTATTCTAGACAACTCAAGGAGACTCCTGGTGTGTCCTGCTGTTTGAGGAGTTTGCCCTCCGCCTGGCTTGGCTTGTATAGCAGGTGTGTGAGCCGGCTCCGTGTATTGGCTATGGCTGACCTCCCTGCACTAGGACTGGGCAATTAGTCCACAAAATGGCTGACTGTAAATCTCCTGCGGGAAGGGTTTGGCAGGAGCACCCTGAGGTGAGCTCCACAATGAGGAATTAAACACACAGTATTAGCTAACAGCAGTTTTATGATGTGAGGAGCAGAACAGGGTGAGGGAAGGGGCAAGGATGCTCCTGCTCAGAATCATCGAGGGAGATGTGTTGTGTACGGCTGTTGTGCTTTTCAAGATCAAAGTTCCTGTGTTATATATAGGGAATGTACCATATAATGGGGTTCATTATAAAAGACTGAACATAGGAGTGGATGGGATTTACTGAGCCATGGCAAGTAAAGACAGGAAACTATATAGATTTAATGTATAAGAAAATGCCCCTCAGTTGGTTTTAATTTCAGCATTGCTCAAGTTAAGACACTGATCATCATTAATTTAGATTTTATTATTTTATTTTAATCTTGATTTGCTATGTTTCCATTTAACACTTTACACATACAGAGATGCTTGTTGATTATCTTCTCTAATTATTGATTAAGTCTATAAAGTATAAGACAATAATGAAAAATGGCTGTTGAAATTCAAGAGCACTAGAAGATGTCTTTAAAGTTCTGGTTTTCGTCAGACCTGGAAATGATTGGCATATTTGCTTGAAAAATAAGGATTATTAAAAGAGTTGTTGATTTTCTGTCGATTGACTAATAGATTCATTTCCTAATGGTTTCAGCTGTACACACATACACATACAGTAACCTAATGCTTTAGATGCTACAGTTTTGTTGGATGTGAGGAATGCAACTAAAAATATATAGGTTTTTCCTTATGAAGCCATTTTCTTTATCATACATTTTTTATATTTCCTATAGCACATTGATTTTGCCTGTGCAGCTGGCACAAGTTTCGAGTGTGACTTGTGAGATAAATATCAGGCTTCTTTCCATTTCTTTTTCTCTTTTCACTCTCCTGTCAATCTCTTGGAGGTTTTCAGAAAGGTTTTCTCTGACTAGAATTTTTCAAATGTCTTTTTTGGCTCATCACCTTCTAACATGACATTCAGTGACACCATATTTCTTGGCTGCTTGACAGATGAATCTCAGTCTGTCGGTAGAAACTTTACACTTATTATTTAGTTCTACTGTGGCAGAAAAACACGTACCATGAACCAGCAGAAAAATCCTGTGGGTTAAACTGGGCTTACTGGGCACTTTCAGGGATGACCAACTTAAGCAGAGACAGGGTAGTTGGACAGATACAAACCGCCTAGCCTTACGTAAATGCTTGAGCTATACTGTAATGCAGCATTAATCCTAAAAGGATGGGACTCACTTCATTCAAGAAAGTGTATGCCCATTGGAATATGTAAATGTATAGTCCTCAAATAAAATACACCCCAATGCTTTCAAATGTTATTCACAGAAATAAAACATTTATATGTGTTTGTGTGTTAAACATTATATTTGTGGCCAGTATGAAAACAACATGATCAACAATGATGCTGTTTGTACACAGCAGGGTTACAATAACTTACTGGGCATGTGTAGGAACAATACATTTCTACAGGAACACTTTCACGTATTAGTGTGATTTGGTAGCATACAATCCTTTTCGCCTGCCTTGTCAAGTAGGGAATTGGGAAAGAAGTGCTTAATGTCCCCGTGAAAGAAGAATTGGGGGCCCTCCCAGCACATCCAGTGGGCAAAATCTAGATGGCGGTGGTTTCCGAGGACCTGAGAGTTTGCTGTGAGCTTATTGCGGAGGGTTTAGAGAGGATGGAGAGTCCTCTGACAGATAGTGTTGCCTCCTTCCTCATAACCACTGGCTGATTTGTGAATATTGTTCCCCTTTGGTTTAATCTGCTGTGTGCTGTGAGGTGGAAACTATTCCCAGAAGGCTGCTGGAGGGGGTTGTTAATTTATCTCCTGTGTATTAACAATATCTTGGCAGGAGAGCACACCCCGACCTTCTCTTCACCAAAGTAAACGGGGGAAATGTGACCTGCATTGACCCAAAACCTTGAGATGGACTCTATTAAACGTTGAGCTGGGTGATCCGAGGGCATGTTTGAGTTTTTTATGAATCACCCTCCCACATTTCCCAGCCCCGACAGACATTTATCCAGGGATACACAGTCAGTTACCCGCTGGTGTGTTGCTGTAGGACTACACTGATGGGGTCACCCTTGTAGGTCAGTACTGCAATAGCTGATCAACAATGCACTGAGCTGATTCCTTGAGGGCGTGCCACCGGACAAAAGACATTTTGGTGTGAAGTCCTGTGATGCTTCGGTTCGGGGTCACTGCAGATTTGATATCCCTCATGAGTGGAGAGGATGCCCTGCAGCTATTGGAGGTCCATCATGCACAACAACGGACAAATCAATAAAACACAACATCCGAGATGTATAATCTCATTAGATGCCCACTGCAAAGAGATACTGCCTTATATGATTATGCAGTAGTTTTTGTTCGCAGAGTAGATTTAGAGCTCTGATTTTATTGCCTGTTGACCGTGGTTTGTCTGTCCTTATCGATGCTTTTGTGTTTGTGTAATGTTTTGATGCTTCAGCTATTGTTGTGTAACTGTAAATCTTTTCCAAGGATTTCAAATTGTGTTTTGATATAAAACTCTCTCATAGTGGCCCCTAATTAAATGTCCAACTTTCTTATTCAGAGCGCAGTGGAATACTAAAAAACCTTTCTGAAAAGGGTCGGGTGTGTGTTTGTGTTTGTGTGTGTGTGTGTGTCTGTGGGGAAAAGGATTTTTAAGATGAATCTGTGCACAACAGTTCTTTGTCATAAGCTCTGTCAAACAGCCGGGGTTGCCATGGTGACACAAGGAGCAGGTTCATAAAACCCATCGTGGAGAAATGCCCATGGACCCCAACACTTCATCATCTGACATTCAATAATTTTGGTGTTGATTATAACTGGAAAATCAATGGTTATCCTTTGGGATATATAGAGCGCTTGAGAGACAGACAGCGACAGTGAGGAGATGACCCTGTTTATTTCTTTGTTTCTGTGTTTTGCGTCCAAGAGTGCAAATCAACAGGGACATTTATGTTTTACTTGATAACATCTGTGATTTCGGTGCAATTGAGGAAGCTGTCTGGTAGGGCTGCACAGTTAATCTAAATATTATCGGAATCACAATATGTCCAAGAGCAATATCTAAATCGCAGAAGCTGCAAGGTTTTGATAAAGGTAAAATTTGTGACAAAACAGCACTGTAATAAAATACTGTAGTTCTGCAGAGACACCCTGGCCCACAAATCTCATATACCAGATGTAAGAAAACATATTGTTTTGGTGCAGAACCCAACAAATGTCACATCATCATGATTTTAATTTTTTTTTCAGTGAAAATGTTATTTGTGATGTGATTATTATGATACCTGCAGTAATACTGAATCATGTTACCATCAACATATTGTCAAAGTAATCAAAATATGATGTTTTTACCTCATTGTGCAGCCCTAGTCTCTGGCCAGAACCAACAGTTTTAACTGACACTCTCTAAGTTTTCACTGTATATAAATGTGAGAAGGAACTTTGGTATTATGATTTTTTTTCCTGAATTATTTACCTCATTTGGTATTCTTTGATCAAGACAAAATCCTTGTGGACTTGCAGAAGTTACTCTTTATTCTGTCAGAGATAACAGAGGGAAACAATCAAACATTTCAGTGGTTTGTAAAATAGTTTTTTTCTTTGTCTTTCATGGACATCCACTTAAGGAAATGTATGACTTATTTTTGATTGCATTGTCAGTCAGAGATGAATCACAACGTCCTTGTTCAAAGCACAAAGGAATGGAAATGCGTGTGTGTTCTTCAGACTTCATCATTAAGACATAATAATTCACTATATAAATTCACTTTATATAGAACATAAAATGATCCAACACCAGATAATACATGAGCGACCAAGTTGGTACATGTGTCTTATAAACAACAACAAAGGCAACATGACAACAACCAACAAAAGTTTCTCCTTCCCACCCTCTTCACTCATACCTGGATTATACATTGAATAAGTAGCCAAAGATAAATAAATATAACAAATATAACTTTTAAAAAACAGCAGAAACCATAAATAAGTGAAAGGTGAAGCCTTTAACAAGTGAGAAGACAACAGTTTTTTGACATTTTATAAAATCCATTTGAACAACAACAACAAAAGGAATCATTACATTAGAATTACTCACTTCAAAGGAGGAAGCTCGGAGCAACTGAAGAAACAGTTTTTACTCCACTTGGATAACTGGACTGAAATAAAGAAACTGAAGCAATATCTGTGCAGTATTGGACTATATAAAAACTGTCAAAATGAAAATTAATAGCAAACAGTATGGGAGCAATACACGATTGTAGCATCTAGTTAAATCCAAAGAAGAAGAAGGAAATGACGAATGTGGGTGCCGTGAAATAGTGGCTGCATGCTTATTGGCACCCTGATGCTGATGAGATTTACTCTGTAGGTGTGTAAGTGTCATAAAACTATCAAAATTCAGCACCCAGACAGAATTAAAAAGATCAGATTCCATCAGCTGTTCACACTGTCATGAAAAAAAAAATGTAGGCCACTTGTGCCTGCAGTGTGAACGTAGCCAAAGTGTTCTATTAGGAAATTATAGATGCAAAACCTAAGCATCTGCCCTAATTGCTCCAGGACCTCAAAGCTAACTCCAAAAATAGCAACATAGCAACAATGTTATGAGATTGTAAAGGGAAATTTAGTGCCTTTAGACATGAACAAAATTAAGTTTAAGTTATTGTCTCTTTTTCACAGCACACCCATGTTATCCAGATGTTTTATGTATGAAAAGAGGTTTTGAGCTAACTTGTGATTAAACGTGGCTTTATGAAGTGCAAAACGGAAGCAAACACAGCAGACTCTATTGTGCTACAGGACATAAAGCTGTATTTGTCGTAGCCAGCACTGACACATTACCAGTCCGACACAATCTGATCCAGTCCCCTAAATTGGAGTGCCAACGCACCAGCATGCGGCACAGCATGTTAAATCACACACATCTCCCTCTCCCTGTCTTTCCTTTTGGTTGTCGTCTGCTCTTGTTTTCTTATCAGGGGGACAGAAAATAAGATTCCTGCCCCCTGGGTATCATCATAATTCCAGACTAATCTGTGCGCTGAAAAACAAGCGCGTGATCCATCTGCAGGTCTGCTATTACCACCGGATCTGTAGCCATTCTCATTCTGGAGCATCGCAGTTTAGGTGAAGGTTTTAAGCTGATCCTCAGGCATACTGATGACTTTCTCGCACCCGGCGCAGGCAAGGAATAGAAGTTACCAAAAAAATACAGCATATAGGAAATGAAGGTTTGTTTGTGCACCAACCAGGCCAGCTAAAGCGTTTGGAGGAGCCTGATGAACAAGCCCATCACAACACAAATTATAGAGTACATGAAGGGTGCTGGTGGAGGCCAACTGCTGCAGCCATACAGAGCAAACACAAAAAAATTGTGCTGTTGATAAAGTCTGACTAGATTGAAATATACTTTGTTTTTCAGCATTTTTTAAAATTATATTTTTACCTTTTTCCTTTAGAGCAATTGGGAAAATCACATCAGTTGATTTTAGTTTACCTGAATACCAAGGTCATATCAACAATGCGCCCTGCAGATTGAAAACTACAGATTGAAAACAAAATGACAGTTCAGCGGAAAATGTCTGCATCAATTTCCTTCATTAAATCTTTTTTCCTTCAACGCCTAACTGTTATAATTCAGTCTTGCTACCAGAGGCTCATGAAACACAGATTTGAATTTGTTCTTGTTTTTTTTTCCACTTTTATTGTCATCCTGAAAATATGGCTGAAATCAAACTGTAGACCTACTAAGGAGAGAGACATACAGACATCATTTTCTTTTAGCTGTTGTTCTCCACCAACTCCTGAAAAAGATGTATAATCCTTAATCTTATATTATCAGGAATTTTGAAAGCTACGTCAACCAACTGATGGATGTGCTTTATGGGACTTTGCCTCAACATGACATTGGGAAAGAACATGAGGAAACTGGTATTGTGTCCCTGAAATGAGATGACCTGTTGGTGACATTGCTTGAATAGGCCTTACATAGGACACAATTGCACGTTTTCTGTTTATGCTAGAATCAGCATAAGACTTGAATAGATGAAGCAGAACAAGTTGGTATAGAGTCAACCCGTTTGCCCTCTGAGCTGATTGTCTCTATAGATCAGCTTTCTGTCTTCAGGAGCACAAAACTCCCATCCACAATCAAAGGTGTATTGACTGTGTATTGACGAGTACTCAGTCAGCAGTGGGTAGAGTGTGAAATCAATGAAATGCCTGTTGTACATGTTTGCTGCTTGTTGTCAATGGGAATTGCCACCTTGAGCTTCCATGACAATACACACATTGATTAACCCTCGGTACTTGCTCTTAAAATGAAAAATATTTACAGTTTTAATTTCCGGAGTAAACAGTTATTGAAATTTATTCATACAGGAAAGCTGTTAAAAATGCAATAAGTTGAGTTGAGTTTATTGCAAATCCATATCACTTAGATCACCTTCCCACCAAGCATTTTCTTCTGAACACTAAGGGCCAACAAAAATCAGTGCTCTTTTGAATATTAAAAACTAGATGAAAAACAGCCATCTGCAGGGCAACTACGCACAGAAACATCAATAAAACAATTCACTCATTCTCGTGCAGAGGTATGTAACTAAGTACAACCACTCATTTACGTACTTTTATAACAATTTGAGGTACTTTTTTTCACTAACCCTGATTTCGGAAACAGAGGATGAACGTGCTTACCTGCTGAATACTGAACCATCAGTCATTACATTTATAGCACTGCTATCTAGCAGTCGGGGTTTTAAACACAAAAATTGATACAGCGCTCTTGACAAATGATACAATATCACTAAACAAAATATTGCGATACTCAAGTTTATCGATATTGAAAAGTGCTGCCACTTTGTTTCTGTAAGTCAGCACGAGAAAAGGCATGTGTAGCATGAGATCTGTGTCAATTGCGTGAGTCTCACACTAAATGCGTGGGAGTTGGCAGCTCTGACTAAGAAAATGTAAAACACCTCCTCCATTGTCTGTCCAGCTCTCCTTGAACACGGAAACACAAGATAAGATTCCTTATTTCAGCCCATCTAAAACCTTTAACACCCAGGAACTATGAATGTATGTCCTTGTTCAGTATTTATTTAAGACCTTCTTTCTTTTCTGATTCATTGTCATTTCACAGTCAAGTGGCCATTGGAGGTTCGTGCAGCTGGGGATCTCTCTGGTCTTGTTACTGTATGTAATATAATAAAAAGGGTGGAGCCCAGCACACAAATATTATTAAACACCTCAGGCAACAGGAGCAGGCAGACCTATGGACCTCTAATGTGTCTCTGTTAGATCTACAGATACACGACACATGCTTCACAGCTAAGCTTTATTTATGCTTGAGTGCTTTATGCATTTGAAGCGATTACTATTCATTACAGGGTGGCTGGGGGAGCTTTAACTCCAGAGCTAAATATAAGGGAGCCAACATTTTCACATTTGTTTTCTCAGAACTGCAGGGAGGCCGGTGCAGCCGTAGTGCGGGATGTCTCGAGGGTGTCCTGCTACACGGGTGGGGTTGGGTTCACGGTGTCATGTGGTTGTGAGTGTTCTCATGGCAGCAGTTAGTGCAGGCCACACACGGCAGCCTGGGGTTGAATGAATGTGAAAGCAGACTGAAGCCTCCAGCAGAGAAGGTAGCGGGTAACGTCTTGTCTTTCACTCACAGCTCCCCTCATCCCCCTCTTCTCCTGCAGTTTAAAACGTCAAACTGAATGTTTTCTCTGTGAAAAGGTCACTACTCTTACACGTGTTAAACTGATGTACTGTATTGGTCATTGGCTGAAACCATTCCCCGTTCACTTGATAGGCATTTCTGAAATGCTGAGAGAAAGAGAAAGAGACTATGACCGCAGAGATACAGTGTAATAAAAATACAATTTGATTAAGGGTGGGTGAAATGGATACCATCTTTTATGATGTTATGTATAATTTTATATTGGGGTTTGGATATTTATCTACTGGAAAACTCAGGTTCACTATTGATTTTACACAACAATTAAAGTTCTACTCAGCCTGTGAAAACAGTTGTATTGTTTAATTTCTTCTGTGGCTCTGGAGGGAGAAAAAAAGCTAATAACCCCTGATGATGTGCAGTAATAGAGATTTATATAACCGACCGTCTGTGTTACAAAGGAGATATAGAGTTTGACAGAAATTTACCAGGAAGCACTTTTTGGAACTTAACCCATACTAGGGACTAAAGCCTGCCTGTGACCTCAGTGAAGTGCAATACTTAATTGCTGGAGCACCCTAAATGTTGATAGATAAAATACACAGATTAAAATGTATTTGGCTAAATCTGTGAAATAATAATAATAATTCCTGAAAACCTTGAATTACATTGATGTAAAAATCCAGTGTTATCATTTAAAGGTCCATTTAGGGAGATCTATTCACATTAATGGACTGTAACATTCATAGGTATGTTTTCATTAGTATATAATCAGATGAATATTGGAATTAATGTATTTTCGTTACCATAGAATGACCTGTTTTTATCTGTTTGATGGAGTCCGCCATGTTGAGCCGGCATGTTTCTACAGTAGCCCAGAATGGACAAACTGTAGTTTCTTTTTCACACATCACAACCCGTTTTCATTCCCAGGTTATGAAATACTGATGTGAGCGGTGTTCAGTTGGTTGCAATATGCAACTTCACTGCTAGACACCAATAAGTGTTACAAACTGGTCCTTTACCAGTCTTGCTTATTGATTTGTAGCATTGCCTGAAATAGCCTACTACTATCTGTGTTGCAAAATCCTATGTTTTTGACAAATTTGTACATACAATATTTTCACGTCGCGCAATCCTAATTCAGAATATAGCTCCACCACTCAGACAGTATTTTATCCAGAGCTCAGATTTTCTTTCTTGTCTTCTGCTTTTTCCCGACTAAACCAAAAACTTGGCATATGTCACTTCCTCAGCAGTTTCACAGTCAGATAGTAAAAAGCTGGAGCTTCCTGTCTGTTGTGCACTTTGTTTTATCTCCATGCAGACAAAGGGGAGCATCAAGGTTAACCAGATGGTTTCTAGTCTGTGTTGTGGGGTATGTGTATACAGTTTGTCATGTGCTGTTTTGTGTATAAGTCTAAGGAAAACTCCTTGGAGATGTCGAGGTGCAATGTCTAGAAGAAGCTCATTAGCAGTAAAACAAATGTGATTTTTATAAGAATGTCAGGCAAGCTAAGCTTTGTTAAAATTTATCTTTTACGTGTCACCATAATTTACAAGAAACATTTTTGTGTTTGCCCTTAAAAAAGTGTTACTGATATCTCATCACAGCTTATTAGCGAGGTAGATACATAAACGTTGTTAAATTATTAGATAATCATATTAATCACAGAATCAAATAACCCAGTGATTCATAATTCATTGATGTAATTTGCAGGGCTTGAAAAAAAGGTCCATAGACACTTTGTGTGGGCAGAAATATGAGTTTAAAAACCTTTTCATGCTATGAATTAGATTATGTTGATTGCTTGCAAAGCAATATTGCATACGTTCACATGGAAGGAAGCCCACAATTTGCTATTTTTATCCATGGTCATGTTCCCACGTGAATTAAAGATTGAAGCCTTTTTAATAATTTATTGTCACTGAGAAAGATGTTTTGGTTGGCTTCCCACAGTCTGGCCATGCTGGCTTTGAAGCATCCACCTGTGCATTCGTGTGTGCACGTTGGACCAACTCCCGTCAAAGCTGTCATCGGTGGAAGCAGGCTGCGATGATGATTCATTCACAAAAGGTCCTCATTTAATTACTCCCAAATCAAGTCACATGGATACCCAGGAGGAGTGGCTGCTTTACAGCGGCAGTGGGCGATCAGATCTGAGCCACGCGTCACATCACAAACCACTCTCAGATCCCCACGGCTCTCCATTCATGTGAACAGGATTTCAATCTTCAGTGCTCACACCGAAGAGATTTCCACCCACCTGGTGTGTGAGAGCTGGCCTAATAAACCTGTTTATGTATTAAACACTGCAGGGACACTTGATATTCCTGACAGACATTGCCATAGACAAGTAATCACAGCAATAAGTGCCTCTTATTAAATCTTCAGCTCTTTTTTTGTTGTCAAGGTTACCATAAGCTTGCACAAGTGTTGGAACACAGACATCTCTTCCATAGACCTGGGATGATCCCGACTTTTCTGTCCCAAACCTAATCTTTATGTCTATTGTTATTAAAGAATACTCATCTCATATTTGCCATATGTGGAAAAATCAGCTCCTTGGATGACAGGCGTCTTCTTCACCTAAGCGGCTGTCAAGAGCTTCTCTGACAATAGCGGTGATTGGCAGCCAGAAAATTTGCAGCCAGAATAGAAATGAAAAATACTCTCCATTTTGTACCCAATTTAAAAGTCATTCAGATGGGATGCATGTCAGGCTGACGAACCAAATGCAGTGGAATCTTGAATTGATCCAACTTTTGTGCTCTGGTGAGTTGCGGTCGGCGGTATTTATCCCGCAACAAGAAATCCATACAAATACAGTATGTGGGTACTGATTGTGATTTTACATTCTATGCTGGCAGCGTCTTGATCAGTGTTGTATTTGTTGCTCATTTTATTGTCGTATGTGTGTATGTATGTTGTGTGCATATGTGTGAAAATAGAAGCAGAGAAAAATACTCTATGGCTGTGTGAGCATTAGGCAGGCATGTCGGAGGGTATGAGGGTTTACAACTCGGCCATATACCTACATTACACACTTGGATGAAGGTTATACCTCCAGGTTTAAGGTGAGCTCAAATACCAGTTTGTCAGAAATGCAATTGAAGAAACCTCAAAATACACCCATCACAGTGAGGACAAATCGCTTCTCCATGCCCAGCGATGTGAGGCCCATTAACTGAGAGAATGAACACGATTGAGAGCCTGTTTCTACCTGAGCAGGCAAAGGGCAGACCGGATGATAAACGACCACTGGACAGTAGGAAAAGGACAGTGGGGAAGTCGAAAGGACATGGAAGGAGACAAAATCAGTTGTTGTCAATATGAAATACAGACTTATACAAAATAGCTGCTTTCATTTTCCATATAAATGTTAAACAATACAATTTATTGAGTAGGTTTCCTATAGTGTTAACCCTGATCATAACTTTCACGTTAAAAAAAGTACCAGATAGGCAAAGAGACAATTTATATATCCAGTGAAGCTTCACCTTGTCAGAAAGTAAATGGTTTTACTAAATGTATCTATAATGTGCTAATCCTGCCCTCAAGTCATATCGGAAATGCAGTCTCAGGTAAATTCAGCCTGTCACACTGTAAAACCCATGGCCATAAAACACCTCGGGAGAGCTTTTATCAGTCTTAATGCACTCTTCAAAGAGCATCTTTCACTCTGCATGTCCCACTGAGAGGTGCTGCTTGACCGCAGGCAGAGGCTACTGTATCAGTCTCGCTGCACAAGTGAAGACCATTTGGGTGACCGATGAGCATCTTAACCTTTCGGGGTCAGTGAGTGCAACATCACAGAGCGCACTTCTTCACATGTACTAATATTGGATACTGTCAGCACATTCTCAATCTTATATTTGTCTCTCTATGCAGGGAGGATATTGTATTTGACCCTTCATGGTTTTACATTTTCTATCTATGCTGACTATAGAACTAGACTAGTCCTGGTTGCTCAAAAGCACTTCACTTTCAGTCCTCGAAGGACAATTTCAGAAGACTGCCTCTGACTTACATTTTTTTCACAGTCCATTGTACCGCAAGCAAACATAGCACCCCTGTTCATCAAATGCAATATTATATCCCCGCTCCTCAGTCTCCCAACAAGACCCTTTGATGTCAAATTGACACTTTAGTGAACAGCACTTCATGGATTTGATATTGCCTGGCAACTGCAGAAAACCCACTCCTTGGGACTTCTTCAGGATGAGGAGCGGATGGTAGCAAGGACGGTTTGGGTGGCAGAGACGAAGAGTGAGAATGGTGGATGGTATTAACCATAATGGTGCTGTATGATGTAGGTCTCTGTTTGGCTTGCCTCCAGGCAGTAGAGCAAAATTAAAGCCCAGAAAATCGGATTATGGAGTCCCTGGGGGTGGGATGCCCAGTAGCCAGCTGATGAGCGCTCATCTACTCTTAGCTGTATTCTGCACAGTGAGTCCCACTGTTGGCTGGGAGGCCAATTTGTTAACAATTATTGCTCGTTAGTGAAGCTTCCTGCTAGTGAAAGGGGATTCCATGGTGGGGACAATAGGCAAGGTCTATTGTCTTGCAATTATCGCAGTTTGAGAGAAGGCATTGCTTGATATAATATCTGAAGTCTGAAGCTTTGCTGATTGCCAATTTGCGGTGAAGACCCCCATTATCAATGACGCCTGTAGTGCCTACTGAGTTATAAATATGCAATGATTTGTTTTACCTCTGACATTATGCCATTTCTCATCCCTAGCAGTTTGTGTCGATTCATATTTCACTTTTAAGATAGTTGGGCACAGCAAATTTGAGGTCTATTAACTGGATTTATTCTTAAAACGCTGTCCGTATTGTTGTATTGTGATGATAAAGAAAGACAAGTTATAATGCTGAATCTTTCAACTCTTCATTATAAGAAGGGTTGAAATGAACAATTATTTTCATTATTAAGATTGATTTGTATTGACAAAGTAATTGATGATGAAATGTTTGTGTATGTGTATATATATAATAATATAACTTATATATATATATATACAAAATATATATATATATATACAAATACACACACAATTTCCCTATTACCCTTCTCCCATTCTTAACACTTTCTCTAACAACTGCATCTTTAACAGCTTCATCTCTATTCCCATCCCAGTCTTTATTCTCTACGCTCTATATACTTCCTGCCTTCCCTCCCACAGTGGTGATCAGAATGTGAACATATTCACATACATTAAAAGTTTTCTTGTGGCACTGCCGGTGTCACTGTAAAACGGTTCAGATATATAATGTCATTCCTCATATCCTTTAGAAATGAACACTACTTGGCAACACATCCTCCACTCATGAAGCAGATAAACAATCAATGAATAGCATCAGATGCAGGTAGGTTACACATACGCCTTTCAACACCTCCTGCAGCCCTGCCCAATCTCTTCACAGGAGCTGCTCACACAAAGGAGCTTATTGTATGACTGTGCCTCAGTTTTAATGAACCAGCGCTCTTGCTCTCACACAACCCTCCCTCTCCGTCAGTCCCCTCCCCTGCTCCCGCCTCCCTTATGAATATCACAGTGCTCCCCCTCATTATTCATGAGCTGGTATCAGCGTAGTCATGTGCGCCTACACTGAGGAGGGAAAAGGGGGGAGTGTCTCAGTGAACGAGAGTCACAACTCCGGCATGCGAGTGTGTGCATGTGTGTGTGAGTCTGTGAAATAGAGGGAGCGGGAGCGGGAGAGGAGAGAGGAGACACACCGGCTGATGCTGCTACTTGTACCACTGCTGAAGCTTCTGCTACACTGTTCACATCTGAACCTTCATCTGTTAGACTCAACTGGAGCTTTCTGTTCCTTTTGACCTGGGGTTGTGCATGAGGTTTATGTGTGAATGGGATGTCTGAAAGAGATGCCTGCTAAAGAGTGACTGATGAGAACCAGCGCTCCGGTGTGGAGGGTGACCCCCTGTGTCCGTACCACCACTACTCGGGGAGAATTGGACGCCTGGCGTTTCCACGACGACTATAATGGGCTGCAATCTGTGCACTTTACAGAAGCGAGAGGAACACTACAAGCTGCTGTATGAGATTGCACAGGTGAGCAGAGGCACGGCAGACTCATCGATTGTGTGTGTTGTTGTATATGATTCATTATGCATGCTGTGCGGAGAGCACTTCTAGGCTGCTGCTGCTTGTTGTTGAAAATGGGTTCCAAACCAAGACAGAAGCCTTGTTGGGAGTGTTTCATGGAGAAGATTAAAAAGGTATGAATGAAGGATTAATACACAAAATGAAAGTGAGGCAGCATAATGGAGAGAGAGGCTTCTTGCTCACCAACAGATGTGTTTTTAGTAATGTGTAGTTGCTTAGAGAGCAGCCAGTGTACATTTAATTTTTTATAAAATAGTGGCGCGTGAGCACACAAATATAATTTCACATGATGTATTTGTGCAAATTTTAGAGTCTTTGGATGACGTTCACAATGTGTCATTGAACTTATTCACATACATTAAAAGTTTTCTTGTGGCACTGCCGGTGTCGCTGTAAAACAGTTTTTTTGTTTGTTTTTAACTTGGAGAAAACTTAATCTTAAGGTCTTAAGCTCAGGCCACAAATGCAATATGCATTTTTGTTCGTACAGTTCAGATTCATTCATGCCTTGTTAGACTTCAGCTGCAGAGTAGTTATGCATTTTTATGAAAAAGTCACTCTCTACTTTTTCATATACAATTAATTCTGAGCATTTTGTGAGTTACCAGACAAATAGGGGGATGAATATATCTCAGGCTGTGGCTAAGCAGAACAGATAAACAAGCATTCACCCAAACACCTCCAGTCTCCCTATTAGCCCTCTTCCTGTGACAGGCTAATAACTGTGAAGCTCAGTGTCTCCTGGAAGTAGAGTAGTGCTCATCCCCCCCTCCAGTAGCGCCTGCCTTCACGCCACTGTGATCACAGTCTCATTAGCCGTTTTATACAACCATCCTGTGCATTAATTAGACGTGAAATGTCTCTCTTTACCCTTGTGAAGAGATGGGATGAGGGGAAGCGGGGGTGGCAAACTGTCTTGGGTTAACCACTGCCTGTAGCTTTCAGCTCGTGTGCAACTTGAGATGAACTCTGGTGATGGACATTGTCAGTCAGGTTTGGAACCACATTTGGAACCACCGGAGAAAGCTGTGCTGGAAGCTTCTTAATCAGCAGTAAAGGAGGTTGCATTCACTAATAGTCTTTTTAATATTAGCAAGCAGACAGAATTATCCAGGGATGATGAAGGAAGAAAAGGTAGCTGCCGCAGTGCCTGCCTCCCCTCAGGAGGAACATAAAAATAGTGCTGTCTTGGTGCTTATCTTGGCTTTTGCGCCTCTCTCCGCACCAGTTGTTAAGAAATAGGGTTGACTCCTTTCTTGTGGTTTAGCAGAGGGGATCAGTATCTGCCAATGGGCCAGTCTCCAGGGCACCCTTGCTGTTGACAGGAGCTCTATGGCATGTCGGTCCACCCACTGATATACGAAGCCGGTTCAGGCGGGAGCTGCAACATCAGCACCTACTTTCTGATCACCACTGTGGGAGGGTAGGCAGGAAGGATATAGAGCATAGAGGATAAAGACTGGGATGGGAATAGAGAGTAAGCCGTTAAAGATGCAGTTGTTAGAGAAAGTGCTAGTGAGGGGAGAAGGGTAATAGGGAAATTAAAGAAAGGAGCAAACAGGTGAAAAAAGAGGGGAAGTTATTGAGTAAGACTTTTTGGTTTGAATGTGTGGTTTTTGAACATTTCACAAATAAAAGACCCACATACCTCTTGTCACATGTACATATTTGTGCACATACACATGTCCTCAGAGAGAAAACAACAAGCAGTACACCAGAACAGCAAATGCATAAAAACAGCAGAAGTAGAAAAGAAGAAGACCGACAGGATGGAGAGTCTCCTCCAGGCAGTGGAGCTTTCCCTGCAGCTAAAGAAGTGTGTCACCGTGTCTTTGTGGTCAGGAGAAGTGTGTTGTGACAGCATGAAGCTGCGCTCACTACTCACACCGCCGGAAACCTAATCCTCTTTCTTACATATCATCTCATCTGTCTAGCTTGCCCACTCCTCACCCTCGCTCCATGTTTTTTTCTATAATTCTCGCTCCTTTCTTTTTTCTGTCTTTGTGCCCTGTCTGTTTGCTGTTCAGAAACACACACACCTAGACATATACATACACACAAACTGGCCACTATACTCTTGTGATTATGCAGAGTCGGTAAATGTGTGTATGCAAATGAGGTAGAAGTGGTTTGATGGTGTCACAGCGTGACTGACCAGCCTTGCAGCAGGTTGATTCGAGGAGCAGGAGTCAGTCACAGTGGTTGGATAGTCACCTTCCTCCCCTTCCCTTCACACCAAGAAACAATTTTGACACTCTCCCCGTCTGCCTGACCCCACTAGCTGTGGGAGATTTATGAATAGCTGGCTCCCTCACTCTCTCTCCATTCCCCCTTTCTCTCCATTCTCACGGCTGCGGGTGTTCTGCATGGAAATGTGCTTACCATTCTACCTTTCTCAGCTGGCCTGCAAAGCTATCTCACAGGGTTGACATTTTTTATTTATTGTATCAGCTTTCTTGCCTGGACAAGAGGAAGCGGGAATCTTCTTGTAGCCTCCAACTTTCTTATTTTTACACCTACTACTGATCATCACTTGTGAATTGTTCTTTTTTGTCTTTCTTTCTCTTTTTTGATTCCTCTCATCTTCTGTGATTGCATTTGTTTCAACCTTTGCTCCAGCCTACTTTGTGCTGGATTCCATTCCAGTTAGCCTTACAATGATTGTCCTCTGTGTGGAGGAGCAGAAGGAAGTTTATTTTCTAATTTTTGGTCAACAAGAATGAAACCTTGTTGAACCTATTGACCTTGGGGTTAGCAGCTCACAGACTACAGTCAGCCAGACTCTTACAGCTTGCGCTCTCCACCAGGCTGCTGTTCAGGCCATTTTTGCAGACAATAACATACCGTAGTTGATTCGCTTTGTGATCTGGCAGAGCTTTGTAATTCCCATTGTGTCTGTGAGCGCGCCCCTCAAGAGTGTCACACATTGTCTGTGCACCACTGAAACCCAGTGATGTGTGGCTTTTTTGGGACTAATTAGCTGGATGGCAGATGTTGATGAGAGGAGCAACACAGTGTAGCTCTGAGTTATGTGGATAGGATGAGATTATTGCATTGTGTTGATGTATTAATGGTCTGCATTGTCTTTTGACAAAAGCTTTTTTTCAAATAGGGTTGCAGTCAAACCTACCCTACCCAGGACTCCTTTAGGTGTCAGAACTCAGTAGTCGGTGCTGATGGTAAGCTACCACTAGGCTACAGTAGCAGCCAGCCACTGTTAAGTTTGCTGGGTAATGACTTTCATCCTTAGCTGTGCAGCGTACATACCCTCTGCATTTCATTATCCTGTTTTGTAATTCTCCAATGAGCCTGTCGTTCTTTTTAGTTACTAGAAGTTTTGAAAGCAGCATAGCCAGTTTTACAGTACAAGTTTTATTACACGAGAGCAGAATCACTCTCCTCTGCATTTCAGAAATAAATGGAAAGCAGCTTCTCAGCTCAATGAGGCACAGCAGTCCCTGATAACTTGCTGATGCATATGAATGCGAATGAGACACACACAGTGCACACACACACACACACACACACACACAATATGTACACACGCACACATGCACACACAAATCTCTCTACACAAAACAAAAACAGTCTTAGTGAATATTCTAACTATAAAACAAGAAAGCCGTGTTCATGAATTTCAGTGTGACAGTGCTCAGGAGGCAGACTATAATGGAATCTCAGAGTTTAGCAATGTCATGTTGAGCAGTGTCACCAGGTTGGCATTGCAGGACAGGCAGACATGAAATGAAGCAGATCTGGAATTCATTTGTTCCTGGAGTGAAGGGCGATTCCCAAGAGTTTTCTGCAGCAGGGTGAATATTCTGTTCTGTGTGGTAGCACTAGATGTGAAACCTGTGGACCGGAGAGGGTCTAGGACACAGCTGACTTGCTGCTGCTTCGTTGACACCACTTGCCATGTGTATAATGGATATGCATTCAATAAAAGGTTGAGCAGCTATCACAAGGACCAGGCTTTCTGAGAAAGCGGTTGGCAAGCTGCACCAGGCTGCATGGATCATCACATACAGAAAGCCTGCAAGAGTCACAAGTGTTTGTGTTATCTTTGTAAGCAAGAACATTATTTTCAAAGTTGCAAAGTGGGAGAGGAGTAATCTTGGGTGTCCGTCCTTTTGAAAGTTTCTACTCAGACAATATTAGTTGACTTACAGTTGGAGCACTTCCAAAGCTTGAGTGTTCAAGAAACTTTCCCTGTTGAATCGCCAATACATTATAGTTGTTTGCTTTTGGTGTTCCTGATTATGGTTTTTTTAAGCATTGTGGGACCTATTCTGTTTTCTTTATACATGCTCCCTGTATTCTGCTGAACAGTGTTTTAATCCTGTCATCAGTAAATAATGAAACAAAACGTTAATTGCAGCTCTTCTGTGAAATAGAATTTAAATTGCAAAATAAACTCCCACTTTGTTTCTATGAGTACCGGCATGTGCCTGTGATGCTTTTGATGGTACATCAAGGCTGCTGAACCTTGCCCTCACCCCCCACCACATTCAGCACTGTCTCCAGACAGTTAGCCACAAATGTTCTCATCCATCTTCTTGTCCCATTATGTTTTTTCTGAAGGATGTCCCTCAACCATTAAAATTGATAGAAGTGAAGAAAGAGGGGGAGGAGGGGAAAAAAACGTGCTGCTTGATTGATCTCGTGTCCACCCAGGAAAGATTACCCTGAAATATAATCTGGGCTTTATGCGCTGCTATTACAATTCTCAAGCAAAACAAAGGTCCATATTTTGAAGCTCTCATTAGGTACATGGAAAAATGCATACACACACAAATACTTTTCATGCCTTGCCTAGTCAGCCCCATTCCTATCATCAGCTCTTGCTTCATCCTACAGCCTCTAACCAGAAGCCTGATCTGTCAGACAACCATGTTTGATTACAACACAAATGGATGTCTGCGAGCTTCGCTACTGTCTGTCTCGGGGTTCCCAGCCGCTAAAATTGAGATGTAAATTTGCTGAGATGATCTGTTTCCACTTAGGCTGTCTACAAAGGGAGTATTTACCTCCCTACTCTATGACTCCACTCGCAACGTCTAATACTATTCCTATACTTATCAGAATGAAGATGCTGCAGAGTGTTGCATAACCTCAGCTTCACACTGACTGCATAACTGGAGATTTAATTGTCTAATTTTGTGTGAATCACACATTCAATCGCTTGAATGCTTCTGTATAACGGATTGCAATACCTCAAAGCGTTTTTTTTTTTTAACACAATGGTGTTTTAGATAAGAGAAAATTAAAAAGGAAGTTAAAATCCAGATCACACATAGTGGCCCTGGAAAGGTGCGCTGAACTCCTCGGATACAGATGATGCCACATTTGCCACAAGACATGAAGTCAATGGTTTTTATCAGTCAGTCCACTAAATCTCACCATGGAGGAGCAGGAGGGATTTAAGAGGAAGCTGATGAATTGACCTTTTCCTTTTCATCTGTTTCTTATCTCAATAAGAACCCAGCTGACCTTTTCAGCCACATATCAAGTCTCCGGACCCCCTTGTCTCCTAATGCCTCTCCAACCCAACACGAACATAGCTCTTCAAAATTAGTTTTATCTCCCGTATGTGCTTCCGTCTGTACAGATTTCTTTCATCTCATTCACAGCTACCGTCAAGGAAGGGCTACACAAACAAACCATGACATACCATTTTCCTTAGGGAACTAAAGCTGTTTATCAGCGAACAAATTTCTCTACATCTCACTGCTGGGTGTCGGATGTGGAAGGACTTGTTTTGTCTGTTTGCTGTTCTAAGGTATTCAGACAGGGGCTGTGAGAGGATGTATGTGCACAAAAACAACAAGAAACCAATTATAAAAGCAAACAAAGTCCTGGAGGTCATTATACTCATTCACCTTCCTTTTTTTTTATTCCCATCACCTCATTAATTTGTTGGGATAAAAGTAATTTCACTCTGGGTAAATCTCACTTTGGCGGATGAGGATGACATCAGTGTGGCGTCATCCATGAGTAACACTGCGCCCTTGTCTTAGTGCATGTTTTACTTTCACATGCTCATCAAGATCAAAGGCCGTCAACTTCAATCAGACTGGAGGAGCGACGGAGAAAATGAACTACATGCCTGAGTGTCTCAGTGCTGATTCCCAGTGAACCAGAGGCTCTATTTAATGAATTGAACCCGGTGTAAGATGACTCAGATGTTGTGTGCGTGTGTGTGTGTGTGTGTAAAGAGCTGGGAAACGACATGTTACTGTGGCTTGGGAGATATGAAGTATTTTCTGTCCTAGTCTTTGTGTTTGTTACCAAATCTCTGCCAGTAAACAAAGGACAAAGGAGGCATATTTTTCTGCCCCCATTATTATTAGCCATGACTTGTTGCCCTCAGTGTAACTCAGAACATGACATTATGCATTTCAGAACAGCTATTTTTTTCCTTTTCACACACGCATCTGTGGTGTGTGCACGCATGTTTATGGAAATAGGCTTGTGTGTGTGCTTGATTGTTGCAAGCATGCATGCATGTGTGTTTGTATCTTACGGTGTGTGTGTCTGTCTGTGCATATGTGGTCGCTTTTTTAGGGGAGGCTTTGGACAGATAAATTCTGCTCTCCACTTTTGTTTGTGTGTGTGTGTTTATCATGTGTGGAGTGAGAACAGACCTGACAGCTTGTGCTTTTCACTACAAACACTGGTGAAAACAAAGAACTATGGGATACACACAGAGGGCTGTGCATCTGCATCCAGGGTGCCTCTTAGCTGATTATCTGAATTTAAGCAGACAGAAGGGCCCTCATTAATTTATTGCCATTCACAAGAACGCATCTTCCCTTCCCCTCCCAATTAGTGGGGATTGTATGCTGAGAAAGAAGGGAAATTCAGCTAGAAACACATTCAATTCATGTAACAACCGTAATGACTATGAAACATTAGGAACCTCTGAAACTTAGTCTTAAAAAACCTTGATACATTTCTGTATTTATGCTTAGTCTGTGCTCTTCTCATTGGTTTTGTTAGAAAAGACCTATTGCAAAAAGGTGCTGATGTCTGGTATTTTTGTGCATCATTCAGAATTTAGCAATTTACAAACTGGAATCATATTAGCTGTGGGATTTTTTTCAGACCATAGGTAGTGCTGGAATTAATTCCCTTCAAGCCCTGAGGCTATACTGGCTACTTAAAGGCTGCAACATACACAGAGTTGCTACTGGTTGCACACACCAAAGAAAGGATGGGGATCATGTCTGAGCACCCCTATGAGTTTGACTGGTCATGAGTTTGGGATCCAGGTCCCGGCCTCCTTTTTGCATGTCACCAACTGCACACTGCTCACAGCTCTGTATTAGTTTCAATTTATTTAGGTTTTTTTATATGTAGAAAAGAGACTAAACAAAAGGTTACTTCAGGGATGGAATTACAACGCAGCAGGCCACATTTCATGCATTTATTTTCCCCTTCTCTGTTAGCGTATGCCTCTGACAGGCTCATACTAGATATTACCCGCCCTTTTGATGTTGAGCAACCAATCAATAAAAAATGTTGACCACCAGGGAGACGCCACTGTCAATCAAATCTAATCAAACTACACCCACGCAGTCCTGATGAAGCAGTTTTTTTGAGAGTTAAATTCTTAAATAATGACTAAGGATATGGTTCGGACTACGGGCTTGGGCCTGGGCCTACAGTATAGGTTAAAATCAATATCATAGTAGTAATAATAATATTTTTCACAAGATGGCAAATAAAATAATAATAAATAAAATAAAATTGATGTTCAGTGCAATGAACTGTGATCCTGTGATACAATTCATACCAGACAAAATGTTAATGTAACATTTTTTAAATAAAATAAGCTTGGAATCATTCAATTACACAATTTCACAAAATGATATCAAAATATGTTCATATTATCAGGATACAATGCCACTGAGAGTTGATTAGAAAATGATTCAATATATTTTCTTCATTTACTCGTGAATCTGAGAGGACAAAAACAAGGTCCCTCTTATTGTTGACAGAACACACAGGCATTCTCTTATCTGTAAGAGAATGTGTTCAGCATCCAGTTTCCCCCTAGCCGCAAGATATCAGCTCCAACATCACCGCTGACATTTGGAGAAATAGGATGGTGTCAGGGCAGGGGCTGCCGGTGTGATCTATAGTCGATAAAAAGAGGTGACAAAGCCTCGAGTTCTTGTGGTAGATGCTTTCGGTGACGGCCCTTTTTCATTCTTTGTCTTTTACTCTACCACTCTGCTTCTCTTATATTGCTTTTACTTTCATACTTTCACCTCTGCATGAGTGCAGTGCCACGGAAGGTGTGGATTGTCTGTTAGAGATGTGTGTGTGTGTGTGTGTGTGTGTGCGCGTGTGTGTGTGAGAACATGACTGATGCTGGAGTAGGTCAGAAGATCAGTCTGTGTGTGTGTTGGGGGAAGAGAAGGAGTTGCGGTGTCAGGATGACACAAAGCCCCTCGGGTGAGGCCGCCATGCTGGGTGTCACTCCACAGGTCAGCGGGCACCCCCTGCAGCGCCCATGATAAGCCCGGCCTGACAGGCGTTTGATGGGGAGGGTGACACACACTCACACCTCCCTGCTCCACAGCTCGCACGGCCAGGCCCTAGGGAGGAGAGTGATAAGAAGCTCCATGAATGCAGCCGCTGCAGTGACATTAGCCATCTAACAGTCATTCTTCAGGGCTCAAATCCAAAGAAAACATGAAGAGCCAGTCCTATCCGGTATTATTAGCCAGCGCAAAAAAGGCTGTGTTTTTGTAAATAGAACTTGAGGGTTTGTGTTTTCAGATTGCGATATGGCTGAGTGTTTAAGTCTAATGTGGCTAGCGGAGACGTGGCTTTATTGTTGCTGCTGCTCTCACTCTGACACACTGACACAGTTCCAAAGGCCCCGCTTTTAATGAAGTGCATTCGCAATGAGAGCATCACAATGGCTTTTTAAGAACTCCAACCTTTCTCAAATGAAATCAATGACTCATCAATGTAGAGTGAGTTTCAGTTGACACCTCAGTGTAAATGTAATTTAATTGGATTGCAAAATCTATTGAAGTCCAATCTTATTAGAATTTGAAGTAAGCCGGTCTAAGGGTTAATTGATTTGCTAGCAAGAAATGTTTCATGTGGAAGAGTTTGCCAAATGCTAATTTCCTTTTGTTGCAGAAGAAAGCAAAATGAGAGTAGCATTTTAAAATTGAGGCACACTTCATTTTACATGCATAAATATGAGCGAGAAAGAGAAAGGAAACTATTTTTACAACACATTGTTGTGAAACAGCAGCTAGCAGAAGTTCACAGTAGATGCAATCTTTGTGAGGTTGGAATGGCAACCATGTTTTCTCCCCCGCAGCACTGCAGTCAACCCAGCACCTCCTACACAACCCAGATCCTCTCACAGTCAGGCCTCCTTCCTCACAGCCTCAACACTAGCAGGCAGACTGGCACACTGGGGAGGGAGCCACCTGCTTTATTCAGCTCCTTGTTCTGTATCAAGTTGCATTCAGAGTTTGAGTTGTAAAAGCTTGCAAATATGTTGTTCTTCATTTATTATAAGGCATTGTAATTTCATCATGAAGCCTTAACAATTTACAATTTAGTCTCCAATTTCAAGGAATTTTCTTCCAAGAAAGTTTTTTACCTACCAAGATAGTTTCTATACACTTTTGTGTTGTAATACTATACAAGTATAATACCAGTAGATTTTTTTATTTATATTTTTATATATATATATATATATATATATATATATATATATATAGTGGTGTGTGTGTTGTTTACGATCAGCA
>NW_023339762.1:11901314-11903782 GCF_004916995.1 Morone saxatilis | reverse complement strand
ATATATATATATATATGATGAATTTTACGTAATTAAAAGACCCTACCTCTGGTGAATCCAAACTTTAGTCTTTCTGATGTTAACATGAACATTATCTATCAACGCAGATAATGTTTAACATCAGAAAGACTAAAACCCAGAGAAAATGCTATTTTTCCCATCATCCATACCATCTCCTGAATATGAGGGAGTCTAATGAAAAAAAAAAAAAACTTAGGAAATAGATACAGGCACCCTCTATATCGCTGTATTGTGCGCCCTCTGGCTAATTTCCCTCAGAATAAATGCTTTACTCATTGTGCTAACATCAAGATTGACATGGGAAAAACAGACATCCATGACACACTGGAGGGAAGAAAATACAGTGCCAGGTGGACAAATGCGCTTACCCACAAACGTGGCGTGTCTCCATAGGAGCTGTGGATCAATGAACCTGACCTTGGCCCACGAAACCCAAGTGAAACAGCTTTACAGCTAGGAGTAACATACATGTCTGAGTCACCCTCACATGCAAGCAAGATGCCAGAGATGAGGGCTTCTAATTGCAGCGACCCTTTCTTCATGTGGCGTCAGTTCTGGCTTTCCTGAGCCCACACCTCTAGCAGTGGCACTCTACCGATGTGCACTCACTCGTATTTTGACATCTACCTTGATATCAGACTATTTTTCTTTATTCTGGTTTTGTATGGTTCACTGAACGGGCTGTGTTGACCGCTCTTACTCTCTGCAACTCCATGGATTTACACTTGTTGCTTATTCCAGAGGACAAACCACCAAATAAAATATTTTTGATGGTCTCCACCTCAGTGATCAGCACCTCAATTGCAAAGTTTTTCTTTTTTGCTTGTATTGCAGAAGGTTTGGCCATTGTGATTTGGACAGAAGATAACAGCAGGTGCATATTATAATAGTTTGCATTGTAATTTATGAGAGAAGGCAAGGCGGGTTAAGTGGCTCGTTCATGTGTGGTCAATTTAACATTGAATGAGATGTATAAAGGAATGGTGCACAGGACCTGCCTGGATTTATACATATGGACATTTCTTTTCATACATACTTTTTAAGTTTTTTATACATGAGTCCCCTGGGAACAACAATCACAGTGAAGTGACTTGGCCAATTCATAGTTTGAATCAGTGTATTCACTTGGACGAATGCCTTCCAAAACGAAAAGACAGCAATTCATAATAAAAATCTGTCCAAAGTGAAGGAGTTTGATTATCCATTCACAACTGAGTGTAGGACGAGATTGACAGGCATTTGGGTAAAACATCTGTTGTGATGTAAGCTTTTCACTGGACTGCTGAGGTGAAGAGACACCTGAGCCTGAAGGCAAAGCTCTCAATGTATCATTCTGTCAGTGTATGTTCAAACCTTCAGCTGTGGTGATGAGCTCTAAGAAGTGAAAAAATTAAATGTAAATTAGATTTCATTGTGGCTGGTAGGGATCCACTTTAGGGACTGGGTGAGTGACTTTTAATTTCTGTAAGGACCTTTGTAGGTAAACCACCATTTAAGTTGTATTGAAAGGAAACAAGTTGTGGTGGTTCAGGCATCTGATCTAGATGCCTCTTCTGGAGGTATTCCAGGCATCCATTTGGGTGGAGACAGTGGGCAGACCCAGAACATGCTGGAGCGATTATTGTACATATCTAATCTGCCCTGGGAACACTTCAAGTTCCCCCAGAAAGAGAATGAGGCCGCAGAAAAATATGTTTTGCCACCATCACCCAGACCTCAATAAGCAGTGTAGAATCGATGGATGTGTAGACTTTATCTGACTGTCCTCTGAGGTAAAATCTGAAAGCAAGAGAGGCACAGATCAAAAAAGACGAGACAGAGACTGTACAATGTCACAGGAGCGCCGAGTAGTAGTCCATTAGTGTCATCGGCATGTCACTAACTCTGAGTGTCATCGGCCCATGTCAGTTTTTCTCCATCCCTTGTCAAATGTGAGGAGGGAGTGGCTGCTGTCACCACACAAACACGCTGAGAGCTTCCTAAAAAAATAACAGACAGTGATGGATCGGTGCCAGAGGACCACAGTGAAGCACAAAAGCTTGCTTCTGGCAAAGAGCAAATGACACTTTATTTGACTGTAAACAAGATCTGTGAGTCATGCAAGTTATATACACTGTGTATGGTTGCATAAAAGGTCAGATATTGACTTGAAATTGCCAACATTTTATAGTAATAGCAGTTAAACAAAGCAAATTTGATTTGAAAACCGTGTTTTCCTCAGAGGTGTGCCTGAGGGAATAGCACAGAGGCAATCAATACAGGAATGTCTGTTTTTAGACACTGAGTGCATTTTAGACTGTTGGTGAATTAATCAATAGCAGAGTATGTTTTGAGATAGAGAGACAAGGGGGTGGGATGAGGATGGGCTACTTCCTCCACCTGAGGGCTGCAATTCATCAGGGAACTGACAGAACGCTGTAAAAAAAAAAAAGGGGGGGGGGGGGGGG
>NW_023339762.1:11891874-11901214 GCF_004916995.1 Morone saxatilis | reverse complement strand
AAAAAAAAAAAAAAAGGGGGGGGGGGGGGGACAAGGAGCAAGCATAAAGCTCCCACAGTGCTTCTGTGTGTTTGTGTATATATACAGTTTGTATGGGGTTTATGCAATTGTGTATGTGTGTGTCTTTGAATGCCAAAACATCATATCATGCTTTTTCAGCTCTCCACTAGATTGTCCTGCTCTCTGGAGAAAGTTGTATTTCAGGAAACACAGAGTCTGGAAATATCCTGGTTGCTTGGGGAAAATCTATCACGCTTGCATGTTCTTTGTACAGGAATGAATTTGGCAGTCACACAACTGAGGGAGTTCCGTTTTCCTCTCTGTCTTTGTCTGACAAGTCTACACTGCAGCCCACACCTCAGTGATGGCCTCAGGTGAATCTCAGATGTATAGGTCTTCTTGTGCCAGGAAATGGCCATGCAAGGCCTGAAGCCTGCAACGATGGAGAAGTCCTTTGTCTCATATATGAAACATTATTAAATACAGGTGTCACTTGTAGCTGTGATTTACTGAAAACGATCAAAAAAGAAAAAATATATTCCTACCAAAAGCAGGTTACATAAATGTTTGATATCAATACACAATAGCATCTAGGATGAAGCTAAAATTTATGTTAAGAACACAGGTCCCTTTAGTTACAAATAAAAGCCACTAGAAGGACCGACATTAAAGTGCAGACATTTTCTTTAGCAGACCAATAACACATTCTTTGTAAAGTAAAAACCCATCCATCTGCAGTATTATAACGGGTAACTGCATGTATAACGGGGGGTGACTTTAAATTTAGTCGGTGAGGTAAGAGGAGCTCTATCATCCCTTAAGTGGCTGTAGCATGTGTGAACAAAATTCTTGAAGCAGCAGATTTATTATGTATATACATACATCTGTTTAATCTTATATGTCCTGAAAAAAACATTAGCTGGAACACACAACAGTAAGTGTTTACTATTATTTAGCAGTAATCATAAATGAGCTGCAGCAAAATAGCTCAACATTTGGGGAATATGTTAGATTAGGTTAGAGCAGTAAGAAACCACTCTCATGCCTGTTAGTTAATTATAAAGTAAGTCATAGACAATTAGCTTAGCTTAGCATACAGATTAGCAACAGGGGTTGTCCAAAGTTGTAACCGGCAAAGACTCCAGGAAGTCACTTCATTTGGCCAAGAAATAGTTACAGCTCATGGGTAGTTACCCATGCTTTTAAACAGAGCCAGGCTAGCTTAATGCTAAGCTAATCATCTGCTGCTTCTAGCATTAATACTTAATGGACATGTAGAGTGATATCTAACCTCATATCTAGCTCTCATGAAAGTAGGGAGACTAACCAACAGACTAACCAACCTTATTTACAACAGACATTTTGACATGTTAAACACAGGTGTAATAACATTATTAATGGTCGTGGTGTTCCAGTTTTATGGCCCTATAGTGTGCATGCTGACTCTGTAAAATGATGCAGTGGCATATCTAAATTGAACTGAGCCAACATTAATTAATGTTATTTATTCAAACCTGCGCTGTTCCTGCAACAGCAACTGCCTGCTGGCTGAAAGGTATCCTAAAAATACATTTTGTGTGACTTTTCCATGAACCAGTGGGGAAACTCTTTGTTGAGTATCACGCTGTCTCCACATGGACTCTGCTCCCACTGAGCTGTTATCCTCCTGTGCTAAATGTTTGTGTTTGGCAGAGAATTAAATGCGCGAAGCAGAGAGAAAAGAGAGGAAACCGAAGTGCCAGATGTAAGCAGGCTTTAACAGGTTGCCCTACTGCTGCTTGGGACCAATTAGCATTTGTCATGACCAACTTTCACCCCGCCATCGGTCTGTATGTTTTGAACACAGATTTCTTTTCACTTGCAATATGGTTCATATTTTATTAGCTTCACTAATTGTCTCCATCTACAGCCCGCCTGTTTCCAAGTCATAGAATTGTTATCAGAAAATCACAGTGGAACAGACGCTTTGCTCCCAAGCAGTTGCGCTCATCTAATTATAAAACACTAGGTAAATGTTGAGCAGATGCCCTCCACCAATACCCCCACCATCCCCCTCTCTGCCTTCCAATTGAGAGAGCCATTTGGTCTCATTCTAGTGTTACATTGGCTCCACATGGAGTGGTGATCCTTGCCAAGTGACTGCCGTGGTATAAATGAACCTATTCGCTCGCCAACTCTACACACCGTCCAGCAGACAAGAACAAAAGAAGAACTTCAGTTAAAGTGGTCCGCTACACCCTGCTGTGGTGCCCGACTTCTCAGACTTCCTCACATTGTGGTGTCCAGCTTAGAAGCTTTGCAGTGAGGAGGCATGAGTGTGATGCTGCATTACGTTCTAATGACTAATAGCTTCGATGTCCTTGTGCCTTGCATTTGGCAGGGCCGTGCCACAATTAGGCATCTGTTAGTTGTGGAAGAGGGATAAGGAAAATGGATAGTAGGGGAAGTGGGGAAGATGTAAGAAAAAACGTGACTTTCACCAGTTAATGTAGCAACCTGTGACCTGGATGATTAAGCTCATAAAGCAAACCTTTTGATAGCCGAAAACAGCTTCCAGTGCATCGAATGGTTCCCTTCTCTTTCCAAATGCTTATCATGGCTTGGTTGTGATTATTTGTCCATATTTCAGTTGATAAAATAAATGTTGCTGTTGCAGATGTGGCACTAATTTGCACATTTGCTTGACCAATTATGATGAGCAGTTACCGTAGCACTGCCTAAATGTACATGGAAATTGGATAGAGTATTTACTTCCAAGTAAGGCCAGAATTTAGTTCCAGAAACTTCATTCAAAACAATAGAACAATGAAAAATAAAAGCAGAATTCATGTTAAATTATTTTGCTTTAAGTTCCTGAAATGGAAAAGTGTGATTTGTTTATCATGCTTCAAGTTGGACATGGCCTTCCTCTTCCCCTCCTCCAGTGTTCACATCTTTCTCCTGGCTTCATTACCCCTCATACCACACACTCTGTGCTGGGGAGGCAGAGCAGCTGTCATTTCTGTCTGGCAGGAGTGTCTCTTCTCTCCGCCACAGCCACAAGTGACCTGTTCCTGTCTCCGAGCCAGGACAGATGACAGCCCCTCTGCAGTCTGTATGGCCCAGGTGTAGGATGTGGGTATAAGCTTCATTGGGATCCAAACCATGTTTGTGATTGCACTTAATAGCTGATTAAAATTTAATCTTGGCCTTGCAGTTGTAGGGATAAAGCCTTGTAAAACAATTCTGACTTTGTGTGTAGGTAGGATGAATTTGAAATACACATACACGCTGGAACAATCATGCACGTGTGCACAAGGAGCATCCATTACACACTTGGACTATAAATCTGCCTTGGAATTAACCAGTGAGTAGAGGCTGATTGCTGTAGCGGTCCCCTCGCACTCTCAGGAATGAGAATAAATGAGCGGACGCTGGCATGAACAATCCTTTATTACACCCATTAGCCAGAGGAGCCCGAGCCTTATGAAACAGGGGACACCAAACAAGCAGCCCAGTCGTCACATATGTGGCCTACTTAGGGTTCCCATGACAGTGTGAAGACCCCCCACCTCCACCCCCACCATTGCCACCACCATGCATGCATACCATTACCACATTACCCATCCACCGCCCAATGCGTTTCCATATTCAGCAGTGCAGGCGCCTGCGTACTCCTCGTAATGTCAAAATATTTCTGAAGTGCCAGCTAATAAGTGCAGCTCTGGAGTGCCTCCACAAGCTCAATATGTTCATCAACACGTTTTTTTTTTTTTCTGTTGGAGAAACTTCAAGAGATGGCAGAATCATTAATCAGGAAGTTTGCTGTGTATTGCCTGTAAATCATTCTACTCATTCCTGGATGCGCTCTTCAAACAACCACAGCGCCAGGTGTTCTTAATCAAGATTGGTTTGTTTGCTTGTTTTTTGCATACATTAAAATTGCCAGGTGGACTATTTTTTCATTAATGTATTCTCCATCAAGAGCAAGGTAATGTTAGAGCTCATTTACTGTGCAAAGCTTCAGGTCATATAAACATGTTTTGACAGGTGTTTCATTACATTCAGAATAGACTGGCTGACATTGTTACTTGTATTTTCTATTAGAGGTTACTTGATCCCTGCTGTTAGACCAAGTAAGGGACTCCTGTTGGTCTTCGTTTCATATGAAGCAATCGGCTGTAATATTGAAATATTAAGTACAGCAGCTGGCCTGTAGTGCTCTATAGTCCAGATTGGCCAAGAAAAGACCTTGATTATTCATTCTTTGTCCATCAACCAATACCTAACCCCCTCTGACTTGCTACAGTCAGCGTATCATTTCCAGTTGTGTGCGTCTGTGTTGTTGGTAGTGCATTTTTACTGCTCTAGATCAACCCACTTAATTGTGTTTAATATTTAATATGTGCGATATTCTTCATTACATCAGATAATTGCACACTATGCACTTAAACGTACACAAGTTCTGCTCAAGCCCTCATAGCTCTGTCATTTTTGCGACTTTGTCTCTAATCCCACAGTTGTTTACACACTCTATTCAGTTCTGCTAGTTACAGTGCTTTAGCTTAGCGGTTCGCAATGACTTTTCCCTCCCTCTCCTGGTCTCTGTTGCTCGGTGTCAAATGTTAAACTATTCCTCTGACTCCTTTAGAGATAATACGTGTAATAAATGTCCGAGTTGGGTTGGGAACTTTGCGCCGTCATTACCATACAGTTGTAGTTGAATAATTTGCTTATTTCAGCTTGACCTACATTTCATTTTCCGTCAATGAAAGTGACATTGTGTGACTCCTGTCTGCCATGCAGCAGCCCAGGCACATGCATACAGACCGGTAGTGCTCATATCTCCTTTCTTCCAAAACTGATTATTGATTTTCATAATCAACTGTCCCATATTTTTTGCAAATCAATTATATAATTGAATTTAGAATATTCATTGACAGCCCTAGTGCTCTAATGCCATAATTGATCGTAATACTCCCTGACAAAGCTCTATTTGATAACATTTCTGTCACATAGAAGTAAGCTTTTGGTGTTTTAAACTTTTTGCTAATGGGAGTTGAAACATAGTTCTTAAATCTAGAGAACTTGACAGAAGTGAAATTTTAACAAAATGTTAGAAGCTTTTGACAAAACCTTTCAGTTCTAAGCCAGTATTTTAACATCAACATAGGGACAGCCTGTAAATGATTGCTTGCCATCCTGATGAAATGTGGCTCCGAACTAATTGTGTTCATGGTTTGGCATTCAAATTCAAACTCATCATATCATCATAAACATGTGAAAACTGAACTGATTTATATTATTGAAGTAAAATTGCAGAAATTTTGGCCATATGTACGTCTGCTAGTGGTAGAAACTCAGTGCCAAAAAAGAAGTGCCTTGTCCTACTGTACTTGTATTCACTATAAGGAGGCTGATTTGAACATTTTCCCCTGTTCACAACTAATGTTATGTTCAATCAGTAGTGTCCTGAACGAATGGCAAAGGACAAGGCCAATGTGAGTGATAAAGGTGTCATGTCCTTCCATGAATCTACAGGTACAGTATTTGTGAACAAGTATATAGTAGCTCTTCTGAGCACCATTTCTGTTCCAACTCTGTAATCAGGACGCAGTGGGAAACACTGAATTGCATCCAATTTCCTCTCACTTCCCTTTGTTTATTGACTCGGGGACCTGACAAGGAGTGAGACTCGAGTGGGTTGAGAGGAAATCACAGACATCGACTCTACTAACCTCTCGCTGGCACTTTCTCCGTGCCATGAAGAACGCAACAGGGAGCCTTGAAGTAGATTGATTACACTTGTGATCACTCTTCTAAGATAATGTCCTTCCTTTTAATCATGCATTGTGCCGCTGCTCTTTACAAGGATAAGATTATCATCAGCAACTTCATCACTGTCTCATTGTAAATGCCATCCTAATTGGACAGCTCTGCTTTTCATTGGAAGTTTTGATCTTATTTACTGCTGTGTGCCCTTCAGCCGAAATGGGCCTGTATTTGTATTGGTCTGCTGTCTTCTGTTCTATGTATTGTCTTCTCAGTCACACAGAGGAGTCAAATGTGTTGTCTTCACTTTCTAAGAACTACATTTGGGGATTTTTACAGCTGGAGTGTAGATTGTTACTTGCTAGGTGAACGTTATTACTGTACAAAACTCCCTAGGACTTCTGAAACTGCTCTTTGTAAAATCAAAGAGTTGGCAGTATGTTAGCTTGATCCCTGTGGTGTTGAGCTTTGCTGAGTGCTCTGAAGTCAATAACTTCGTATTTACTCATTGGGCACCAGAGAGGTCTTATAATCCTGCGACTCCATAAACCTAACATTTCATCAAAAAACACCAGCAATTTACCTGCCAGACATCTCAGACATTCTCTGAAACATTTCCAGTGTTTAGATGAAGATTTGAAGATAAGTTTGGTGCAAAGAAAGCTTGAATAAGAGTTCAGCCCTCGCAGCCTCAGGCTATCATCAGTAATCCTGTCCTTTTTGTTCTTTGACATTGGCAGCATTGACCAAACCTGCTTGCTGTCGGTCCACGAGGCACCCTTGATTTTACCGTTCAAGCCTCTTGTCAGGTCCTTTGTAGTGGTTGACATTTGTGATGGGACACTAATTACTCTATTTGCCTCTGGGGAAAGTGTTAAAGCAGCAGCCTCAGGCACAAGATACCTGCAATCACACACATTATGTGCAAAAATGAATTGTTTTATTGATATTTTTCTCAAGAGGTAGACTAAAATTTAAAACATCTTGTAGTTGAGGTTTGTTCTTCTTCCATCTATTTGTTCCTCCATATTCCCACCTTAGCTCTTTCTTTAATTTTTTTCTTCCCTTTCCTTGACACCCCACTTGAACTGGCTCCCAGTTAATGGTAAACAGGCAGATCCCTGCCCAGTCGCAGGGGGTCCTGACTGACCTTTCACACTCTCCCAGTTTATTATTTGCACTGTCAAAGCTCCACGTGCCACCGTCTGACCTCCACTCTCATTCCCAAACCATCGACCGTGCGAGAGCCGCACAGACAAAAGAGCCGGTTGGAGAGGGGACGGACGGGGAAGTCAGACGAGACGCCTTTGTTGTGATCACGAGTGTGTCTGGCATTATGTAAATAGTGCTTATCCAGTGTTAATTGCCTCTGCTGCTAGGATGAGCATATTAAACGTGAAGGAAACAATTTACCGCTTTCAAAGTCTCCCCAGGCCACCATGAATAAGACCCACCCTGGCATCCGAAGGCATAGCTGGTGCCATCTGTTACGTGTCATCTCTGCACTCTAAAACTTCACGGGAAATAGCTGATAATAAAGAATAAATGTGGTTCATTCCAACTTTGCTTTTATTTTTCTTGTTTTTGACATTATTTCTCTGTGTAATAAGAACTGGAATAAAGGGAAAACAGCTAACCTGCTATCATTACTAGATCTTGCTTTGTTGACTACATTGCTGATAGAAAAGATGACCAAAATAAAAAATAAAACCCAAGTTACAGTAAACCAGAATGTTCCTTTTAACATTTAGTTGGCTCCCTTTCTTTTTCTATAGTATTGCACAAAAAGCGACAGCAGGAACAGGCACAAATAAGCAGACAAATTGAGGAAAGTGCAGTGATTGTTTTGTTACATGTTGTGTATTGTGCCATTTTTAGTGACAATACTCCGGTTGGGCGCCCTCATTTGTCCTACCTTCTTTCTGCCTCACTCTCAGCACATTTGGAGGTGTTCCATGACAGTACCCACTTGATTTTCTTCAGTCAGCATATGGATGGCACCATTACTCCTTACAACATCTTTTCACGCCAGCCAGGCCATTTTGCTGATCTGTACAGCACATAGTATCATCCAACTACCCCCCATCTCCCGCTCCTTTCCCGCCCCTCAAACCAATTACCAGTTATCACCAAGGAGGAGGCTGTTCATCCATTAGTTATTCATCTACCCAAGTGCAGCTTTTACTCTAATTCGATTTCCATCTTCAATTTTACATTAAAACTCACTTCAAGATGGCAAGATCTTAAAAGTTAAGCACAGAGATTAACTGTGCATCTCTAAATCTCCTTAACAAATATACCTTGCATGTACCATTAACCTTGAACAAGCTGATTAACTTGGCACTCAGTTTCCCTCATCAGTCCCAAATCATATTTAGAATCCGCTGCAGAATTTTATACTCCAACCAAACTAAGATAGTATAATTATCATGCAGCCAGCTGTAATCTGTCAGTGATGGAGATAGAATGCCGTATTGATCTAATTTCATGGGAAAGTGATCATAAGCAGAACAGGAGGATATCATGAATATTATTGCATGGAGCATCTGACAAAGAAGGCAAAGAACAATAAGAAATCTGATGAAATGTTTACCCAACAATCTCTCATGTGCAGCATTGTAAGCAAAGCGTTATGCTTGTGAGTCTGTGCCTTTCTGTCTGTCTGTCCTATCTCAGTGTACTCTGTGTGTTTTGGTCACGCTGGGGGGTTTTGTGCAGCCTGGAGAAGCCGTTTCAGGTTTCAGCAGCAGAATTTCCTTAATGTGACAACAGTCACCAACAATTTGTGCTTGTTAATTGCTTTAGTAATTAGTTACATAACGCTTTACATTACTTTCACTACTCACCCCAGCTTCATCACAGGTAAACAGCTTAAAACTCTCCAAACCCACCTATTACCATTTAAAACGCTGTCACCAATGTTTTAGATGTATTTACTGACCATCAACAGCTAACATTAATGCCGGTGACTGCACTCTAGAAGTTCTTTCCTCAACCTTCCTTAATGTTAGCAAGCCAGCTCATTAAGAACACACAAAAAAAAGACCACTGAACACAGAGAGACCACACTGTCCAACTGATATCCAAGGCCAAGTGCAGCGGGGGAGGAAATGGCGGGGACACTCCACAATCATTCATGAGCTTAGAGTCTTCTTTACCTTCTCTCCTGCTCTACGCTTTTGACATTGAGTGTTGGCCGAGTTCATGCTAAGATCTCCTCTCCTTTTGTAACAGTTGCCCTTGCGCTGAGCGATAACAGCACAAGATTGGATAATAAACGTATGTAAAAAGGCGGACCATGAATTTAAGAGCAGATGCACTTTGAACGAGTTGTGCAATAAAGTGAGTACTCCACTCGAGATTGGTGCTCAGAGAAGAAAATTGGCAGAATTCATCAAATGTTCTGCGGGCATAAAACCTCAGCAGCAACATGTGAGCCTTTAATGTGAAAAATAACCCAGGGGCCTTGTGGGGTATGTTTTATGTGGTTGGTGGGGTTAAAGGAGGCCTGTACATTGGTTCATGTAGAGATGTTGAGGGGATTGTCAAATTTCCCCAGTGGCATTCTCTCTCTCTCTCTCTCTCTCTC
>NW_023339762.1:11878046-11891746 GCF_004916995.1 Morone saxatilis | reverse complement strand
TCTCTCTCTCTCTCACACTCACTCTCTCTCTCTCTCTCTCAGTTTCATGTCATTGGAGTGTTGCTTGAGTCGCTCAGACAGTAGCTCCGACTGTCTGAGAGTGATTTATGCAGTCATAAGGGCTGTACTGTAGCGGACCTTGGCCCGTATTTTATTCTGACACTTATTATTGAAATGAGACATTTGGGTGTAAAGAGGAACCCAAGCCGTTTTCTCACTGAGAGAGGATAAGGTAGCAGTCATGCTCACATCAAAACTCAGCCTTCCCGCATTTGGAGTTACCTCAGGGAGTATTTAATTCCACGTCTCCACTGAATGTTGCCGTTCTAACTTGTATATATTTTTTTTATTTATGAAAATGCAAATTGAGTTTTGCATGCTGAAAGACGGAATTGCACATTGATGTTGTTGTTGGAGCTGCAGTGTAGCGGGTGCTGTTTAGGGGCTTGGAGCCTCAGAAGAGGCAGACTGCGGCAGTCAGCCAGCAGTGAGCAGCACTCCTATTCCACGGTCCTCCACTCTATTGTTCCCAACTCAGTTGGGGAAAATCAACAAACAATACAGTAGTTTGCCATTCAGGGTCCCAGAAGTGTAAGTACAGTTAATTTTCTGCATAGACCTTCGACATCTATGCAGAAAAAGCGAAGTCTAGTGGCCTAAAAATGTAGGGCGTGGACCATGAACTGCAATGTCTCCTTTGTCCGGCCATGGACCATTGTTGCAAGTCGTTCCCTATTTGCTATCAATCTCTTTACTGTCTCACTTATAAAGGCAAACATTTTAGATAGTTGCGAAAAATAACATATCTTGTGTAATCTGAAAAAAAAACAGTGTAAAAATAATAAGGTTTCTATGTTGAGAAACACTTAGAAATGTACATTGTGGAAAAACACTCCATTGTCCCAAGCTATGTGAGAAGGTTTATCTACACAATGTCTTGTCTCACCCACAGTGGGTTGACCTATCCACATTTTGGATAGGTCAACCCACCGTTATTTCTTTTCTATTAGCGCTCAGTTGTGTTGTCCAATAGCAGTGGCACCTCTTCTAACTCCAGAGCACAGCTCTAGTGGCTATGCCTCCTTTGTCCCTCTCTACCATACCTGTACCTCCTCTGGCACTGTCACCCCTCCTCACTCTCCTCTAACTCTTTTATCTGAGGGCTCCACACAGCTGATTGGACCCTAGTGTTGAGGGGTCATGTTGCCTTTTCCCAAAAGATGAGGTGATAGAACAGGTGTGTAATTGACAACTGTAAGCGCTACACTCCCGAGGCTAGATGACCTACATGTTACACTTTCTCCATCTGCCTGCATACACTCAACACACCACAGGCTGCCACTCAAACCAGCAGGTGACGGCACACAGGAGATACAGACTGAGTGTAACAGAGACTCACTGCCTGTGCAGATGTTAAGCACGACGCAAGGTTACACACAAGCAAGTTAAATACAAGCATCTGATGCTCTTTCTACTGCCTCTGAAAGCCTTGCTTACTTGTCAGTGTAGCTGAAGTAGAAAGGATGACCTTGCTTCATTCAATTCAGCGCCTTTTCAGTTCAACCAGGATACGAGCGAAGACAGACATGTTTTCCTTGTGCACAGCATAAACTCTATAAAATTGAAAACAAAAACATTTTATTAAGATTCAAAGTGCTACATGCAAGCCATAAAGCAATGTATGCAGTTAATTCGAAGGCATAAAAAAGCTAATGGACTATTAGAGCCTACTGCCTGGGGCTGCCTTTTCTCCTTGCAGAAGAAGTACATCAATCACTTCTACCAGTAATCCCCTGCAAGCTGCTGGCAGTGTCTGTGCCTCCTGCCACAGAAACGGTCCCTCAGCAAAAGCAGCATCAGATTTGGCTGAAGTTGACATCTTAACAGATAAAATGGCCCCACTTTACTACCACTGTCACTACATTCTGCCCTTGGTCTTTGGATATATTGATGGGAGGCAACAGTCGATGAGACAAAAGCACTGACAGAGGAGACGCCTGAGGAGTCAAGCTAAGCCACTACGTGTTTGTTCTCTCTTGCTTGCCCTCATACCTGGAGGATGAAGGATAAGATGGGACACAGATGAGAGAACTGGACTGTGCCTTGCTGTAGGCGACTATAGGCTCATAGCTGTGAAAACAGTGACTTTTGGTGAAGTTTTCAAGTAAGTCTGTTTGTTTGCTTGTAGCACCTCAGAACAGCTTAAAGTGGCGTGTGATATTTATTGAAGCGGAGGCTTAATGCACTCAACTGTACACAATTTTTGAATGTCTTTGTCAATATGGGACTCTGCCACAGACAAAATGAAAGAAAAGAGGTTTCATCCTTTTGATACACTCCACTAAGCTGGTTTACTGCATTTGTTGCAGGAAGGCTGTTGGTCGTCTCAGGGGCTTTGAATAAAAACACATTTCTCTCCTGGCTACAGCTGCTGCACATCCATGTGCAAACAGCCAGCAGATGCGATTTGGTCCAGCTACTCCATCCGAGCGCCCATTTCCTTCCAACTTCACATTTACCTGATCATCTCCTGGCCCAATTGTATAGCAAATGATCTCCCATGAATAATCACTGTTGGTTTATTCCAGACCAGTAAGATAATTCATGTTGACTCTGTGCATATGGAGTACTTGCAGAGCTGCATTGGACGCTATAAACACTCCAGCTGCTAAATAATTTGTTGCAAACAGATTTTGTGCTATGTTTATGAATGAATACGTATTTACACACTAAACATTCACACTTGAAGAGGATAGTGCAGGCTTGTATAACTACATCAAAACCCATGTGATGGAACTTTAAGAGGCTACAGCTTGTACTCAGCATGGGCAGTGAATGTCAGACAATATTGTGTTTAATTTTGACAGTATTAAAGCTACTTAGGAATTAGGCCAATTGCAAAAGTTACTCACATTAGAATTTCACTGTATAGTCAGCCTTCCGCATGATAGCTTATGACGTGCTTTGTGGAGACATCTCAAGGGCTATGCTGAAGGCAGATCTTTAGTGTGAGAATATCTGGGTATATCTGAAGCTGCAGTCAGGCTTATAGAAACCCTTCCCATCTGTCAGATAGGACTGCAGATCCACGCAACTAACTGAGGCATTGTGTTTAGCTGGATAGACATCAGCCAATGGGACACAACGAGGATGGCAAAGTCCCTCATGCAGGAGTTAAGGCTACTTAATATTCCTATGTTGATTGGGGATTAATTGTTCCATCTGGCTCTCGTGAAAATCAGTGAAGAGAATTAAAAAAACAACAACACTCCCTCCTCTTTTTCCTGACGTGTTTGCTCTTGTTTCATTATGATCATGGAGTATGGCTAGCAAGCGGTGGGGCTTGGAGGAGTAGGAGGAGCCTGGACTGGACAGGCTCTACTAGAGGGAGAGTTGGGAAATTTGATCATTTTTCTCTGGGACTGTCATACACCATAGGCTGCGTCATTTATCTGCTCCAACTCCTTTGTTTCCACCAGGCTCCCTGTTCCAGGATTAGCCTGCGGAGCTAGAGACAAGCAGGAAAATAAGACAGAGAGGGAGAGGGACAGTCAAAGGAATCATATAAGCTAATAATTATAGTGCTTTATGTTTCTTTAATACAGTACTTAACTCTAATGTACGTGCTGCTGTATTTAATACCTGCTGACTGGCCAAAAAAGAGAATGAAAGCAGGTTTAAGGTGTGAGGTAAGGAGTGATGAGAGAGGCTTCACGAGTGCATTTTTATTTTTCCTCCAAATTGCCCTGCAGTTCCACAGGAGTGATGTTGACCCAGTTTATTTCCCCGCTCAGGTGATTAATGCAACATCGCTACAAACAAAGGTCACGTCAGGAGGCAGGGGAGCAGGCCAGAGTACAACAAGAGCTAAGGGAGTTATATATGGCTGCTGTTATGGCTGAGAAAATAAGTTGGTGGTGGTTTTGTAGGCCATCACTCAGTCTCTAGAGACGCACATTGAGAACAGGAAGAAAAATCAATTAAATACACATACAAAAAGCAGGAATGAAAGTAACAGAGTATTATTGTATTATTACCATATTTACATTATACTTTTTTTCTGTTATCAGATAATGATAGCTATGTAGAAGTCGCTTAAATTGAAAAAATACATTAAAGGGGCTCTTCACTGATTTTGCACATGAAGATCAGTTTACTTTGTATCATGTCTTTTGTGGCGCTGATGTCATCAGAGGGTGTGTAAGAGGCGAGCATGTTTCCCTTCTTAAAGTCTGTCTTTATAGAAGGGCAATGACCAATAGCTGTAGTGCCCCTTTAAGAGGAAGAAAAGTTGGGACACGCACAAAGAGTCAAATGACTTCTGGTCTCTAACTTCCAATTCAACAATCTGAGACTGTAAAATACTTTATAAATGTTATAAATGCTCACAGAGATATGCAGTCTGCAATACTTAAACAGTTAAAAAATAAAAATAATTGGGAACTATTTTGATAAGTGAGTCATTTTTCAAGTAAAATAGTAAAAAGAGGCTTCTCTGGAGTCTAGGAAGTTTTATTTATTTATCTTTTCCTTTTACATTTCATAGACCAAATGATTAATCAATCAAAATCATAATCAGCAGAAATGATTAATTACAGCCCTTGCCACAAGCCAAAGCAGTTGGGAACCACAGGCATACATATAACCACATATTAATTTGAAGTCAAAAGACATCTGCTCAAAGAGACAAAATGACTGTCTGGTCATGTATATCTCAGATGGGGACTTATCAAGAAACATAACGTGTAAGCAGACATATTTATTGTAAGAAAAACTAAAACGAGAATTTATGCTGTCAGGTTGTATTGATATTTTACTGCTACGCAAAACATGTTGAGTCATTTCTCAAAATGTACTGTGTCAAATTCAGTGAGATGTGTAACAGAACATGAAAAAGTAAATAATTAATGATGGAATATCTCTGGTTGAAAACATAAAGTTCCCTGGTGGCTTCTGCATTTTTACTATTTATTTTACATACACACAGCCTGGGTTACTTCAAACTGTCGACTGTTCATGAATTTAGGTCATTTTGTAAGTCTGAATTAGGCTTTTTGAGTTTGTGATTTGAGTTCTGAAACACTGGTGCTTTTTCCCAACCTTGTTGTATTTTTCCGCAGCAGACACTTGTGAATACAAATGCTTTCTTTTACTTTTCTAGTTATCATTTAAACTCATTTCAGTTTAGCGTGCAAGCAAAATGCTCCACTTCAAAACCATTTAACTATAACTGCAAGTGTAATTATGCTGTGTCTACCTCTTTTCTTTCTGTGGTTATCTAAATTATAATCTCTGGTTTCAGCGTTTATATCAAAGCGCATTCTCTGAGGTATTCCACAGCCATGATTTCTTTTCCAGAGAAATTACTGGTGTTAAATGAAGCAATGAATTTCTTTATATGTGCCAGCTGTAGTGCAAATGGTTTTCAATCTGCCAGAAAATCCAGTTCATTTTGTGAAGATGGACTGAGTGAACAGGGGCCATTTGGGCTTTGATCTAACAGGCTGATAATGTTGCATCAAACTATGTTTTCATGTGTATGTTTTCCAATGTTGTATTCATAAAGATTTCTTTTTGATCATCTGTCGAGAAGACATTAAGGAAAAAAATCTGAATGCATTGACCCTGAGCGCAGCTGTAGAGCTAAAGTAAGCAATGTTGGAAAAACAATATTGTCTCCATACAGTATGTTGCATGTTCAGACTGTGGAGGTGGTACTATTGGGATCTGATTCTGAAGTTTTCCAGTAAACAGGTTCAACTCATGTACAACTCATGTCACGGTTTTAACCATTTGCTGAAACAATGTTCATTTTAATTTGGCACTGTGGTTCTGCTCATGCGATGCTCTGAAGCAAATGTGAGAGCAAATGTGAGATTGAGAAAAATTGAGGCAGACTGTCCACATATGACTAAATGCTAATAAAGGAGGAGGCTGGAGAGGTGGAAGGAGTTACATTTATGAAAGCAGGCAGCAGTGAAGTAGTGAGGATGTAGAGCTCAGTGCTGTTGTATGCAGACTGAATGAGTGCCAAATGTTTATACGGACCACCTATTGAGAGAGAGAGAGGGGGAGAGAGAGAGAGAGAGAGTCATTGGAGGGTGTATGCCTAGTCTAATGTCTCTTAGTCAGAAATCGCTGGTTCTTTGGCTCCGCACACAGATATTCAGCTGAACATGTAAGGTTAAGTCTATCTCAACAACGGCTCTGCTTCTATTAAATGTTTTTATGGCAACAGTCAAGAAATAAGGCACAAAGAGTTTTCATAACATACACAGAATACACAAGTAAAACATTCCCATCCTCCTCAGGTGAATGGGAAGGAGTTGTCCAAGTCCAGCCATGAGGAGACTGTGGAGGCCTTTCGCGCTGCCAAGGACCCCGTCGTGGTGCAGGTCATCAGGCGGACCCCCAGCGGCCGCCCCCACGGCCCCCCTCAGGAAATCCATGTGGTGGACGAGTGTACTCAGACCGACATCACCTTTGAACACATCATGGCGCTGGCAAAGCTCCGGCCGTCAACCCCTCCTGTGCCTGACGTCTGTCCCTTCCTGCTCTCTGACAGGTACATACAATAGGAAGTGTTTGTAGTTATTTTACAAACTATAAATGTAAATCCGAATAGTGATAGTGACTCAAAACAGGAATCACAACTTTGTCAAGTCAGTGATTCGATATAATTTTTATTTAATTTGATTTGATATCATTTCAGAGATTTTTATTTCATTTGATTTGATATAATTACAAAGGATTTCGGTTCAGTGCCACCAAGAGTTTGTTGTTGTGTCCTTGTTTTGACTTTGGCTGGGACTGATGGTAATTAAGAAGGAAAAAAGAGTAGGGAGAAATGTTATTGAGCTATGAAGCAGAAATATCAGTGTTTGCAGGATAAGCATTACAAGTATGGAAGGCGCCTGGAAAATATAAATGAATTGCCTAACCAGCTGCACAGTCGATTCTGACAAATATAGATTTATTTGATGAATGAGCTTCTCAGTGTTCTTCACGTCGTCTTTTCACCAATAGGACAAACCTAATTTAAAAAAAGAGAAATAAAGGACAGGGCTAAGTGGCCCCAATTAACCGTTAATATGGAATGTATATGTGAAGTGTGCTTGGCATTTCAATGTTTAGTTCAAAGCATTTATAAATATCATGAGAATAAATATCATGAGCTACTCAAGCACCAAAAACGTAGTCTTGTATGACAGTCTCAAGTGGCTGAGTACGTGAGCATCTGGATCTGTCAAGTCATAGAAATTGTTACTCCTACATCACTTGAACACAGCACAGACAGTGTGGAGATAGTTGTGTTTGAGTGGTAGATAAGATAAGTACAAAAGAAATGCATTGCACATTTGCACATCTACCGATAAATTAACATTCACAGTTTGACTGTTGAATCTGGTTTCCCTGGTCAGTACATAACGTGCAGGTTACTTAGATAAACCTGTACAGAAACCAAACTGAGCCGTATATTATTGTTATTATTTTTATTTTTATTTTTAATAATTTATTTTTTTTTTTTTAATTATTATTATTATTACATACATTAAGAAGAGATGATAAGGCTCTGGTTTCTTTGTGTGCAAAGTAGCTCAAAACAACACATGTTGTGGTACAATCACTAGAACCCTAATCACATCTCAACTAGATGCTCGGTAGTACAATACCTCAAAGACACATTTCTGTTATCTATGGGAGAGGAAGGTATAAAAATATGTACAAAAAAGATCTTGAGAGTTTAAAGTATCAACAAGAGGTTTTGCTGGAAAACAACAAAAGAAAGAGTGTTCATTATTTCCTCTTCTAGCATTTTGGTTTATATTCTGTTCATCTCAAAGGAGAAGTAAACTGTGAACAAGAAGTTTAGCATAAAAGAATATCTGGGTTTCATCTCTTGGGACTGGAACAATAGCAATGCAGGAGCTTCATAGCACAGAACTGGGAAGTCAGGATGGTGATGATGATCCATGTGTGTGTGTGTGTGTGACACAGTAGATAATTAATTCCAACAATCATAAACATATTGAAGTATCTGTTATTTAAACATTCAGAGATGGAATTTTGGTTGCTTCATCCTTATCGCTCAATATTAAATATTGCATTATTGTCAGTGTTACACGCTAGGTATAAAGTACTGTACATGACCTGATCAAAATCATTGCCACGTGTATATATCTCATACATTATAGCCATAGAACTCCCCACGGGGCCTTCCTGCCATAATTGGAGCTGCTTGGCATATCCATTTTGACTCATGGAAGGTTTACAAGGTGATTAAAGCAAATGGGCTAATAAAAAACTAGGCAACACAGTAGCACGTGTACTAGTGGGCTACTTACAGCCTCAGGCAGAGCCCAAATGTAATCAATGTGTCCCATAAAACTCACATATACTTCTTTTCATCTGAGATCAGGTGCACAATCGAATATACAGAAGATTTTATAGATACAACAAATGTTTGTCACTCTTATTTTTTAAGCTAGACTGTAAATTTGTAATAGTGTTCTTTGCACCCACTGCCAAATCTTGTTATATGTGTAATATTAGGGCATCAAAGTATAAAGCATTCTGACATTTACCAGACTGGTTTTGTGACTGGAAGATTGTTGGGGAGACAGTTTTACAGTGCTTGGTAATCTGAGAGTCAGACGGCCCCTGCACACGTCACTCAACATGTTCAACAGAGTGTCTCTTTGAAGTTTTTGTCCACCGTGATTATCTCGTGTGGCACCGAAGCTGCTCATCTCGTTAGGCCCTCACAATGTGGTTTTGTTCAGTGACTGAGGGAAGTATAATAGAATTACACTGTACAATGTGGGGGGTTTTGTCTGTCAAGAGCAGGAAGCAAATGCTGTTATTAACAAGGAGCTGTACTTTTATCACACACACTCCAGTGGCAGTGAAAGCCCTTGACAAATCCTTTATTCTTCAGACTCCAGCAAAGACAAAGGCGAGGAAATCCTGTCACTTTGAGGTATTGAACGCATATGAAAGAAAATGAGGAAAAGGATCTTGCTTACGCCCAACCTCTTTCTGTTTCTCTGCCCCCCTGTCTGTCTGTCTTTCCCTCTATTTCTTCCTCTATCTGTCTCCCCTGACAGCTGTCACTCTCTTCATACAATGGACCAGGATTACTATGAAGGGACAGACTACCTCTCCCCTGTTCCAGCTGATGGAGAGAGGACAGAGGAGTTTGAGTATGAGGTAGGAATCGCATTGACATCACAGCTTACAAGACCCTGACAGATTCAGTAGCATGGATAATATTATTGGCTAATGCTAGCTTATGCTGATATAGGCCTACTGTATATTGGTACATATTTGGCTTGACAAACAACAAATAATTACAGTACAGAAATGCCAAAAATAGAAAGTGAAAGAGTGTTGCCATCACATAGTTGGCACACAAGAGAACACTGAGAGCTGTACAGTGTTACCTTAGTGCATATCTTGGTCACAATTCTTGGGAAAATATGCTTATTCGCTTTCTTGCTGAGAGTTATGAGAGGATCATTAGCACACTGCCAGTATAAAGCAATTGCCCATAGCTTTAGCTTAGAACAGGTTACAACCTAGCTACATAATGGCACTAATTAATACGTTGTATTTAGTTAGTTTGATTCAAAAAACAGAAGAACAACATTTAGTAGTTTAATGGGGAATTACATGCTTTAACTATTCCTTGGTTGGGTGCAGTGAGTTGGTGTGTTGAGTGTTTCGTCACTGTCATGTAGCTAGAAAACCCCAACTTAACTTTTTTTTAACATTTCTATTTGTGTATAGAATAAACCAACGAGAGATAACGTGTTAATTAGGGGTGCTAGTAGACTTACTTTGGACAGAGTCAGACTACCCTGCCTACAGTATATTGTCTATTGTCTTCTGGCTCCAGCCTCATAAACATAAATGGGAAAACACAGCTATGTGAATGGATCTGTAGGGGCTGTAGGGATCCTTATCAAAATATCTGTTTATGACCAATATATTATTATAAAATTAAACTTTCAGTTATCATCGATATGGATATTGGCCTCAAAAGTCTAGACTCAGCAAGGCTTTACTGCTAACAAACAAGTTAAGTGCTGAAGTGCTGAAACTGCTGAAAATTTTGCACCAAACTGCACCCATATGTACAAACACAAACACACATCTGACCCCTCTAACTCATGGACACACATTCCCTCAACACTCCATATTTAATGATGCTTAACAATTTGTGGAAGGATGCAATCACTAATTGACTCTACAGGCAGATCCCAGGGGAACAGTAGTGACAGATGATCAGCCAGTTTGCAGACAGCTTGAAAAATTCCTTCCTTTCTATTGGGAATGATGGCACGCTTCCATGTTTTTGCTTCTTTCTTTCTACAAGGCAAAAAGAGAAAGTTGAAAATTTCCAAACGGTGACAGTATTACCTGAGATTTAATTGTTTTTTCAACTCTGGAAGAAAAAGCTCACAAGCTGCTTGACTCTGAGCTCGATCAAACCCAATTAAAGTGAGGTGTGAATGGCAGGTGCTGGTAAGAAAAAAAAAATATGGAAACACATTTCTTTGCTTGTGCATCTTTACTGAAGTGTAAGTAACAGAAGCAGTTGGATAGGTGATGTTTTTAAGGCTGCTGTTCTCTGACACAGATACAGATACAGATATACATACAGATGCACTGATTCAACTGTGATGGGAAGCGATAAACAGACTCTGTCTCTGCTCTCTGCTTTGGTCCAATATTCTGTATTTCCGAGTCGTTGAGGTGCGAGCATATTGCCAGCAAGGCCTCTAACTTGTCTGATGTATGATGATTGCTCACCCCTCCCTCCTCTTATTTGTTTCATTTAAATTTGTCATTTGAATGCTTCCACCCACTGAGCTTGAGCTGTTTCTTCACATCTTAAAGAGATCTGTGCACCCGCTTGGATCACAGAGGCCCCAGTGTCAAATCAGAACAAATATCATATATTAAAGCCTCTCTTTATGCCTCATTGCTATTAACAAATCCTATTATACTATGTATGCTTTGTAGCCTGCACCATTTTTTATTTCATGCTTGGGGAGTTGGATACCATTCTAATGCAGCCCCACTTACTGTATGTCAACTGAAAGGCTGTGAAAGGGGTGTAGACGAAAGCTGAAAAGCTGCTTTCAGAGTCGACCTGATCTCTTACTTCCCACTGAAGGAGAGGAAAAAGAATGAAGAAAATGTATTTCTTTAAATTACCTTTGTTAGATGAAAAGGCACAGTGGGAGAGAGCAGTTTGCCATCACATCACAGGGAAATCATCTATATTGAATTCATCTTTCTAATACAGTAGCACATTTCTGTCAGACTAATCAACACGTGAGAGTCCTAGAGTATTAGGACTATACTGGATGGTGAGGCGGAGAGATGCCAGATGCCATGAAAGTACACATCCATAGTATACTGTGTATTTCAAAGCGTCTTGGGTTCATGTGAAAACACAGAATTTTCATTTTCCTGGACTTTAGATGTGGTCAGATATACCACATACGTGTTCATACTGCCCTATCAGCAGAGATATCAAAAGACAAACACCTGTGGAATTCATACATATTATATTTATGACCTCCACCTTAGAACGTACAACATTGACAAACAGTGTCTTTATATGCACTCAAAGCTGCCCTATGGATATTTTAATATTACAGATGGATGAAATGACTGAAATGTGTAATGTGAAAAGGAGTTACTCATAGATTAGATTCATCTCCTGGCTCATTACCCCACTTAGCTCTATGGGACTATAGGATATGGCTTTTTAGTGTTTTTCCTGTTTTGGTTTTACGTCATGCTTTCAGGAGGTATTCTGACCAAAAACAGCCCTGTGCTAAAACCAAGAAGGCCACTTGAGTAATAAGCTTACCAGACACCAAAATAATGCATCACTGTTTATAATAATAATAATATAGTAATACTCACCACAGGATTTTATAACTGAAAAGTTATCACAATTGCTTAATTTCTCTGGAGCCCGATGCAGTGGCACCCCTGCTGTGTCACCAGACTGCCAGCTCCAGTCGGCAGCTGTTTTCAGTGAAACAGGTTTGATAAATCCATTGTACACTCCCTGTCAAGAAGCAAACAGCAAACAAAGTTAGCAACAAGCTGGTGAACAGTAGAGCATTTAGCAGCTAAAGAGACAGATAAACATCATGTAAATGACAGAAAGTTTCTGTAATCGGGGTAAAAGATTGGAGAAACCCAGTTAGTTTGCTAATTAAGCTTAGTTTGCTGGTGACACTTGTTTTTTGCTCTAGATCGGGCCGTTTGCGCTTTTACATGTTTGGCCACCGTAGTGCACCCAAGTGTTTGGAAAGGGAGGGTGAAGCGAATGAGTTGCAATCTGCAACTACATCGTTAGATGCCACTAAATCCAACACACCGATCCTTTAAAATAAGCTAACCCTGTTTAAATGTTCAGGGGTAGTGGGTAGAGAAAACTACTGGTTTTACAGTGGTCAGGTTAGTACAGTTTATGTACTGGAACTCATTCTCCTATTTCCCACTATATCCTGATTTCCCTGTAGAGACTGACAATCGGAATTCATAGCGTTCTCTGCTGCATTTCTCTCCCTGTGGTTAAAACTGCTCACACCCTGGGCTCATTTCAGCCTATAATGTCTCTCCCCTTTCTGATAATTAGGATTAATAAAACACAGGCCAAGGCTTATATCTGGAATTTCACACAGAAACATCATACATTTCCTAGGATCCCTTGATGTGCATGTGCAAAACACCACGTTAGTAACCATTCCTTTGATTAGTTTCGGTAAGTTCAGAAGAAGCGAAGCACTCCAAGCTCAGAGATGGTCTTCTCTCTCTGCCTGCCAGTGGTAGCCATCCATGCATTTGTGACTGCTTTTTCAATTACTGGTAATCAAAGGCGCGATTATTATGACAGCATCCAATGTGCTTTGATGGTGGGTGGCAATCTTCCCCCTAATCACGCCATCCCAGTCATTAATTTACTGTCAGCCCTCTTTTCCCTGTGCCACGCCGCAATCTCCTGCCTAAGAAGCAAAGAGCTCGCCTGGAAAGTGCAGAAAAAAATTGAAAAGGAAAGAGGCTAGATTGGTGAATGCGCGTTTGATGGATCAGGAGACAGCCTCCTTTTACTGAGGCATCCGAGTGGGAGTGGGTGTTTTTTTTTCACAATATTGTCTTAAAACAAGAAAGCAAAAGAACATCTGGTGAAGAAAAAAAAGGGTCACGTGTGTGTGCTGCACATAGTTTAACACACACATGCACGTGCAGTTTTGATGTTTCATCCAACATGCAGTAATTGTAGCAATCTATTTTCTCTGATCATTTTGCCACAGGTCTCTTGCACTAGCCTATATCTAGTCATTAATTAATCAGAGGCAACTTTAGGCTTGTTTCGCAGAACCAGATAGGGATGATGTAGTACCTGCTCACACCTCTGCCTTGCCTCAGTCTCAGCAATTAATTTGTGTGGTTTATTTTTAGACATATGTCTCCGAGACATTGCTGCTGATTTCAATATTTCCCACAGATATCCCACAACTTCTCACATCATATTAGCATTCAAGATATGCCCTGTATCCAAACCTCCATTACCTCCATGACTGCTTCGTTGCATCAGGAGATGTGCTGCTTCAATAATATCTCTACCAACAATAATAGTGGTAGCTATTAGTAACATTTTTAATACAGCT
>NW_023339762.1:11877564-11878026 GCF_004916995.1 Morone saxatilis | reverse complement strand
CAGCTCACTTTGCTCAGGTAGTGTGCACCAAAGCTTCTTCCCTCTTTCACGTTGGATCCTTAAGTATCAGCCAGGATTTGAGGATGTCATTGCCTCTGAGACAGTCAATTAAAGATCTGAGCTCCCTGTCAGGTGGATGCTGTCGAGAAAGATAAAACAACAAAGCTCAGATGATGTCGTTTTTCTGCAGCTCTTTTTCTCTGCGTGTGAATCTGTGTGCTCTGCTGAGTACACACAAATGTGTGTGTGCGTGTAAGCATAGGGATTGTACAGGGATGCAAGAACGGCTTATTTTGTGTGTGTAGCCCAGCAGCATCAGATGCCTGCATGGTCCAAAAACACCTCAGTGATCTGTCAATGTGTGAGAAAAGCTGAGGTAGAGAAGTGTAGGAAGAAATGAGTGACAGGGGAGATGAAAAGGGGAATTGAGCCTAAAGATGTGGTTTTTTTTGTGTGTGTGTG
>NW_023339762.1:11859720-11877494 GCF_004916995.1 Morone saxatilis | reverse complement strand
TGTGTGTGTGTGTGTGAGGAAGTGGGGGGTCATAAACAGCTTAGGAAGGGTAGCCAGAGGCACCAGGTGGTGGCTCTCTGGCAGTGGTATTGGCCTTTCCCCCTCATCATATCCCACCATGGTCAGACTTCACCATCCCCAAAGCCCCGTCACATCTGACATGTGTAACCAGCCAACCCTCACTTGTCACAGAGGAAATGAATCTCTGTTTCTGTGTGCGACCCCTCTGAGCCCCACCAGAGCCCTCACTGCTGCCTCATTTCTCTCTGCCCCCTCCATCCTCCTCTCCACTCAACCACCTGGCTCCTGCTGCTGAAAGTTGGTGTGTTTCTGCTCTAATGAAGACTTTGGGAGGAGAGGCCATTTCACACTTGATTCCTTCCAACACCCTTGATATGTTTCAGCGTTTGGAGATAGAGCACAGGCTTGTGCTGTGTGCTGTATGCACCTCTGTTGTGGGAAACTGAGAGTGCAAAGTGGGTTAGGTACATAAACTGTCTGCAAGCTTGAGAGAAATTGGAACTTGTGTTTGGTTCCATATTCACAACATATTCTGTTCTAGCTGTGAATAATCAAATCTCACTGTGTTTGTATTTATGAACTTAAATGAAGGATCCATGTTGACGCTAGGGTACTTTGCTATGTTCTAAGAGGCTCATGGGAAATTTGACGACCACTGATTTGTAAGTCAATAGTTTGTTGATCTCTCCCCACAGGAAGATGGGGGATACTTTAGAGCTGCAGCAAATATGTATATCTGGTAGCATTAGCATAATTATACTTTATTTATAGTCTAATATTCTATAACTTGGCAGCAGCTTGAAAGAAAAACACTCGAGGTCCTCTGACATTTATCAAAGCCCTACCGATCAAACCGTGCAAGCTGAGAATGTCTTTCATGATCAAACACTTTCAGACTTTAAAACCTCAGATGAGAGTTGGCAATCCAGACTCAATAAGTGTCTGAAAAACAAGGATTTTTCTGCTGAAAACTTGAAGAACATTGTTGTTTGATCAGTGGAGAAAAAACTTATGTTTGCTTAGCCATTGTTATGCATCAAGATTTAGTTTTATACTAAGCTTATAGAACTTATTTTTAGTCTCTGATCACTTTCTGTTTCTTCATTAAAGGTTACAGGTGTCCTCTATGTCAGCAAGACAATATTATATGTTCATTTAGTGGCCATTCTGGAGACTTTTAATCTTCTTTAGCAGATGGAATTAGTGCAGTCGTCATGGAATTCTAGTAAATTTCTTCTTTAAACATTTAACAGATTTCTCTTCCAAGTTCACCAAAAAATTAAAAATTGACTATCTACAATTCCACGACAACTGGACAAACTCCATCACACTAAACTAAGAGATTAAACGTGGTAAACCTTATACCTGCTAAACATCAGCTTGTTAGCATTGTCAGTTAGCATGCAGATAATATCCTTTAGCTCAAAGCAACACTGTACCTGGCGTGCGTGAACGTAAACTCTTTATATTTAATGTATTTTCCCTCTTATCTACATAGGAAGTGGAGTTGTGTCGACTCAACAGCCAAGAGAAGTTGGGGCTAACTCTGTGCTACAGAACAGATGAAGAGGAGGATGTGGCCATCTATGTTAGTGAGGTGAGTAGATAACGTGCCCTTCAAGATGACTTCAATGACGAGTTTAAAGGGTTCATTTCCTTCATATAAGACCATGAGTGTTGAATCTTCCAACTTAGTTTGGCATGAGAAAACTTTTCATACTTTCATACTCCATCTCTAAACACAGAATTGTATCTCTTTGATGTTTCCCCACTCTGCTTTGCTCCTGGAGATACTATAAAAGAACATGGAACATACATAGCATTCACCTCCTGCTATTTATTTTTTTTTGCCAACCACCACAGTTAGGATTGCTAGCTGTTTGAAAAATGAAAATATTAATACTCTGGAGGTGGAAGGTATATGCATATTCTACATATTCCTTGTATTTCAGTTCTTTGAAGTCTACATTTACATACCACATACTGTTGTGGAAACAGACAATCATTATGGTTGGATTAGAATCCCTCAGTAAAATGCCTAAACAACGAAGACTGGATTTCTAAGACTTAATCAATTGTGACATTTAATATTCATCTTCCCATTTATGATTTACTTTAGTATTCATGTGAGCAAAGCAAGTTTCTCTATTGGGTATAGTCATTTTAAAATTGAACTTTTTTATCAAACACAAATGACATTATTGAACAGTTTGGCAATGTTCTAACTGCATGATTACACATTATGACTGCCAAGACAAAAAAACAAAACAAACACAAATGCTCTCAGGTCTTGCCTGAGTTGTTCACCCAGTCCTTTTAATACAGCTGACATCAACAAGCATTCTTTGTGAGATATATGTTAGCATTTTTCTCCCACTTGTTGGAAGAATAGAAAATACTGTTCTCCATTCTGCTCAACTTTCTCTCTGATTCGTTTGAAGTTGACTCGGACCCTGCATGGTGTTCGCTTTGAGAGCTGAGAGGAATATAAATCACTGTGGTCTGTGGCTCCTGGCAGCATCTTTAAGTGTTCGCTCTGCAAAAAAAGTAGGGCTAAGAGGTGTGTGCTGCATTTAGATGAGGTGGCTGACTGTCACTGTATACAGGATGTGTTTGAGGAGGTGTTACGTGCTCTGATCTTGCATAAATAGCGAGTACACATCAACATGAGAGTTAAGAACAATGCAAGGTCATTTTAAAACAAGCTAAATTTCGCAACTTTGTTGTGCTTAATGAATGGCTGCATTGTTTTTTACTCTGTTGTTATTTAAGTTGATTTCCCTTTGTTTCCATTGTGTCTCATAGTACAGTGGTTAAATAATTCAGCAGAAGAGCAGAAAAGAACATTTCTTTAGTTCACCGGTTCCTGCATTTTCTGTACCTGTTTTCTTTGTTCTTCTCAGGGACACAGGGGAGTGGAGTCTGTCCCAGCATGCAAAGGGCAAAAAGGCAGAGTCCATCCTAGACAAGTTGCCAGTCTATTGCAGGGCCAACAAACACTCTCATTCTCAATAAAGGGCAATTTTTCAGGCCACCTTCCAAGTCTTTGTTCATTTTTCCTCCAGATCTATTTTATTCCCAACACAGTCAGACAAGCAAACTCAAAACTTTCTTGTTGTGTGGCAAAGCTGTAACCACAGCACAACGATATCATTTATATTCCTGTATTCAAATTTTCTGTTGTAGATTATTCAGGGATTGGGTCCCCTCCCCCATAACTGCAGAAAGTTTACCTTCAATTTGCGCTGTTCCCTCCAGTCCTACCCCCATTCCTGTATAGTGACCTCCCTCCCAGTTTAATGAGTGCTCCTCTGTGTAGGAGTGGACTATCATAAAGATGGAGTGCCACAGCCCCTCTCCATCTCCAGAGATCCCACCAGACAGGAGAGAGTAAAACGAATGGCCCCAGACACCGATTGATTGGCTGATGAAAGAGTGTCCTGCCCCCTTGTTCACCAGCATTAGTTACGGGAGGGGGGGCAGGTGCATCATGTATTTAGGTTGAATTACAGGCTGTAAATGCTATATGCAGAGGTTTGTTCTATATAAATCTGCCAGAATATAACAACTGAGGCAGGTACAATTGAGGACTTAAATGATAAAGGTGATACCTCAGTGTATCGGGGCTTTTCCTCTGGGCTAAAATGGCTTTGAAAACTGACCAGACACCTTCAGACAAGCCATTTAACATCTAAGGTCTTCCCATGGCAGCATAGCTATTGTGTGGTGTTCACATTGTTAATAACAGTCTAGACATGTCTAGCTGGGAGATGTCTACATAATGAGTTAAAACATTTCCAGGCACTCAGTGATTCTCTTGAAAGAAGATTGAAAGTGTCTTATTTCTGTGTGTAGTTATTTTGTTCCTTCTACCTTCACAGATCAGTCCAAACAGCCTCGCTGCCAGAGATGGAAGGATCCGGGAGGGGGATCGCATTTTACAGGTACAGTAGGACACACTCTGTCACTGGCCCCCTCTACACAAGCTCTCATTAGATTCAACATAAAAACCGGCTTTTATTTTGTCGCACTCAACCACTGTCTCCCAGCACGAGAGCCCATTCATTTTTAATGGCAGTACATTAAAAGGGGGAACTCGCCCCCGCTGTGACTGTTAGAGGGGGAGAAATGCCCCCCTGGCTGTTTTAGTTATCGACTCAGCACCAGCAGAGGTTTTTAAGAGTTCTGGTTCAGGGTGGCGCTGTGCTGCAGCACACTGCCTCCTGTGGGATAGCTGAGAGGCTATGACTGTTATTGGCCCCTAGCTTAATCTTCAGGCCTGAGAATTCTGATACCGACAATGAGAAGCAGTTGTTAGGGCTGGATAGTATCGCCGCTAATGGGTTAGGTGGGTAATTACTGTTTTTGTGTAGGTGAGTCAGATCCACTAATTTCAATGTTAAAAATACATTAGTGGACTTATTTTGGCCACTGGAGGGCAGCTAAACAAGCTGAAAGCAACATCTATTATCACCTTATTTAATTGTTATGGCAAGCAATTTCCTTTTTACATATTCAGCAGACAGAGCAACATTAGGACTGATTTGGAACAGATTTTTATCCACCTGATGAGTTTAATATTCACTTTCCTTATGGTTATGTTTTGGTCACCACCAACTCCTGGGAGATATAAGCGTGCTAGGTGTTCATTATGTTCACCACCTAGTCACCTAGTGTGTACTCTACCTTCCAAGCACCAAACTGCAGTGGGTTTATGAAGGCTTTTTTACTGAAAACAGTTCCCTACAGCTGCTGGAAACATGATCGATGAGAGCAAAGTCCCAGAAACAGCAATGTTTTACTTTACATTTAAAAGTGTACGCATCATTTTTGATGCCACAAATAGGTGATGTGAACTATTCTAACACTGACAGTGAACGGTAGTTACGGTATGAATGGCAGATGAAGTGAATGTCTATGAATGGAGAAGCACACAGTAGTATTCTATGCAATACAAAGTATTTGAATGAGTACAGTAATGTATTGAGTGAGGAAACAGGAATAAAGTCAAGGAAGCTGTAAATGGTCTGCAGAAGCGAGGATTAGATGTGGGGGGAGGATGCATAAACTCTGTTAGTCTAATTGTGTACCTGTGTCTACCATGTGTTGTGTGACTGATTTAAGCCAGGAGAGAGTGTGTGTGTGTTTGTGAGGCAGACCAGTACTCTGGCACTATTATCCACCAGTGACAGGGCCATTACTCTCCCAGCAAAAAGATGGACGCCCCCTGTCAGTGGCCAGTTAATTGTACGGCTAGATGTATGTACGCTGCCGGATACTTTGGTGAACAGAACAGCTCCGTCGGCCCACAGCCACTGTCCCATTCATAATCACTGCTGGGTCCTGCTTCATATTAGGGAGCAGTGTTTACAAGGGGGAAAAAAAGGATTATTGTTCGATGCTACCCTTATTGTGGCACTTTATTTTTCTTTTTATATTGAGAGAATGAAGCTGGCCCCAGTGTGTTTGTGCTTGTGTGTGTGTATGTGCATGCATGTGTTCACGTTTGCAATTATGTATACAATACATGTTTGCCTGCTTGCATCCGACTTAATGGTGAGTGTGGTAATCATGTTTGTTTGTCATCTTCAGATTAATGGCCAAGATGTACAAGACAGAGAGGAAGCCATGGCTGCGCTCTCCAGTGATGAGTGTAGGAACATCGTGCTGCTGGTTGCCAGACCTGAGATGCAGGTTAGAAATGACCACACACTTTCAGTGACATACATATCTTTGAGCCATTGAATGAAATGGGTAACATGGGTAAGGGAAGCATGCGTCTCACAAATTACAGCCCTGCAGGTTTGTCATTTACAGTATATTTGCTCAGAGTAAACCTTAGCAGTCTGGGGTAGCCAACCCTCCCCCTCCCCACTGCCACAACCACTCCTAGTGGAAGCCACCGCTGAGACATCTCATCATGTTTTATTTTTATGTAGCGCCACTGTAATTGACTTCCAACGGTAAGCCATAAAAGCTAATGGCATGCTAATGTGGAGTGAGTTCAGGCTCAAGGCCGATGGCGAATAAGCGAAAGGACTCTGCCGCAGTGCAGATGAGCCAGGAGCAATAGTAGACTCTTTGTAATTAAATGTGTCCCTCAGTAGTAAATCTGAAGTCTTCATATATGGATCCCATTTGGTTCACATCGAGCAGACAAACAGATGATGGATGGTGTGGTGCAAATAGGTCAAAGGTGGCAGTCTTATGTCCATTAAACTGTATTGGCTTGATTTTAAGATTATAATGCATGTTTTAAAGATGAGCGGTAGTGTACACATCAGTCAAACACTACATCACATTGATGCGTCTGCAGTTTCTTGTTTCAAAACCATGCTGGGTGTTTTTTCCGAAAATCCCATTTGGGCACCCATTTGGAACACCCAACTATTTGTTTTGAGACACCGTGTCGCCACAAGCTTTAGGCCTTGACAAATAACTCTCGCCTCTCTCTCTCTCTCTCTCCATATGCTTCCCTTTTTCATTCACCCTTAGCTGGAGGAGGCCTGGCTGGATGATGAGCACAGTGAGTTCCTGGAGCAGCTGAAGATGGAAATGTTGGAGGAGCAACAGAGAGAGGAGATGGAATTGGCTGCCTTACAGGAGGAGCAGGAGTATGAGCAGGTCAGACAGCAGCAAATCACATGCTTTGTATAACTGGATTTGAGGTTCATTGACAAAGCTTTTTTATCTGGGTTTTTAAGAAATCTCTGGGAAGTCTGCTTCTTTGTATTTCCTCTGATCAATAGAAATTAAGCCCCTAAAAACTAGTAAATAAGAAATCAATAGCTTTAAGTTAACCTTTCTATTGACAGACCAGAGTACCCACTGTGTTATGAACACCTTCCCATTAGACTGACCAGTATTTGCTTTGACTGTATTAGGTCATTATTCAAAGTCAATTCCAACCAGATTTAGCTGGCGGCAGAGACTAAATCAAACTTTTCATTGACTTTCTTAGCAAAACAATGAAAACAAGCTTTGCCCTTTGAAATATGAATATAAAATAATGATTATGAATATTTATGTAAGGGGACTGTTGAACCATTCTAATTCCAAACATTAGTAATCATAATTTAAAATTCTGTTTTGTTGGAAGGATAGCATGCTACAAAAAACCCATATAAATGGAACTTCAAAGACATGGCAGAGACGAAACAATCCCTGAAGTAACAGAGCTGTATAACAAAGTTATGCACAACAGAACATGTAATCCTTCAGGAGAATGCAGAATAGGGTTGCACTTGAAATGAAATACTTTATTTCTGGTTACTTTTGGTTGGTTTCTGACCTCATTCCATAAAAAAGGAAGGTAAAACATTTGTAAATATGTTTAATCACTTAAAACATATCATATTTGCAAACATACACATTACGTTTCAGAGATCGATAAAAAAAACAATCTTTATGTGGATCATTAAAAGAAAGTAGTTTATCACAATTTTGCATGTGCCGTAAGTGCCGCATATTTATAAAAGTGTGGTTCAGGCTTGTTTTGTTTTGTTTATCTCATTCATTTCAGAGAGCAGAAGATGAGCCCACCTGCTCCACGCTACCTCATCATAAGGATAGTGTACTGAGTATAAGAGACAGAATGGAAAGCTCAGAGCATAATGTCCTGGCACACATCCAGAGACGTCTGTCCCAGTGCCTAAGAGACAATCGGGACACACACCGTACCACCAGCTCCACAAGGCTGGAGGACAAAGAGGATGAGGACGATGATGACACTGAGGGTGATCGTTTCCAACAGCTCTTGGAACTGAAGTGTCAGATACGTAACAGCGGTGAGTACGACCTGTTCTACAGCCGCCGCAGCACCATCGAGTGCAGCATGGGGGAGCAGGGCGGCATGCAGCATGAGCTACGTATGCTTAACGAGGAGCTGCGCAGCATCGAGCTCGAATGTCAGAACATCATGCAGGCCCATAACCTTCGGAAGGGCCAACAGTCTCCCTCCTCGGGTCGCTCTGCACCCTCAACCAAAAACCAAAGCTTCCATCAGAGTGAGCAGACAAAGGGTAAGCTGGCTGACATTAATGAGAGGCTGGAGAAATCGGACAAGGACAGCTCCAGTGCCTATAACACAGCAGAGAGCTCACGGAGCACCCCTCTGGCAATGGATCGTTCCCCAGAGCATTCACTCCAGAGGATGGTTAGTCTCACCAACCAGAGGAACCTTTGTGGTGGCCTTGCCACTGGCCCTTCTCTAAGCCCAAGCCCCGTCCCAGCATGCCGTGCTCCAGCACCAGGCAAAAGCAGCAGCCCTGACCACAGCAATCCCTCTGAGTCGAATCAGACTCCTCAAGCTGAGGAGGAGATCGGTGGGAAATTAAAGCCACGTGCTTCTCAGATTCCTTACTTCTCTCCATCCCACAGTTCCCAGCAGAGGCAGGTCAACATCCCAGCTCATGCCCGCCACTACCAGAGCTACATGCAGCTGATCCAGCAGCGCTCAGCTGTGGAGTATGCTCAAAGCCAGCTCAGCCTCCTCAGTGTCTGCAAAGAGCCTCAGAGGCCCATTAATGAGCCCAAGATGGAGTGGAAGGTCAAGATCCGCAGCGACGGCACACGCTACATCACAAAGAGGCCTGTGAGAGACAAGATCCTGAGGGAGCGAGCCCTAAAGATTAAAGAAGAGCGCAGCGGGGGAATGACAACGGATGATGATGCAATGAGTGAAATGAAGATGGGGAGGTACTGGAGTAAAGAGGAAAGAAAGCAGCACCTGGTCAGAGCAAAAGAACAGAGGAAAAGACGAGAGTTCATGCAGCGCAGTCGGCTGGAAAGTTTGAAGGAGAACCCTCAGAGCAGCAGCGAGGGTCGCAAGGAAGTCAGCATTATAGAGCTCAGCCACAAGAAGATGATGAAGAAACGCAACAAGAAGATCCTGGACAACTGGATGACCATCCAGGAGCTGATGACTCACGGCACTAAGGCCCCTGAGGGAGCCAAGGTGCACAACGCCTTCCTATCAGTCACTACTGTATAAAAACACACACACTCTCTACCCCATGCGGTATAATATACTTGCCTCGTTCAATGTGGCGTTTTTATGAGGACAATAGGAATATTTTTCACAGTTTGTAACCCAAAAAAGCATTTTGTAAAGAATTTATCAGTGGTATCATGACATTTTCTTCATGTTCTTTAAGTATTTTTTTTTTCACATCAGTCTACGGGAAAAGCATTTTTTTCTAGGAAATTATGACTATATAATTATTTTATTACTTCGCTCTAAACATGTTTATCTTTTCAATTATATTTTCATATTTATGTTGTAACCATATAACTCAAAAAAGTTGTATGAGCATCTTAAGAAATGTTAATTATTTTCTTTGTTGTCTTATGTACGCTTGCTGGTTGCAACACACAGTGCATCAGTGGGTGTCCTACCTTTCACTTACTGTTTTAATGCTCCTTTAATAAACAGATCTCATTATCCTTTAAAGCTGAAATAAATTACTCTCTCAATGTTGTCAAACGTAATTGAAATTACGGTTCAGACTATTGGTGCATAGACTTAGACTAGAAGTCCAGCTAGTCAAAGTCCACCATACAAGTATCCTAAAATGATCATAGTTTAAGTCAGTTTAAAAAACAGTTAAAAGGAGGTACAATTTTCAGCTTTAAATGGACATAGATATCACACATTCCAAACATAGTACTGTATAACTGGCTCCTAATGAAATATAGAGTATAACTACAGCAAGAATGTCTTTTATCCCAAATTTGATGAATTGGAAATAAATCCAATGAGCTGAACGGGAAAAACTGCCTTCAAACTCATAATGTTTCACCTCAAAATGTGGTATCTGGTAATCTGGGGGGTTGGTTGAGGTTTTAGATGACTGAACATCGTAAATTGTTAATATGAGCAGAAGTTTCTGGTCAACAAATAACTTTTGCTAATATCATTTTTATCATCAGCAATTTTGTAAAAGCATCTTTTGAAAGTTTGATACCTCATGTTCCAGTGAAATTCTGCATATGTTGTTTCTTTTATTTCTGAACTAAAGCCACTTTCTTACAAAGCAACAAACTAGGAGATAGTTAAGCTGCTACACTGAACGGAAAAACAACTTTGTGGACAAAGTATGTATGTACTATATATTGTACTTCTAAAATAGTTCGAGATTTTTTTGGTGTAAGGGTACACAGAAATCCAGTCCACGATATTCTGACTCATTGCCAGTGCTGCAGCTTTGTTTGTATGGTTTGCAGCTTTGGATAAAAATATTTTGTATTCAGTTTTATTTTGCTTAAGTTTTTTTCTACATATTCAACAACAGATGGACCTGCGCATAGCTTTCACATACCAGCATTTTTACATAATTTTTACTCTCCACCTACACCTTTTACTCAGCATAGCCTTAACAGCAAAAACTGAATCAATGATGCATTTGTGTGGCAAACTGACTTCATGCACAGACAAACTGTCTCTGGATATCTCCGTGCAAGAGAGAGGTATTATTCAGCCTTATTCATTCATTGTATAATTTGAGTTTTTAGTAACAGGAAAAATTCATAGAAATTGTATAGTCATTACTGAATTATGTTTGCAGTCACATTAAACTTGTGTTGGGATGATTGCCACTGAGCAGGACTCAGAACACAGCATATTAGATCAAAAAAACTAAAGTGGTGAAATGAATGGGTTGCCATTTATCAAGCAGACTTTATAGTTCAGTTACGTGTACAGTATACTCATTCCAAATGCCTCATTTTTAACTGAAATATTGTAAATTTTAAATCAATCCCTGTATTTGTTTGGAGTCAATGTCAATGGTCTACTTTCAAGTAATGCGTAGTTGGCACATTTGTAGCCAGGTAAAATGTGTGATAATGATGATCTTTGCAAAAGAAATGATAATAAATTATTGGTTTTTGGTATAACATCGCACTGGATCATGTTTTTTTTATTCAGACACAAGGAAGAATTGAAATCTGCTTTGGTGACAGGCACCTGTACTGTGTAGTGAAAGATTTTAGCTCCTGAATCTTGAACATAACACTTAGATGATATTGAACGTTTTCTAGCACAATACGTGTACAATTGAATATTTTAATATTTATTATTTATATTTTATAATATATAAAGTTATTTTTCTTGCTTTACAAATTTGTTTGTACTTTTCTGTGAAGCGGTTGGTGTGAACTGTGTGAAAGTGAGAAACAATCTGTGCTGTTCTCAAATAAAGAAGAGACGTGGAGGGTGTCAGGAAATGGTGTCATATCAGAAGAGTAACCAGCACAAAGAACAGCAATTACAGCAAGTCACTGACCAGTGTACTCACTGAAACAATAGAATTATGTGTTCACTGAACACACCTCATATCTCTGCAAGTGAGTAACTTTTCTCCCCTTTGTGGATATGTTAAGATATTAAACAGAGGGAAATTTCAATTAAAATTGCCTTACACTTGGATGATTTTGTGTTCATTAAAATGTACCAACCACTTAATCATTGCTATGGCCTTGTCATATGCAGGGGAGAGCTACTGGGATACTCTGGTCCCTGTATTATCTTAAGTTGTCAGTGTGCTATAGCTGAAATTGGAATCGGATACACTAACTGCCCGAAGACTGTTCTGTACTTCTATTTAACTGAAAACTTCTTTCCTTGTAAGAAACTGGTAAAAATAAAAAAAGGAACCAAAAGTTTTCCTGATATTATTATACATGCTTTATTGAGTAGAAATTGTTCTTGGTTACCCATAGGCATTATGTCTATGTTTTTGTTGCCAAGCACATTTTTACATTCACTTGTTTGGTTTATTATTTTCATATTTCCAAGCAATTCATTTGTGCAAACTGGCCTGGCCTGGATGAAAAGTAGATCAGACTGTGTATCACTATGAAAGCACTTCGTACTGGCATGCTCTACTTAATTTAATACAATACTCTTATAATGCCATGGTGTCACATTTAGTGTGGTTTTGAGGTTGTACTGCATAGTCAACCCCTTCCATTTCGATTATAGTCTGTGGCACTTAAAAGCATCTCCATTTATACAGCGACAAAACATTAACATCCAAATTGGTATTGAAAAGTAAACTCCTGCCATAGCCCGGGCCCATTTGCTCTCCCCCCTCATTTGTTAATACGGTCTGTCTGTATAGACCGAGACCATTAAAATGCCAATGAAAAGCCACCGAAGAAGTGGTGCGAGTTGTACCAACCAAAGCCAGAACTAGGACGAGTGCTTGCTAGCTAATTAAGTTCATCCCTGAGCCCCTGAAAGACCCAGTCAGGTGTAATTAAAATCGAGCCTGTGACAGCCATGGCATTTGTCAAAGCTACCCAGCAGTTCAAATACCAGTACTGACAGAAATGTCAAACAGATAGCAGTGGCTCATCTCCTCTTCAGCGCTGCACTCACTCTCACACACGCACACACACACTCACACAACCATTTGCCTCTGTTATGAATGTTTACTGATAACCTTTAGGATTCCCTGAAACTACAAATTCTCTATCATTATTCATCCAAGGAGACCCATATTTATTGACATACAGATCCACTTGACACGTGACGGTACAATCTACTTTATAATGCCTCCTCTCCCTCTTAATCTCAGAGGCTTGTAAGAAACTGGTAATTGCCTCGGATCATGCGTCTCTTGATGTCACTTTAACAATTGATGGTGTCTTTGATCTTTGATATCATAACTGCTGTGTTGTGGTAATTGGCCCTATAACGCCAGATGTAGTGGTGTGTATGCGGGTGCTATGGACAGACTGCTACTGCTGAGCCAGCTGTTCTGAATTTAATCAAGCAGGAGACAATAGTAAGTCAGCTGAGAGGATTATGGTGCATGGAATCACACACCTCCTCTGAAATTCTTAACATTGACAATGGGCGTTTTTTAATTAAACCTGCAGAAATGTTTTATGAACTCCACCTGGTTATGTTATGGGGAGAACAGAATATGAATTGTCTGTAGGTGCATTTACATCCATGCTAGCTGCTCTGTGACACAGTGGTGCTGTGAATTAAATGCTAATGTCAGCATGCTAACATGTTCAAAATGACAATATGAACGTGCTGAAGTTAACAGGTATGTTTACTTGCTAATGTATGGAAGCATTAACAACAAAGTACAGCTAAGACTGATGGAATTGTCATTAGTTTTTCAGGTATTTGGTCATAAACCAAAGTTTTGGACAAATTAAAATTTTGATCTGACGATCGGGCTCACTAGGCAGCTTGAATGGGACTAAAATACTACATCCCCCCTCACCATACCCTAGTACAAAGGTCGGTAATAGACGGACTGTGATTAGGGACCAAATCCAGACACCATCCTATCCCGATCCAGACCTACCACCAATAAATTAGTGAGAATCATTTAATTTTGACGTGTTTTAACTTGTGCAACCTTTCTAGCCTTGAAGGGCACTGTTTTAGCATCACAGGAAACTCACAGACCAATTGCATGTGCTGTTAATCATCTCACGTGATGCTACTCAGTCAATCAAATCTTTGCATTACAATAAGCATTACGACTTGAGTCAGCGAGTGAGATACACACACGGGAGAGACGAGAGACAACAGTCGGGGGAAATATGTGAGTCAGAAAAGTAATTCATATGGCGTGAATTTTAATTTTAATTTAATTATTTTAACACCGCTGCCTGAGTAGCAGACAGAGTGCAGGGGGAGAGGGTTTGTTTGGTTTAATATGTTAGTTTAGTCTGCCTGAGTCATTGATCCTTTATCTGTCTGGGGTTTGTGTACGTTAGATGGCCCTGAGTCCTAGCCATGGTTCTGAATTATCAATAGCCTAACTAGTGAAAAGTTCAGTCAGTTTCATCTTGGATCTATAATATTCTCTATAACTACTCTCATTATATAGCTTATATAACAGGCTTAAAAATAACCTGTCTTTTCATAGGGTGCTCCCATTGGGCCATCCCCACTGTTAAAAATTAATACTGATAGTGCTGGATGAAAAGTCAGGAGGATCACCAAAGTTTTCTATTCATCCTGAGGAGAACGTGACTGTCTGTACCAAACTTCATGACAATCTAACAACACATAGCAGGCATCTCAACCTCTTGGCAGCTCTAGAGGAAAGGTCAGTATGCTTCATTCCCAAGGTAATGTACACAAAATATCATGGCAATCTATCCAATAGTTGAGATATATCAGTCTGGACCAAAGTGAGGGACCAACCGACAAAAGGACAATGTTAGCAGCTAGACTGCTGGCAAATACAGTAATACATTTGTGGTGTGGGGGTGATATTTTTCTATTGTTTTTCCTTAGATGTACTATAATCTTTGGAGATTGATTCTGGGCTAAAGTGAAAGTGGACAGCAGTGGTGTGTGTTAGTGTGTGTAGCTGGTAGTGAGGAAAAACATGCAAACACTTCGTGGGCCTCAGTGGTAACTGTACTTCAAATTGTGATTAACTTTGTTTCATATTCAGTTCATTCTACATTTCCAGCATCACACCATGCAGAAAACCTGGTTTATAGCCAAGTGTTTACAGCCAACTGTGAATATAATATGAAAGTTAATAGTTTGAAGGATTAGTTGAAAAGTCTAATCTTTTGTTGTCTCACTATTTGCTTCATCACAGCTCTGTGTATTCAAACTCTCTGCTGGATATGTTTGTGTGTCATTATTGGCAGAGATCTTTTATTGCTTCTGTGAACCATTTGGACTTTTTTTTTTCTTTCACACCCCCTGTTTTATGTGTCATTTGTTGTTTCATTTTCACCCCAACCAAATGCATTACGGGACCTATTAAGCAAAAACCTGTGAATATTTCAGAGCATAATTAGAGCTCTAATTACAATTCATTATTCATAAAATGGGTGAACCAAACTGCAATACATACTGCAAAGGTCTCTAACATGCACTGTTGGGATTGCAATTAGAATATGTATAATACTCCCTACAACATATTGTAATACTGTTAACCTTAAACAGAGATATGCTAGTGGTTTATACATAGACACATATTGCAGATTTTAACAGCTGGTTAATAACCGCTGAAACATAATATCTCTGAAGCATTCAGCTCACACTAATCAAATCACAAAAGGTTTTTTCAAACCACCAAACAAACATGTATAAGCTTCAAACTACTTCTACTTCACTAACTCATCTTTAGCTTGGGATCCTCAGGTCTCAGACAAAACTGGTATTTCACTTCCTCCCAGCCTTACCCAGTGAGCTCCAACCGGGATTTAAAAATTGATTTGTAGGTTGAAAAATGATTGGTTCGGACTGAATTTTTCGCTGTCTTTTCAACCAGTGGTCTACATTTGAATGCTTTTAATATTTCATATAAAAATGTCATAAATATTTAACTATATAGACTGTGTGCTCTGTGAACAAAAGGCTTCCAGGACATCGTAATGGGAGGAGTTCTGTACATTAATGTAAAATAAAGAATTGTGCTTACTGATGTAACGTGCATGTGCAAGCACTAAGGCGTATTGGTTACAGCTTCAACTACTACTACATATATGCATCGGTGCAGGGACTTCAGGTGAGTATGTAGTCTTCAGCCAAAGAAAGTCAAAGTATATAGCACAAACGTATAGATATATATAAAAACCCAGAGGAGTGTATGAGTGGGTTAAGCTTGGGGACTTTCCAGGATTCTATGGTGGGATTCCTGCATGAGGCAAGTTTATTAATATTCATACTGGCTTTGGCTGCTATTTACACATTATAGAGGATGGAACATTTCTCTACTGCAAATCCAAGAGAAATATGGTCAAAAAAACTCCACTTTTGTACCAATTTGGTATGTCTTTTGACCAGTGACCATAGTCATTTGTACATACAATACGCCCAAATCCAATATTACACCCAATATTATACATACAAAACACATATTTTTTAGTATGTAGTCACAACACAAATTCAGATCCTCCAAAATATTTTTTAAAAAACCTGCACAAATTACACCTCCCAGCCTGAAGTGATAAACAGTCCTGGTGTTTTCCAAGGTGGAAATGATTGACATGTGTGGTCAACCATGCAAACTCTCTATGTTGTATACAAACAAACACTAGCCACGTTGTACATTCAGTGTCTCTTTGAATCCCATTAACATTCCTGGAAAGTTTCTGTTTCTCTTATTCATGAGCTGTGGGTCTGAGTCTGTGTCCAATAGAAACCGCTAATATGATTTGGAGTCTGCGATTGCCTTGCTGAGCTTGAGAATTTGTAAATAATGTCTGTCAGTCGGATAGGTTTCCCATTTATTACATAATGTAAACATTGATCCCACCCCCCCTTCCCATGTTATTCCAGTGTCAGCATAATTGTTGGAAAGGGGGGTCTTTCATTAGACATGGTGAGCTCATCAGTTACCCTTTTATATTCATGTATATTACACTATGTAGCCCTGTTGTGAAGGAATTTCATAACTGGACCTGTCTTCACATTGATTTAATTGGCTCCTAGCGCGCTTCCTAATGAAATCGTAGCTTGCAGAGTGTGAAGTGTACTCATATCTCTGCACTTCTGCCATTATAAGGGTTGATACAGTGCAGCGTCAAGCAGCAGGAGATTTAGCTTGTTCAGTTGCATTCTGGGTAGCGGGACACCTGCACTCGGAGTAATGAGAATCTTGCCAGGAGGTCTTGCTGGTCAGCTCTCAGCTCTTTACTGCTTCCAGGCTTTGCCACAGGCAAGTCAAGCTGGTGCATCTCCAGAAAGCAAGTGAGTAATGACCTCACTATAATTTAGACTGTGCTTCTTTTGGATCAACATATTGCAAATAAGTCAACTTACTAAAATTTGTATTGACTAACTTTGCACACTTGCACACACAAGTGGCGGTAAGAGAAAATTGTTAAACTGTTTTTACTGATCATTTAAACAAATAACACTATAACATTACATTTACAGAGAATGGCATTCAACTTTGTGATAAGCCGAAGTGAGTTTATCTTTACAGAGAAAATAAATACCCAGTGTAGCCTGATTTAAATGTTTTTTATGATAAGAATACATTTAGTCTTTAGGGAAGACCAATATTGTTGCAATAAGTAACATTATCTGTTACTTTTACCAATTTGTAAGAACCTTATATGATTTTCTAATGTGGGAATGGTAATGGCCCCATCTCATCTGGGGCTTTGTTTGGTGATCGACTGGGAAAATGGAAAACATCTGAACAGTGCCTTTTCTCAATTAACCACTTAAATCAATTATGCAACTCAAAACATCCTCTCTATTTCAAATCATTAATATATGCACCTTTCTTCTCCATTATGATGTGCATTTACTAATTTATCATTTCAAATCCTTTGAAGTATCATTGATGACTACACAAGAAAAAGCTGCCGTCAAATCCTGTAGATGATAATCTGCATTGCCTTTGAAGTAAAGTGAACAAGGTGTGCTGCTGTCCAAGAGGTTGGTGAACAACGGGGGGATTAAGTGAATGCAAAAGGGAGGCTGATGCGGTTGACTGCACAGCAGTCTTTCTCACAGTGAATGACCTTGAGGCTGGAGTGTACCATTATACTTTATTACAGTAGGTTACAGAAGTCTGTGCAGGCTTAATGATTCATGGCCACTGATTCCATAGTGCTTTGCAGACCATTTGACAGTGCTGAGTTTTACAATGAAAAAAGACTATGACAGAGGAGTGGCTATAGCTACTGAGGATAACTGCTTTTGTTTCAAATGGCCTTTGGTGTCAGAAAGTAAAGTTAGATGTGACTTCAGCTAGTCAGGTGAGTAACACCACCACCTTAAATTACACACACACACACAC
>NW_023339762.1:11859477-11859681 GCF_004916995.1 Morone saxatilis | reverse complement strand
CACACACACACACACAGTGTCAGGATATCACAACATGCTATAACTATGCCCCTGCCTTCTCTTGGTCCTGTCTTTACTTTCTTCTCTCCATTAGTAGAAAAAACGTTGCTACAATTAAGATACCCCTTGTGCATTTAAGAGAAGGTCACCTTTTGAGGCAATGTGGAGCTACATATATATCACAGATAGCACCAGCAGCCTATT
>NW_023339762.1:11843229-11859377 GCF_004916995.1 Morone saxatilis | reverse complement strand
GTTTATTCGTTTCAACCCTTGCAGTCTCAAAAAGTAGAGCAGTAGAATCTGTAGATGGTGAAAATGATCTGTTCATAAACAGATCAATATTATACCAGCAACATACATACCTTTCACTACAGTTTCAAAATATTTGTATTTTATTTTTTAACCTGTATCTGTTTCAGATTAAAAGCTCATAGCATTTATTACTGAATCCATTAATCTTAACAAGGCTTTTATTGTATTGTATTTATCAAAAGCAAACTCAGTGTAAAATAGAGCTGGCAGCAGCAGCAGAAACGCTCTCTGTGCGGACACAAAAGGCGTGCAAGCTGCAGTAGTTCAGCGAGACAGCCGCCACACACTGCTCACGCATGCTGTGTGTATAAGGTGTTGTTGGAAGCGACATACACCACAAAATGCACTGATGTTACCAGTGGAAAATAGGCTATACATCACTGTCATCCCAGTCCCCCTTTTTGAATATCCTATCTGCATGGCACACCGGTTGTAAAGGATTAGTCTCCTGTGGATTGCTTTATTGTCACAGGGTAGCTACAGTATGCAAGGACTCCAATAGATGAGCTAGATGTCATCTTTCTGTTTATCTGTTAAACTACAGGTTAAGGAGACACAAGTCATACATTTGAGGTTTTTAGGTAATTTTATGATGTTGCAGTGAGGATTTTGTTAACTTTGGTGACTGATCCCAAGTTTTTTGTTTCTTGGCTGTTCATATATTCTGCTGCAGTTGTTCTGTCTTTGCTCAGAGAATAATTATCTACCCTTGAGCTCAAAAACTCCTCAGGTGTGCCCTCTGCTCTTTAAGCGCCTGGGGAGATGAACAAAGGGAACAAAGACATCTCATAAAGTATGTAAAGTTATGAGCATCACTGCTATGCTGCAGTGCAATCAATTAAAAATACTTCTGCAGGGCAGTATTAGTCATGTTTTAAGAAGATTGGTGTACACTGCCATTACAGACTGAGTATTTCAATTATCTTAAGTGCATGTGATTTTGTTAAGGCCAGCATTTTTAGTAAATAGGAAACATCTATTATAAAAAATCTACCCATAAGAGAATCTGAAAAGATAAGTCAGGCTCTGATCAGGCATCTCTGGTGAGAAAATTAGGCTATTAGTCACAGTTACAGACTAACAGCCAAATGAGAATGCAGCCACAAATAAGTTTGTTGTCCTTGTGTTATGTACAAGCCTGATATTTAGATTTAGAGTCAATTTCATGACCACTCCATTATTTAGTTCGCCATTGCCCTCAGTTACCCGCCTTTTATCAGAGGAGACACTGAGACTGCATTAGCCAGTGTACAGTTAACATATGGCAAAATTGAGAGTAGACATTGTCTTTATAGACAGTTGCTGTGTCCAAGTATAGGGACCATGATATCTGTCTTCAACGCAATGTAGGGTTGGGTGATTGGACAAATATATATGCTATCAGCAATTGCTCCACTGCAGGTTGTTTTTTTGAGCCTTGTTCAGTTTTTGTCATTTTATTTAGCTAATTTAATGTTTTGCCTTCAAAGAATGAGTTGGAGCCACTGCAAGTTAACCCGGGTGCTCAAAGAGGGCAGCAATGGTAGAGGGTGGCAGCGGGGAAAAACAGCGTGTGGAGCCATAATATTTGCAGATCCCACCTGATGAATTAAGGGTTTTTCTCGACCAAGTGGTTTGTGATTGTTTGATCAGAGGAAGACACTATGAATGAAGCGTGTTTTATGAGGCGTTAACAAGGCAGTTAAGCAAGTCCTTATTCGGTAAGAGAGAGAAAACTTGAATTCAATAGGTGTACTGTTGTATTTTGCTGTTTGAGGAAAATAGGTGTAAAGATATTTCTTTTCCTGACATTTTGTGAGTTTATTTTGTTTATTTATAGCTAAGAGAGCTTGTGGAGCATAGCAAACTCGCAGCTCGCACACATCTCCCAGCTGAAACTACCCTAATGCAGAGTTGTCCATGCTTTTTATTACTGGGACAAATTCAAGGGTATTACTGTGACAACATGGATATTTAAAGAAAAGTGCAGGCAATGTTCAATTTACCACAAACTGAGGCGGTCAGAATATACTAAAGAGTCTGCCAGCTTGACCTAAAGCATGGCTGGCTAACATTTGCTGTGTCTAAAGTGTCTAAATAGGCACATTTCAGGGTTAAGACCTACCCTATAAGGGCTTCAGTACTGCCCCTTAGGCATACACTTGCCTCTCTGCTAGCGAATGTGACAGGCTTCAAGCCACATGACCATGTTGGCAGCACCTTAACACAAACACATGAGGCCCCCCAGCAGTTAACCCTGAGTGGGCCCCTTACAGAGTTGGCGAATTGTGCCATCTTTCATAGTAAGGGTACTTATTTGTCAGGAGCACACATGATGCCGAGGCCGCGGGGTGGACTCTGCAGCTGGACTCTCCCTCACTTGATGCTGAAGCTGTGGGGGCAGCGGGGAACATATGTATTTGTTTTATGTTTACACCAATATGTGCACCCTATGTAATTGTATTATTTTTTTCAATAATGAAAAAACATCATTCTTATACTAATAGTTATTGACAAGCAAGCGTGGGGGCACCCTCACCTCACGGGGGCTGTGGGGGTATACTTTACGGCACAGCGTGTTTGCTTCTTATTTAAATGTTCTTTGTAATGTGTTGTACAATAAGCCTGAAAGCGAAACGTGTTCTTCTGACAATACTGTTGTTTATGCTTCAAGTTTTGCTAGAGGTTTTACCAATGCAGATCTTAATGTCACCAACTTACACCCACAAAGTGTAAGGCTCAGTTGTCTCTTCAACATGGCAAGTAGTCAAGTAGTCAGAGCAGAACTAGAGCAATTTCAACCACTTCACAAAATTTGACATGAGGGCAGGGATTCATTCTGAAACCATAACTGATTTCAGAGAAAATAGAGCATAGGGTGCTGTAGATTGTGTATTCTGTTAGGTGAACATTCCTGCTTAGGCTTTGCTTTATATGAATATGAACATCCATATTCATAAAACTGGAAATGTCAAACACCACTACAGTTTATCAATTTAACCTATGTTGTTGTCAACTTTTAAACACACCACCTAAATGTCTAGGACTAGACAGATCATGCTCGGTTTTGATGCAGCATCTTCAATAGCGGTCACATTTGAAAGTTCTTCTAAATCTTATATATCAGTAACCAGACAGAATTATTGCAACATGTTCTTTTTTGAAGCATTATTCTGGGATTCTAGTGAACTGCTCAACGTGACAGTCCTATACTGTCAAAATGTCAGACACTTCCTTGAGCAACCCTCCTTTGATCTCCTTTGACCAGGTTTCTCATTCAGTTCTTTACCACTTAACCACTACCTCATTTCGATGTATATCAGACCATAATAAAACAATTTGCTTGCAAATGAGTAAGAGATAAATTATTAAAAACTGGGCAAGTCGCACTTAAAAGATCCCGTGTGTAACATTTAGGAGGATCTATTGGCAGAAATGGAATATAATATGCATAACTATGTTTTCAGTGTATAATCACCTGAATGTAAGAATCATATTTTTGTAACCTTAGAATTAACCATTTTTATCTACCTTATCGCTGTGTGTCGCCTTTTATGAAGCCTGCTATGTTGAACCGCCATGTTTCTACAGTAGCCCAGAATGTACAAACCAAAAACTAGCTCTAGGGCCATCGTTGTTTTTCTCGTGTTTCGCAGCCACCGTAGTATCTCCTAGGAGGGGGTGAATTGAGGGAGATGCAATCTGCAACTACACCGCTGATGCCACTAAATCCTACACACTGGACCTTTAAGGCATGGGTCATTAGGGCCCAAGCAGAAACCAAAATTGGCTATTTTGAATTGAGTGTACTTTTGTCCAGTCTCCGACCCTGAACACATCTACATGCTAATACTCAGTCATAGTCATAGCGCCACCTACTACTTTCACAATGTGGTCTACATGTGATACGCTGGCACATAACATAACTGCAGCAAGGCCCGACATTTCATTTTAGGCAGCACAAAAAGGAGAGGTGAAAACAGGTCAAATTTTCTCTTCCTCTTTTCAGCATCAGATGTTTCCTGTCCCACTTTTATAAATGTACTCACGTTCAAATCTGGGTCATAAAGTCCCAACCTACTTCAGGGGTTATTAGTTCTTAAATGTGTTTTGTTTGTGTGATCTTCTTGAAAAGATGAATCATACTCTCAGGTTCATAAGCACAATAGGCATCTGTACTGAATACAAACAACTGAGCACTTTGTTGTTTTAAGCTAGTAGGGTGGGTTAGTGTGTGTACCATCGCAGGCACATGGCACAGATTGGCTTTGTTTAGGGTTTGCATCCTGTTATTGTGAAATAAGCATACAGTATTGTGGTGTGCATACGGATGGTAGTCCTCTCTTGTATTCTATCTTATATTCTAGTCCTCCAACTCTCCCTCACACATTCACATGCTCATCTCATATTATTATAAAAAGGTCTTGTATGTAAATGAGATTCAATTCAACAGTGGAAGCTGAATAGCTTGGCTAATATTTCTTTTGAAGATCAGAAACACGGAGGGACCTGATAGCCATTCATGTGTGGTCATATTGTTGGACTAATGCACTGCATTAATTCCACCAATGGCTCAATATTTCTTTCAAATATGAACATCCTGTTTAATTTCCTATCTTTGGTGGTTTTTCACAAGAATAAGAAAACAGTGGACACAAAGAATTTCAGCACAGAAAGGTGGTTTATAGATCTACAATTCAAAGAAGGTTATGGGGTGTTTAAGCTGCACTGTAATGTTTGGCATAAATACAAGTACAGGAAATATATATAAATGTACATTTCAAAATATGTACCATAACATGTGCATAATGGGCCATCACAAGAACAGAAGCAAAATCATGATCCATTCAAAAGGTAATAAAGCAGTATGATAGTTTGGGGGATAATTTGACATGTCACAGTGGAATTGTTTGCTTTTCACAAGAAAAGTAAAAGCATGTGTTTCTTGTAACATTAATGATGCACTGATTGCATTACAGTCATCAGTGAGGCAGAAGGAAGCAAGTTTAGAGGTTCCCTGAAGTTTAATGTATACCATATGGCCAAAAGTCAGTGGATACCTGACCATCACATCTACAGACGGGTGATAAATTAACGAACAGAAAGTGTCTTAGTAATGTTTTAAGCCACCATGTGCCACAAGAACAGCTTCAATATGCCTCAGCATTGATTATTTTGATGCTGATGGTGGAGAGTGCCCTCTAAAACATCTGTCCAGAATCTCCCATGGGGACTGACACTCCCCTGTAAGGGGACAAGTGGACCCAAACCATGCAGCAAAACGGTCCCCACAGCATAACAGTGCCACCAGATCGCCTCACTGTAGGGGTCAAGCATTCAGGCTTGTACCGTACGCCACCCATGCACTTGTCCACCTGTCGAGAATATGGTGGAGGTATGGTCATCTAACCATAGCACGTTTTTTTTCCACATTCTTGTAGACCAGTGGTTTTTGCACCACTGAACTCTCAAATATGCATTCATCTTTGTAATGAAGATTTTATGAACTGCAACCCTACTATAACATCCCTCTGACAAAATCAGAATGAACTGGGCCTGCTCAGCATTTTTATACATGCCACAGAGCATGACTGGATATTAATTGCTTAATTGTACAATGCAGTGGACCTGTGTGAAAGTATCTGCATTCATTGTTTTCCCCACTCATTTATTGATGTTTTTCCTTTAATTTGTCACCTGTCTGTAAATTAGTTTTTTTGGCATCCTGTCCTAAAACCATGGGCATTAATATGGAGTTGGATGCCCCTTTGCATCTAAAACAGCTGCCACTCTTATGGGAATGGTTTCCACAAGATTTTGGAGTGTGTCCGTGGGAATTTGTGCCCATTCAACTAAAAGCTTTTATGTGGTCAGCACTGATGTTGGATGTGAAGGCTGGGCTCGCAATCAGTATTCCTCCAAAAACTGTTCAGTGTGGTTGAGGTGAGGGCTCTGTGCAGACCAAACGACGCCCTTTGCACCAAACTTGTCTAACCTCATCTTTATGGACCTCGCTTTGTGCAACCAGGCACAGGCCTTCCACAAACTGTAGCCATGCAGTTGGCTAAAATGTCTTTTTATCCTGTAGCAGAGCTATTCCAGTAGGTAGCATTCTTCTGACATCTGTCAAAGCCAGTTCATCCATTATTTGTCCTGATTACACTGTGATTAATATTTTTTTAATATGGTTTTCCATCTAAAAAGTAAAAAAAAATAAAAACACACACACACACAGGGGCAAGAAGTCCATCTACTCTTTATCCCTCAAGAAAAGTCTGGATCTATGAATGTCCCACCCACCACCAGTGCTTGCACTGCGTTAACTGGTGAAAGAGCAATGCGTATCATTTAGGATTCAGGCTCCCCCCTTGTGGAAATTCTAAATAAATCAGGAAATCCCTATGTATGTGTGTTATCAAACTGGACAACTTTTTTAAGTCAGTTGGGTGGATATTCAGGATTATCCCAATTCTCAATTGTCCCGATAATGGAAATTCCCCACTGGTTACTTAAAAGTTAATCCACACCTTTCAAACAATCAGACGAACTAGCATTTTACACAGTTTTTCCCCTTCACTTTCTTTCTTCTTCACTTTTTTTCATTACACTGTTGCATTCCATAATTACAATGTTTATTTTTATATACCTATCAATCACAATTATTATTTTATTTATCTTATTAAAATTTCTTATTCTTTGTTTTCTTTTCTACCAGCATATGAGTACTGTAAGTGTTGTTATGCAATGTATTGGTACCCCTAATATTTTACCAAATCACAGTCTAATGGGTTATAATCTACAAACATAAATTTGTCAAAATAGTTTTATGATGGACTGACAGCTATATCAGTAAAACCTTGTAATGTAAAACCTGGACTAGAACTATATAGATAAGCACATCTCAGATAAATCCGAAAGGGAGGAGTGGATGTAATAAAAGCAATATGGTCCTATGAAATGTACATCTATAAGCAGGCCTTTCCTTATATTGATGTGGAAGTTTGTGTTGATAACAGAGGCGATTCTGTTGGTACACTAAAGGTAACCATAGGAGCTTCTTGTATGCTGCAATAATACTTCAAAGTCTGCCATATCGCATCTACCATATGCTGCCGTATTGCTGTATGCACTGAGGTTCATAGTGGGCTGAAATGAAATGCATTTAGCAAATAAATAGCAATGAATTCTATCTCCCATTGTAATAACCCGAACATGGTGGGTGACGAACAGTTCTTGCAAAGCTGAATGACCTGCGGCTACACAGAGAGTCTAAGAGGAGTCTGACATAACCGGCTATTTACATTTGGCCTCATTCCAGGTATGCTATGGGATTCTAATGGCTTACATTTCACCACAATGTCACAAGAAATTGCCACATCTGCAAAAAAGGCCTTTTTTTCCCCTGTGACTGTTTAGCTAGTTATGCGGATCCTGTCCCCTACGGTCGGAAAACAAACAACTTACTCTGCCTTTCGGTGACACCTCTTGGGCTTTGCTTAAACAAATGCACATGTCTGTTGTAGAGATTAAACCGGTCTATGAGATGTCTATCACCAGAAACTTCCACGCCTCATTTTGGGGGGGTTGGAATAGTCAGTGGAAAATGATGTGTCTGTCAGAAATCCAAATCAACATTCAGAGGTAAATGAGGGGGGAAAAACTTGCAAATTAAATTCGCCTGTCAATCCACATCTGTTTGATCCTGTCTCACTGTCAGTCTAGATCAAGATTCCTCACCACAACATTATTTGGAGTAAAAGGGGCATGCTAACAGTGTTCCGACATATAGTCTGCCTTCAGTCAGCTGTAAAAAAAAATGTTTAAAAGGATGCTTCAAACTTCATGATTGCCTCCACCGATTTTCTGAATGGTATGATAGCTTTTTATAAACTTAGTAATATATTTTTACTGGGATACAAGTCATTTGTAACCTCCAGTTGAACCCTCCTGTGTCTCCTCAGATGTTGCTGCCTCACTTTGCATGCTTCCTTTGGCAAACCTGGTGTCCCATTTGAGTCACAGAACTATAGGTTCAGTCAGTGAGATTTATAATAATATAACTCCTTGTATCCTACATGAATTATTTCATACTCATACTTTCAATACACAGGCACCCCAGTTTTGTCGATATAAACTCAACCACAATGTGAGTAGCTAGAGCCCTCCTTGCGGTCTTTGATGGAAGGCCATAAAATATTAATTTCACAACAGCTGTCTGGGGCTCTCTGTTATTTGACGTGGGCTGTCAGCCTTCTAATAATCTTCCTGGGTTTTGTCTCATTTGTGTGTCCCCATTGAGGTGCCTGTAATCTCCTTCATTATTAATCTCACAGAGCACAAATGTCATGCCGGCAGACATCGGCATCATTTAATTCTTGTTTACCAGCCTTCCTCTTTTGCCCCAGTGAGGCCGCCCACTATACTGCCACAGCAGCAAGCTTTACTCTAAAGAATAGTCTTTTCATTCTGTCAGGAGACAGAGAATTTGCATTGAGATCTATAGTCTTCTCCCCGCCACACGCCCCTCTTATCATTCTCCTAATGGATCACAACAGCCATTGAACCTTGTGTGTGTGTGTGTGAGCGTATGTGTGTGTGTGACAATGGTTTGTGTGAAGACACCTTTAGAGCCCCTTGAGGAATTTTATAAGGCTGATTTTTACCCTCTTGTTGCATGTCCTACTTCCTGCTCCCTCATCTCCTTTCCAGATCCCCAGACTCCAGCAGCTTTAATGTCACATCACAGGGTTGTGTACCTGGCCGGGACCGCCTGTTGGAATGAATACTGATGGAGCTTGACTGTTTGTTTGTGGTTCTTGTGTGATTTATCTGAGTAATGTGGATTGAGGCTGAGGAAAACTGAAACAGAAGGTGACTGATGGAGATATGAGTCTTAAACAAGGAATGATACTGTGTGCTGCTGTATTTGAGCCTGATAGCGTTTTAGCATCCGTTAAGAGAAAATGTGTGTATTTCCACATATCTCACATGTATCATGTGAGATATTATGTTTATGTAAGCAGGTTTTCTCTGGTGTCAGTCATGTCTGTTTGGTCAATGAGTTGTTTGATATGAAAGCGGTGAGGAGACGTAGGAAGCGAATAACCTGCAGAACCGACCGACCCTCAAGTTCCCCTCAGCTCTAACGAAGCATTTTAGCATCTTTCAGCTCATTGTTTTGGTTTTAAGACCCATTACTTTAATGTTTTGTTTCACTCTCTCTAAAACAGCAACTGTAAGCTACCTGACCAGCCAATAACAGACAACGTTAGCGACTACATAGTTAACCATCTTTGAATTGCTACAAAGCCAGATATATTTCTCAGGAAATGGTGGGGACCAGACCTATACATTTTATAGGATACCAACCATTTCAAAGACCTATTTATTTATGTATTCATCTTTTCTGGCCTATTTATTTATGTATTCATTTCTTCACACACCATTACCACCAGAAATGATTCATTTCTGTCATGCTTCTGCTCCACAGCCAGAACATTAGCTCTTATTGACAACAGTTAGCTTGTTTCCTCATTTGTCAAAATTGGCTGCAGAAGAAACTATTGTCTCATGCTGCCCATCAACATCCAATTACATGCAAGCTACAGCTACAACTAGCATGTAACTATGGAAGTATGGCAACACAGGTGGCGGTGGTATGAACCCAGAATTAGGATTAAGACAGGAAGGCTGTTTGGAAGTCCTGGAGGGGTTGGAATCTGAGGTTGAGCATATCTCTGAGAGTACATATGTGTACCACAGAGGCCTTAGCAGTTCAATGAGCCTGTATATTAGCACTCACCAGCTGTTCTTTTGAATATGCCAACTCCTCTTTTGTTTGCTGACAGGCTCATTGGCAGCTGCATGTGGGATGGGGAAAGGCACCTGTTAGAATTAAACATGAGGCCTCAGCAGTCCCACAAACCACTCAAAACAGATGGAGAAGGCTGGGAAATGTGGCCTGTGTGTATCAAATCTCTTATTTTGAAATCTAGTTTGCACCCAAATCATTGGCACGTGCCACATGGATCTGGGAGAGGAAGTTAGCACAGTGGGTCATAGTGATTGTGGGCATGACATTACAGAGTATACCTATTCTACAGTAAGATTACTTTATTTTAATAGCATGCTTGGAGACAACATGTTCAACAAAAAACAACTTGACTATCTTCACTCTTGCTCCAACAAGTAAGCTGTTAACCTGTGAGTATAAAATTATAGAAATTTCTTCCCAACATGAAATGAAACATTTGCATGATAATAAAATAACATGGTTCCAAGTATAGTGAATAGATGAGGCTTCATTTCCTGTATCATACCAGAAGATTTAGTGAAGCTGGTATCTTTCAGCTCACGTTCTCTTTTTATTTAACCATGATTAGTTCATGTAAGTCATGCACAAAACATCAGGTGACCCAAACAATCTCCAGTCATGTTTGACGCCTCAACATTTAATTTTGAAATATTAAATTCTTCTTGTGTCTGCACTGCTACATGCTTTTGGTTACTGCCTGTCACCACCGTTACTATTTATGCTGCTTACACCATGTTTGTCGCTGTGTTCTTTTCTCACTCTGCCACCAGCCTCCTGTCTCCTCCTGTCTGGTTTTTCATTAACTAGTATCGCAGTATCTCTCCTGCAGTATGTATATTCCATATCTTATAATATGTGACTGCAGGGCTCTGTTTTAAAAATCTATGGGGAATTCAAATCCAGCCTTTACCAAATCTTTGAATGCTGCTTGGTTTAATATTAGAAGCAATACGGAGAACAGATCCTGTAGCCTCAAATAAAACTGTATTAGCATTCATACTTAGTGATTTAATTTTGACAGGTGTTCCTGACTGACAGATTATTTTAATTTGGTGTAGCATTGTCAAATCAGTCAAATATGCAGATCAGATGTGACTGATAATTTTTGCACTTAACTTTATAATTTGTTGGAACAAATTTGTGGCACATGCCCACAATTTAATGAAATGTTTCTAAAGCATGTTCAGCACATGTCAGAATGACTTCAACGACTTCTCAGTGGTTGATTTTTTCTAGTTGCATTAATTCATTTTGTTTATAATTAGCATGCTATTTTGTTGTACAAATGCGTAATTAAACCAGGCTTATAAAAAAGTATAATGGATTAATATTTGTTAATCACACATTACTTCAGATAAAAAGCTCAAGGAAGGAGTTATTAAGGCATTAGGTGCCTGGGCTTGGGATGTAAGATGCAACTGTCAGCAGTCACATCAATATATATAGATTTGAGTGATGTTACAGACTTTGAACAGAACAGACTTAACAAGTTTTATATGTTCACAATCAATAATGTGTGGGGCAGGTACGTTTTCATAAAATAGTCAATAAATTATGTAAACGTGTTATAATGAGTAATACCAGAAAAGGTTTAATGTAATTAATTTGTGACCTGTAATTACAATTATAGTAAATTTTCTCTATTCTTACTAATTATATCATAAATATCTAGACCCTAAGGTGACTGTCTGGGAGGCATTATGTATTCAGCTTTCAATAATAAATGCTTTTAACAAACAAAGTAATGTTTCAGCTGCAGAGAAGATGTAATAGGTGTTATCCATCACCACATTACACAGGTGTGTTTTCGTGAAATAAAGAGGGAAATCAATGTCTCCATTACTGAATTACTTTGCAGATATTGAAAAGAATGTGCTTTTATGTGTATTTACAGCATATTTTATTGCTCTTCCATTGACACCTCATGCCAAGGCTCAATAATGGCCTCTATGCAGATTGGGCTTCTTTTGGTTTTTATAGATAAATATGTTTTGCATAGAGCATTGGTAATGAACTGATACAGAGAGAGTATGGTGTGGGTATGCCTTATCACAACACCATTATCCCATTAGCAAGCCTCTGAACTGGGTTTGTTGACTGTGGATGAAAGAGAAATATTAAGACCCTCATGAATAGATCTGACACAATTTTAACTGACTGCAAGGCGGCTGAACGATACCCTTTACACAAAGAATAAGCGAGGGAATGAAGAAAAGCTGCAAATAATGAATGTACTGAAATTGTCTGGAATAATGAGACTTTTGATGGGGGGGATACGCTATCATTTGTTGTCAGCCGCGGCCCTCAGACACAGGCGCTATTCACAGATATCATCATTTCATTCAACCTGTCTATTCATATTCAGAAGACCCAGGAGGCAAAAAAGAGCAGGAAACACGTGTATGAAGTATAATATGCAGGAGCGTCATTGTCTATAAGAAACAAATCTTTTCCAAATGCATTCTCTGTCAAATTACTCCGATATCAGAATGTAATGAGACAGATAGGCTGTGCAATAAAGCCTGGACAATAACCGAGTCACATCTGACATCTAGGTAGGTGTTCTTAAGTAAATATGGTAATATGAAGGCTTTAATATTCGGAGACTCGCACAACAACAAACTCTCGCTGCTCTGACAACAGTGTGTATTGGATGAGCCATGCATCAGGTAAAATGAGTGTTGGCCTATAAACTGAGAGGTAATCCTTTGAAAGGTAGCACTGATGATTCCACTGTGAGCCTTACAGATGGTCTGCTCCTCTCCATCCCTGTGAAGTCTAAAGAAATACGAGTGCCTAATGAAAATGAATGGCCTGGTCCATGCGACTTGATTGCCAGAGCTGCTTTTATCAATACATCTAATAAAGGAGTCACACCTCCTAGTAGGACAGAATGGGCTTGTGATATAGAAACAATGAAAGAGTTTGCTGGGCTACTTCTGTTTTCAGACACAGTGAAGCAGTTTATCTAGACCAGAGAATCACAATGAGTCATACAGGACTGAAGTAAAGCATCCCAGTTTTACAGAGTAGGTTGAGTCATAAAGTTTTAAAAATACTTCAAATTTCACAGTTTTACCATTAAAATCACCAAATTTAATCTCTCAGTTGCAGTAAAAACATGGCAATTATGTATGGATTTGTTTAATTTATATGCTGTAGAAGAACATAATGAATATTCATTTGATTAATTTAAGAAAATGCTATGTGTCTATTACCCCACTGGCAAAATATTTCAATTAATTCATTCGGGCCTTGGATGTGCCGAATATTTGCTTGAGTGTTTACAACCGGAGGGTCTGCCAGAAGAGAGGCCTCCTTCCATGGCTTTCTACACAAATCTTAGGCTCAATCATAGAGATGGGATTAGTTATTTCCATGGCAAGCTCATTCAAGTTCTTTAGTATGGAAGCACAATCTAAATGCAAATTGCTAGCCGATTTTGTTGTACCTCTGTCCTTGGGCATTATGACCTGAACATAATAGGTTAAAGGTTGTTTTATTGCAGAGAGAAGTAATTGGAGTCCTACCTGTTGATCTTATAGGTCAGCCAAGTCAGAAGCAGGCATCTAAATGATCATGGACCAGGGGCGGAGAGGTGGAGGTAGCTTGTGGGGCTCCAGCCCCGAATGCCCAAAATCTTTTAGGCTTATAAATGACTTTAACTTCGAGTAATTTCTCCTCAGTCTCTCTGACCGGAGAGCTAAAGTTCTATTACTGTGGGATCTACAAAAATATTACGACATATGGATTTACATTTGTCAGGTAAACATTTATTCCAGAGCCTGACCGATATGGGATTTTTGAGACCGACACAGAAGGCTGCTTTCTTCAACAAATAACTTGATTAAAAAATATTTAAGTTAAATATTTTTTTGAGCAGAATATATTAGGACTTTTCAGAATAACATCTTTTAAAGTCATTAAAAGCACACACTATGGACAGCCTTGTTACTGTTACTGTATGTCATTCAGTGGACATTGTTATATTTTGAATACATGACATTTACTGTCAGGACACACAATTGTAGTATGACTGGCCTCAAATGGACACCGATCCTTAACTCCAATAGTACTAATGCCATGCCTTTCACGGTTATACAGACCCTCATTACTTAAATACTGACACAATTGTCAAACTGTCGGAAAATAGCTGTATTATTTTCTGAACAAATTGTAACTCAGTAACCATGGGAATAGTGGTGACTAAGAGGTTCACTTCACATCATTATTCCTGCATTCAGTTAAAATACGAACAGGAAAATTTTATTTTTCCATCAACTTTTAATATTTACATGCTTTATAATGGTGAAATCAGAAATGAAATGCAGCTTCTTTTAGTGTAAAATGGCAACAAATGTAATCGGTAAATGTCATTACAGTACAGCACAAAAACCTGAGTGACAATATTTTTGTTTAAGAATATGGAATGGTGTGGAATTAATAATCATTATATTACTGAATTAATGAAGTTGTTTGTATCTTGAACAATTTTTATTACTGTTCCAAACAGTACACTTACATAGTGAGGGCACCTACACAGTTGCCAATTTATTAAGTACACCTACTGTAGCTAACACTAATACAGTCCTGCTGATTCCACTTTGTGGTCATATTGTAGGATGTAGTTGGACTACAAATATACAAGAAGTGTTTCTGTTATTTAGCAGACGATAGTATGAAAGTAGTAGCTAATGCAGGACTGTTGTATTAGCCTGCATTAGCTTTAGCTAGGTGGACCTAATAAAGTGTACATTGTGTACACCTAGATGTCTGTTTAACACTACTGCTTTATGCCACCTTTGAAACCAGAAGCAACTGATATCAGTGATGTCTGAGACCTCACCACAAACCAGCCAAAAATTCAGAATGAGCAACAAGTCTTTGGCAACCGATAACAGATGAGTCAGTGATTAAAAAAATGCTAGGAGGAGAATTACTCTGTGCTGGAGTATAGAGTGCTGCAGATCTTACATATTTTTGTTGGCGAACCCAGAAGTTAGCATTCTCCTTTATCCTGGTTGACTTGAAAAGCTGCTTTGGGGATATGCTGACTACAAAAAATATCAGATAAATGTTACACCTAAATGAAAAAAGCAGACAATTTACTGCTGAGATGAACTGCTGTGTGAACATGTTGAAGTGGGAGCCTGATGAGATGCTCATCTGTTCAAATGACTTACTGTCAAAGGGAAGCACCAAAAACCTGCTTGTGATAACTGGATATTCATGTTTGGCCATCTGTCTGTCCATTATCCACGGTTTCATTTTATTTTCTGGTAAAAAATGTCTCTATAAAATGAGTTTCTCGTCTCTTCTGAGCATGTCTGATGTTGGTTAAGGTACTTGTCATGACTCATTCAAGATAATTACCTTTCTAATCAATATGAGGCTTTAACCTTTTGTGACCTCTACATTGTTGTAATTCAATTTAAGTTAAACTCTGGGGAATATGAACTTATCTAAGGAAGAGGGTAATTACTGTTCTCAAAATGGAGAAAATTGATTTCCTCTACAGCTGAAATGTTACGTCAAATCAATTCAAAACATGAAAGGGTTAAATACAATTTAAAAAAATAAAATATAACAATTAGCCGCCAAATAAAACTTTTGCATTTGTCACCTTCTCATAAACTGACAATTTGTCACAAATGGCTCCACCCTCCACAGTTCTCAGTCATTCATTGTTTAAGATTAATCTAATTCAGATCATCTTAAACAAAACATTGGAAGCATCTTGATTAACTTTCCTTTTTGCTTGTCTTCTGAAACCCAAGGGCAAATTAATATTAATCCCAGTTAATCTCCACCGATTGAATTAAATTAACTGAATAGGTATTCAAAACATCAGTTCAGCCCCATCTCAATTCAAGCTCTCTATGTTCAGAAAGCTCGGTGCTGTTCTGATGAATTCCTCTTTCCCAACTCCCCTCAAAATAATTATTTTGACTTCATACACAAATTTATATTAGGAAATGAACTATATAGCACTGTACAATAAATGTTTATTCTATTAAAAGGAAAGACTAATGTACAAAACATATAGTTGTACTGCTGCACAAGGACAAAGTAAACTACTCTTGTAAAGAAAGAAAATGCCAAAATTGCCAAAGAACTCACAAAAGGTGAGAAACTCATTACTAGAAAAATTCTTGCACGCAAGGAAGTCTTATAGACAGGTGCATAAGATAAAAATGTACCTGATGAAGGTCTGAAAGCACAAACGTTGTAAATAAATTGAATACAAGTTATCAGCAGTGGGCAGGATGTTTTGGTTATTATATATATATATATA
>NW_023339762.1:11814910-11843129 GCF_004916995.1 Morone saxatilis | reverse complement strand
AAATTGAATACAAGTTATCAGCAGTGGGCAGGATGTTTTGGTTATTATATATATATATATATATATATTTATATATATATATGTTTGGCAGTAGAGGCCCATGTAAACAAAATGGGCCAGATCTGGGGCAGCTGTTCTTATAGATGCCAGTAAAATCAGACTACATGGGGTCACGTATAGCGTACATAGGTAGTATTTCCTTAGTATGTAAGAATATATGTCATCACAAAGGTTATATTCTGAGACAGATCAGTACTGAATCCTTAAAAGACTAAACACTGAAAACATTCACAGATAAAGGTTCATTCTCACAACAAATACTTTTAATGCATGTCTCAAATACATGACTTATATGCTTATGTATGTGCTTGGCATAAAAAGCTAATGACTCACTATACAGCTGCAGCACAGCTTAAAAATAACACAATGAAGACCTACTCACAAGCCTTATCCACAGACTCATTCACAAACACAGTCAACAGGTGACTGAACAACCGATAAATGGGCTCTGTACCCTGCAACTGTGTCTGTGTAGACAGCACAATATAACACAACAGATCCAGTGGCAAACAAAATATATAATAATAATAATAATAATATAAATATATGATATAAATATATGAATAATATGACTTCCATAACATCAACAAAAGTGCAGCAAGGAAAACACACAGACAGGCAAGGAGAGACATTTACTGTAAGTTAACTAATGTTATCTACCTAAAGAGATGAACAGTTACATACAGATATACATGGTGCATCTGTTATTTGACATCAAGGCATATTCTTTTCTTTTGAGATGAAGTCCATATCCATGCCATGCCAAGTCCCTCTGTACTTGGTGCAGTGATTGTTTTGTTTGTTTCTTGGCAGAAGTCCTTTTCATCTCCCCCTCTCTGCTAGCTAACAAGTCAGTCAGAAACAAATTTGCTGTTATCATTAAAAAATAGGGAGCTTATGGTGGCAACACAAAAATAAAGTGCCTGTTATCTGACAAAGAAAAATATTAATTATTTCACCCAAAAAATTACAGTGGTATTTTTGGACAGTTTAAGTTTTAGAATTAAAGTCAACAACGTCACAATTTACAGACCACATAACTCTAGAGGCATAAATAGGCAAACAAAGAACAGCAACTGGTCAATCAGGAGGTTAATGAACGGCAGGTGATCAACCCATCAAGTAGTTAGAAGACGTTTTTCATGAGTTCCTCAGCTGTAGCTGAGTGAAGCCAAAAGGATGTCTGAATATATACACTTGGTGGCCACTTTATTAGATACATCTGTACAATCTAATTCACATATCTACTTTTATGATGCCCATAATGTTTAGTTTTGTTCGTATTTGTGACACTCCCTCTTTCTCTGTAATCAGCTGACTATGGGCATTACTCTGTGTGTTAAACAGATGTTGCCACAATTTCCTTCAGCCAATCATATCATTGCTGTCGAACTTTAAATATGTTCTTGTCTTTGCTTCTGTCAGCTCAGCTGCCATTTCACCCCATCCCAATTATGTCCAGTTTCATCACTTCCAGTGTCCAGGTCTGAACTCACCAGAGGCCTTCTCCTCTTCCCATCTATCCATTTCAGCATTCTCTTCATCCATCACCACCACCACTACCACCACCAGTGCCCAGTCTAATCACCAAATACTATTTCTCATCTTTATGGAACACAAGTCAACAAATATTGTTCACTCTTAATGAAGTCTCTTCTGATTGAAATAAATTGGATCGAAGAACAGTTTCTTCAAACATATCAGTGTTTTCTGGCAATAATATTAATGTTCACTGAGCCGAAAGTAGGTTTGGCCAATATATATTCTCCCCTAATGGAGCTAAATCCTCACAATAAAAAGGCTCATCAGAAACCCTTTTAATCTTTGGGACGTAACTCATATGCTTTTTAAACATAGAATTAATATGGGAAAGGAAAGAAAATGTTTGTGCATTATGGATTGACCTCAAACATTATTAAAATAAAAATGTTTTAACATGAGGCTGACCTTTGTTACACTGTGTAGTCTTGGGGAAATCAATCAATTTTATTTTGAAATGTAGTAATTTAATAAAATACATTTCTGTTAATTAGTCATTTGCACATCAAATGTTTCATGTGCTGGTAAATATTTTACTATTGCAATCGTTTGGGGTGACCATTTAGCCCGCATGTGAGAGGCAAAATTAATATTTCAGAAGTCAATTTTAAATCGGATTAAAGTCTGTTAATGAAAGTATCATTCATTCAGTGGCTTTCTTTGTCTTCTATTTAGAGTGTCGCATGTAGGATTTTCAGTAGCTCAGTTAGCTGCAGTATTCATTGCCAAAGGTGTTAAAAGTCAGAGTTGTGTGTTAAATGTTATAGATAAGACTGTGGTACGAAGAGGTTTTATATACTGAAGCTGTGCATGCTGTATCCTTTTTCAGGAGAGCCATTTGCTTGCAGTTTCATTGTTTTATGCACATTCTCCCCTGATATTCCACACAGCTGTTAAATGGTTCTGTCTTTACTATGTCAGTTTTGTCTCCTGTTGAGATTTTTTAAAATTCATTCACCACGCTTCTATCCCCATCGGAGCATGACTGAGAGACAGCAACGCTGAGAGTACAAAAGAAGTACAAAAGGTTTTCTGGGGCTTGGAGGCATTTGTATAGAGATAACTATTTTCTACTCTACTTTGAATGTTTGTAGCACTTACTGCATACATCCATAAGAGAGGAAAAAAAGGCATTTTGTAGAGCAAGTCAGAAGTTTAGTGCTTGACTTGGCTTTCTGCTGCAAGGCAGAACTTTTATTGATTAATAGTGGGCTAAATAGATGAGGAGAGAGGAAGGATTTGTCTGTTCTTGGACCCTTGGACATCTCAGTTGAGGACAGAGAACTACAGTTGACTTCACTGTAAAATGCCATGTAGATTTAGTGGTCGACCCATATGGCTTTTTCAGCGGCCGATGCCTATATTTAGAGAGCAGCCTTGACAGTGCCTTATATATAATGCTGATATCAAAACAAAGGAAAGTAATGTATAATTCTATTCTATAGGAAATACTACCATTACTGTTATAATACAGGGCTCAAAATCTTTTGAAGTCCACCACCTTTTCAACAACATCCGAAAACGTACATGGGGGAGCGCTAACATCCTTCCACAGCAGTCATACTGACAAGGCTGCCTGCTGATATGTCTGAAGATGTTTTTGTTTATTGGCATCGTAAGCACAGACATCAGCCAATGCCAATTATCTCAAAATGCTACACATAAACCTGATATAGACAAACTAATGCATTGAAGATCAGGATTTGTTGAGAGAGAGGAAAATAGAATATTGTCAACCTTTTAGCTTTAAGATAATAATGAATGAGGTTTGAAGTAATATGGATTAGAGCTTTCTATAAAAGCAGCCGTCAATGCTTTCCACTGGACTTTTTCAAGTTTTCAAGGAAAGATTTTTTTAAGCTGAAAGAAGAGAAAACTAGAACTGTCCATTAAAAACAACAGCACTATCTAGCATCATCACTTTAATAAATCACATTAATGTATTTGGTATTTTCTCCTACTAACAACAGAGAGATGAAGCAGCTACTCACTAGTTTGCTGTTATTGCATTATTGCATTACGCCATTACTGTATTACTTCTGTATGCATGTAAATGTGGGCAATGACTTTACACAACTGGGAAATAACCTACCCTCCATGCACCTTCCATCTGATGACTTGCACCGTCACCACCATGATGCACTGAAAAGGATTTGCCCAAGGTACTGTCGTTCCACAATAACAGAGGAGGATTTCTATTCAACAGCTATGCATGTTGTTGTCACAGACTGCAAGAGTGGCCAGAAACAAAACAGAGAGAGATAGTGTTATTTGTATTAACTGTATAATGGAGGAGAATGTGGGAAAAACAGGAGATGCAGCCTCCGATGGGAGTATTTCTCCTGGGACACCAACACCTGAATAATAATGACACAGCCTGACAATTGAGAAGACAGGGGTGGTTTTGGTAAACCAACCCTGTTACAACAGAGGAAAAAACAATGGTCTTTTAAGTAAAAGGGATTAGAGCTTTCGGGTTGCCTGGATAGCTCACTTGGTACCCGATGTATCATGTCCTTGCTGCAGCGGCCCAGGTTTTAAATCTGACCTGCGGCCCGACCTGTGTGTCATCCCTTCTCTCTCCTGCCCTTTTGTGTCACTCTTCAGCTGTCACTGTCAATTAAAGGCAATAAAAGCCTAAAAAAATAAGGGATTAGAGCTTGTAGTCATTTTGGCAAGATTGGTAAAATCCCAGAAGGCAAGGTTATGTAGAGGTCTTACAATTTGTGGATCCACTTTTCCTCCACAACAAAATGTTATAAAATGAGTGGAGAGAGGGGCACAGCCGTAGGTATACAGTCAAGACAATGCAGTTTTATGCTATAATACCACTCATCATTTTCAGTTAATTCTAACCGTAAAATCTATATAGAACTCAATTTGCTCACGATTATATCACCTCTCTTTATGTAAGATTGTGTTCTCAAGCCAGTCATTTGTGGTCTCATGAATAATGCAAGTGTACGAAATCAAAATGCAATGAAAGAAAGAAATATATGTCATGCAAGGTTTAACATAATAATAAAACCTCCACAGTTGATTATCATCCAGCTCTGTCTATCGCTGGCTCCACTTCAGCTGCGTGTTCTCTGCATTTCACACCTTTAGTCGAGCTGATGGAAAGAACAATTCTATTATATCAGCTGAATGATTACTCCTAACTTGTGTGGAGTACCATTACAGCTATCACATGGAGTCAAGGAAATATCACAAAGTGCTGTGGAAGATTAAATGGGACGGTGCTCTTTGTGGACAAGCTATATAAATGCCAGATCAGATAATTATGACTAGGAGAAGGCATCTCACCAAAATGTTAATCGAATTAGGAATTTGGATAGAACCCTAAATAGGTCCGGATGAACGTGTGGTGATTTAGACCTCTATCTGTTCCTGAGGAGGGCGCATGCTGATTTTAATTTGATCAAGTGTGAGGATGTTAAGTAGATGGTCCTGCTGAGTTGTTCTATTTGCCCATCTCCTTGCATGTACACATTTTCTAATGAAATTAAAGGAGAGAGCAGTAGCATGAAAGGTTATTCAAAGTGGTAGCATAAAGCCAAATGATGTTTTTATGACTTTCTGCTCCGGTGCTCAAAGGTGCTGTTCATGAGAGAGAGCCGAGCACGAAAGACTGCAGCAGAAAGCATTACTGCTATATTATGATACATAATCAGTGCCATCATTTCATAATGCATGACAGACCCATCCGGGCTGACACCTGGAAGGTGATGTCTACATCTTTAATCTGAATTTCAATGAATTTGCATGTGATTTATAAAGACCCAGTCAGTGTTCCGCTTATAATTAGAACCGGGGAATGAGAACTATTTTTCACCTGCACGCTTGATTGCATCTATTACTGCTTCGTTACGAGAAAGATCATGTGGCCAAACAAGGATATTTTGCAGGTTCTCAAGCAATATTTACAAGCCACTGAGATCAGTTGTTTACTCCTCATCTGAATGCTAACAGCAGCCGCTCCTGCTCATAACACTGAATGTAGCTACATTTCTGTGTGCACTCTAATCAGCTTTACACAAACAAACAGCCACACACATTGGTATCCCTACAACAGCTGTGCCAAACACACTGTAAAAAAAACTTGCCTTGTTAAATTACCTATGGCGCAAAAAATTAAAAGCATCATATTCCGCCTATTTTCCTAAATGCAGGTTTTCAGATATTGATAAAGGGATGTCAGTTTTCTTACTGACAACACAATGCTATTTAAAAGTAGCATGTGCAGCGCATGGAAAGCCAAAGGGAAAATCAGTAAAAGCCTCTAAGACAGTATAAGAATAAAAACTGCTTTTTAGGTTTCAACCCTAAATCTCAGAGATATAAACTAAGGTCACACTGCAATTTCAATCCATCTGCAGTCTGCTCAGGAGAATAATTAGATGGGAGGGATCATAAGAAAGGTCTTGCCAATAGAATTGGTTTTGCTGCCACAGAGCCATCAGTGTCACCACTATGAAACAGCACCTGTCAACAAGTACCCCCTTTTTGTCCAGACTCTGGCATTTTTTGAACAGCTTTTTTAGCTTTTTTTCTTTAGCAAAAGTTTCACCAGTTTCTCTTCTGAATGTTTCTCGGTCAAACACAGCTCTGAGTCCCAGTGATTTGGTGTCTTCTCATAATATAGTTTGGCTGTGAGACTGGTCAGCTGCATTTTCAGTATACACAACATTTCATGTACAGTTGCAATGCATAGTAGATTGAAAAATCAAATCCAAAATAATACAGACAAAAAAAGATAATTGATTTATTCATTTTCTATTCCCACTTCACTTCTATTCCCACTTCACAGGAGTCAGGACAGGAAACTAGATAGATAGATAAGATTGTAATCATCAGAAGAAGATGTATTTGGATTAGGCATTAAATCTTAAAGTTTTGTATCTTTTGACATCTGCTGATGCCCTCAGGTTCTCAAGAGATGAGGTCAGCAGACACGTTCCCTTTATCCTAGACAGATAATAATTTAAACATTTTATCCAACATTTCTAAATTTGCAACATTAAGTGCTCAGTGAATGATGCTGCTTTTTTGGTCCTGTGGTTCTTTGGCTGTTTAGCTTGATGTTTGTTAGTTATGTGATTTCATATTTAAACATATATTAAACATATTTAATATATATCCTCAGCCTCACTAATGGCACAAAGGATTATAATATTAACGTTTGTGTGTTGGGAAGATAATCAGCCTCCCGGATTATCCTCCAATGTCACACAGTAGACCTCAGTGATCTGCAAACAGGATTAGAACTTAATCTTCTTATTAAATTGACATTCACATTTTATATAAAGTTGCAACTGTGCTGCAAAATAAATCCAGTCTTCATTAGAAAATGTCAAATGTTACCTGTATTCTGTGTACACAGTATACAGTATAGCTTCATCCAATAGAAGCACAAACAACTGATCATAAATTGTTGGTCAAATAGTGACTTGCCATTGACTTGTATTCCACGTTTGAGTTTAAATCGTCTCTCGGCTGATATTATAATTTCAAGTAACACTTTGGGACTTTTATACATTTTGTATTAAATACATAAAGGGTGTTACTGCAACAATTCTAATTAATTTATTAAAAACTCAGAGCACGAAGTGTAAATGTTTCACTCAATGTAACAATTTAGAATTGACTCCACATCACAGCCCTTCAATTGATTTCTCTTGAACACCTTCATAGGTAGAATATTGAGTGAACGAAACATTGAATGGCTGCCAGGTAAAGGTAAAAGGAAATCCATGCATGCAGGAAGGAGATAATGAAATAGAGTGAAGTCAGACCCTTAAGGCACATACCAGTGACTGGGTCCCACGACAATAAAGATTTTCTCCTTTAATTGAAATCTGGTTATTCTCTAGTCATGATGGACAACTTTTTAAATAAAGGCAGTGTCTCCTCTCTTCCTCTTAATTTTCTTGACACAGTAATGGCTGCTCTATTTTAAACCCCTCTGAATTTGATGTAATGGCTGCTTTTCTGTCAAAATAATGTTTTGCTCCTAATTTTATTGTTGATGTTTTATGAACAAAAAGCAATTCTATTATAGAGCTGCAATTTACTGAGGGAGCCAGTTCAGTTGCCCATATGCAGAAACGTGGTGAACGCGGTGGCTCGTGGGTCAACGCCGCTGTGAATCTTCACACATTTTGGACACTGTGTGACGAAATTAAATGTCACTTCCTGTGTCCACTGTGTAGGCTAGAGAATACCCACTAATTACATGCTTACAAGTTCATATCAAGTGCAGAACATGCGTTGAATATTCCATGTAAATCCAATGATGATTGTCATACAAGGCTTATTTCCTGTTGCTTACCTTAGAATGAGCATTTTATATTGTGGGTCATTATTGGCAAAAATGTGATTTTTTTTAACCGGAGAACAAAAAGATTCCTTGCATTACAATAGGAGTGGTTAATGGTTTCATTTAAATAACTGAAGAACTGAATAAAGGTAAAACCATCCAATATTTCACAGGGCAGAACTTTTTTGTGTGGTTTGGTTGTTTGCTTATTCTTCTTCCCTACTCCTTTAATTGTCTCATGACCCCTCAGATTTATTTGATGACCTTTTGAAAGGGGGCTTGACCCTTGGCTTGGAACTAATGGAATAAACTAGATTACAGTAGTTACAAAACCCGCTCCACCTCGACCAGCTACAACAGTAAAACACTGCTATGCACTGTTTTGTAATTATTAACATAATTTCAAATATAATAAATCACCAGTCACATGGGCTATTTTTCTGTAGAACCAGTTATAATTTTTGCTGATAATACTTCTGCACTTCTACTTAAGTAAGATTTTAAGTGAATAACGAAGTGAATGACTTTACATTTTTTGTTGCACTGATACAGTTACTTGAGTAAAGGATCTGGGTACTTCTTGTACCACTGGATTATGGCACTGGCTGACTTAAAATTGGACAATCTGGAATTGGCTGTTTTAGCCTATGGGGGACACTTTGTAGGACCGCAGATCTTTGACTGCTGTAAAAACTCCCAAACCAAGAAAAGAGGCGAGGAACTGCCTTTCAAATTAAGGTATTCCACCTTACAAAATGACATCTGCTTCAGTCAGAATGAGATTTTCTTGAGAAATATCCCATCATGCAATCTACACTCACCTACTATCAGTCATACGGTATCACTGAAAAATTAGGCCCTCCATTCCTCCGAGCATGCATAAATAATGATAATGACTTACAGGAGCTTTGTTGAGGAACCATCTGTGTCTTCTGGTGGTCAAAGTGCCCTTGAAAATAACAAGGATGTCTGAAAAATGACTTTCTTGGAGCAATTTGTGTTATATTCCTTAGCTGAAACTATACAGCTCATTATGTATTTTGCAGCTTGGTAACCTTAAATTGCATTGTTGCTGTGATGTGTTTGATTAATCTATTTCAGTGATACAAATGCCTTACAGTGCAAGAAATAGAATGCTAAATTAGATTGAGATTAGGTTTTTATAATAGGTTTCACATGAGGGGCATGTCTACGTTTTTTCAGAAACCCCAGCTCATTTAACACTTCCATCACAGCCAACAGTTCATGAGGGGGAGAAAGATTTGTGGTAAATTGTGGAGTTTGTGGAACAGCCCATTAAGCCCCGGGGATTTCCTTTGAAAGTACTTTCAACTCCAAATGAGAGATACTTCTATGGTCTAAAAAGCTTGAAAATCCACCCATTACAAAATTTTCTTTTCCATTGACTTAGCTGCATTTAGCAACTTATTTGACCATGTATGTTTTTCAAGGTATACAGGGATTGTCCTTTTCTGTGTCAGAGATAAATGTTGTGGCAGATCCATCATGTGTCTTCGGTTGTCAGACTCAGAGAAAAACAATTAAAGGTTCCCCACACAGGTCGAGCTGCTCCAATAGTCAATGAAGCAGCCTCTGTGTGTTGGCCTAAGGACGATAGATTCATTAGGAAATGCCAGTGAAGGAGGGATGCATGTGGAAGACAATTAAATGACCTACAGTATATGAGGTTGTGGACTCAAGGGACTGAAAAGACGAAGGGAAAAGACAACTGATATGAGCAACAGGAGTACAGAACAAAGTTTGCTCAGTTCAGTGTAATTGTTAAAGGAACCGTGTGTAGGGTTTTGTGGCTTCTAGCGGTGTAGTTGCAGATTACAACGCCCTCACCTCAACCTCCCGTTCCAAGCGTGTAGCTGTAGGAGAAACTACGATAACTGCGAAACGCGTGAAAAACAGAAAAGGCCTAGAGCTAGTGTTTAGTTTCTGGGCTACTGTATAAACGGTTCAACCTTTACTTCAACATGGCGGCCTTCGCGGAAGAGGACCTGTGTAGATAAAAATGGCCCGGTCTAAGGTAACAAAAACACAACAATTCTTATTATACACTAATGAAAACATACCTGTGAATATTATATTCCTGCCAATAGATCATCCCAAATATTACATACTGGACCTTTAAGCAATTAAAACAAATCAAAAAACAGAAAATGACACTAAAATTGAAGTCACTGTGGTGAGAGATAGTCAAATAGGCAACTGGAGGTCCAGGGGAACGTCAGTAAACAAACCAAAAATTTGAGCTAAAGCTAGCCCTGTCCAAAGTCTTTGGCACGCCTCCCAAAAGTCAACAATCACACACACAGACATAACCTTACACTCATTTGCATGAGAACAGACAACACAAACACATTCTTGGCATTTGGCCAAGCCACAGACAATTTGTGGTCACTGATGCTACTGTCATGCTAGTGCATGAAAGTGGATGCCCGTAATAGTCCGTGCAGTCAGTCAGTTACCATGAATCATACGCTCAGTCCATTAATGCTGCTTGTCATTGGTGTCTACAATGCAATCAAGAAAGTGCGGCATATTGAATCACTGGGCATATTGTTCACTAACAATACTTTGCATGGCATTGATTTCAACCAATAGTCCTTAAGCCCTCAGGCACCAGAATTTGGCTTATTGATGAGACACTTTATATGGAGAAAAAAGGTCAGTTGAAGTGATTGATATCCTCTTTTATGAGTGGTAATACAGATGGTATTACTTGTGCATTTTGAATGCTCAATCTCAATGACATTTGCTCCAGCTGGGCAATAAAAAGCCAATATAAGAGTGAGACTGAGTAATAACATCCTTATTTTTGTGTGTTTGAATGTTATGCATCTATAAAACATGCCATGCTATCTTATATTCAATGGTAGCAGAGACGAGAGCCCTTGGGGTCAGTGTGGAAGCTCTTTGAGCTGTTGTTTATGGCTGTTGAATGAGAAGAGAGGAGCCACCACCCTCGGGTAGCCGGAGTATGGATTATTTGTTGAAACATTGATCCACACAGTGTGGCTCTAAGGCGATGTGTCATTAATCTAGCTCACCTTCTGTTCTTTGAGGATTTAAATTGCATGTTTGAAGAAGTAGATTCAGGATTTTTTTTTCTAAATAGTTGTCTTTGTGGCTCTAGTCATTACAAGATTATTCTGGTATTCAATGGGTCTACCACTTATGGTATACACCATATAAGTGGATACATAGGAGGCTCTATATAAAATAAAATATATGTACAACTATGTTTTCATTAGTGTGTAATCACCTGAATATAGGAATTGTAATGTTATTGTCACCTGAGAATGAGCCGTTGCTGTGATTTGCCTTCCCCGGAGTCCGCCTCGTTGAGCCACCATGTTTCTACAGTAGACCAGAAGGGACAAACGAAACACTGGCACTAGATAGGGCCGTTTCTGTTTTTTGCGCATTTCATGGCCACCGTAGTTTCTCATTCACATTTAGAAAAGGAGGGTGACGCGAGGGAGTTGCAATCTACAACCACACAACTAGACCAGCCACTAAATCCTACACACAGGACGTTTAGATTTTACTTTTTGTACACTTGCAACAAAGTGTACAAATAGGTTCCATTGTGTCAAAACATTTAATTATATGATTTTATTGATTAAAAAAGCATATTGAGAGTAGGTGTATTACATGTCCTGAGTTGAAACCATGCTTCCCTATTCTGCCCTTCTGCATTTGGTGTTTATTCTCTGTGTCCCAAATGGTGACCTTAGCCCTTCCCGACTTCCTTTGCGTTGCACTAATAGATTTTCGTGATATATCAATTAATTGTTTTACCTTGATTAGGCATGCTGAGTAAATTCACGCTCAGTTCATGTCACCATATTTCTCATAAGATCTTTCAGTGTTAATACCATGACCAGAGAAAAAAAATATTACACACCCACAATTTTAAATCAAATTAGTACTGACATGAAATGGTTGAAGTTTGGAGACCCCTGGTCTCAGGAAGAGTTGTAATAACTTTGGTGAGTTACCCGACATTTCAGGTCAAAAGAGAAATTTCTCCAATATTTTTTGTTTATGGCCAAACACAAAGCTAATGGCATTACCATCATGACCAGATGTACTGTACAAATGTTAGCATGTTTACATGCTAAACTCAGAGGGTAAACATGGTATAACACTGGCTAAACATCAGCATGTTAGCATTGTGTAGCAAGTATTGTTGTGCCAAGGTACAATCTTGTTCCTACAAAGTTTAAATTAAATTAGGAAGAAGTCTATCAATAAATGTAAAGTGATAAGATGGTATCCATACTTTGACTATAGGCACTGAACTAGCTATTTCATTTTATTTCTACATGCAAATGACCCATGTTGCTCTGCTTACAGTGGCAAATTCACTTCTGAGAATGATACTGATTGATCAGTGCATGGCTAATGCTCAACGGTAAATTACATTAATTGTTTTAAACCCTGACATATCAGCACAATTATACCTGTCTCAGCAGTGCTGGCAAATGTATTATTGATCAAAACGTTCACTAGTTAAATTATATACTTGTGCAGCAGGAAAGGTAGGGAGCAGAGAGAGGAAAACAGATTTTCTACCTGGTCCATTCAACTGGGATAAACTTCGCACTTCCCTCTCATCCCCACTCTGGTTTGTCACTTGGTTCAGTTTATCAAACTGACAAGATACATGACTCGCTGTCAGGTTCATGTTTTGACTAACTGGAGTCTCATCCTCACTCAGAAGAGCTGTCTTGCAAAGTGAGCACATCGAGGATCAGTCATTCTTTAGAACCCTTGATGAGTAAAACCTTTGTGCTGTCACATCACTTATCAGGTAATATGTTTTACAGATGGAAACCTCAACAGCTCTTTTATTTAATGTAAATTATCTGTATGAGGCCTCCCTTAAACTCTGAAAACACAGTGGATCATCATCCAATTCCACAGCTCTTTTCAGGCTTTTAAGTCTCCTTTAGTTCAATAACAAATACTTCTCTCATTGTTTACCTTTATTACTCTGCAGTGGAATTTCTTCTTCTTGCTTTTCCTCCCCACTCTAATCTTCTCCATCACTCCTGCTTTTGCCATACTTCCAAAGTAACATACATTCACAAATTCTGATATCATCTTAACTGACCACTGACTGTTTGCCTACTTTCAGCCTGTTGATGCTTTTCTTCAAATATATATATATCTTCATTCTTTCCTTAAACAATCCAATACTTCCAAATCAAAAAAATTAGCTCCAGAATGTTCCACAAGGTTCAGTCTTTGGTGGCTTCACTCCACCTCTACAAGCCTGATCCTGGGCCAACTCTAAACGAAGATGCTTCACATCCATTGAGTCCAATCGCTGAAGTCTTCTCTGTTCCTTACGTCAGTGGATATTGTTATGTACTTTCCTTATTGAACTGTATGGTTGATTTTGAGCCACTTTGCAGAAATATATCTCTGATAAACTCACTCTACCCTACCTGTCCAGCATCAACAGACAAACTTGAAGGAGCATTTAGCAAATTAAAGATCCAGTCGTCTTTCTCAGGAGTTGGTGGAGACCAAAAATTTTAAGAACTTTTGTATAAGGTTATAAGGTATGAGAAATATATAGTCCCAAAAAATGAATAATGCCACTTCAAATAGATAACTAGATTAATATAAGTTTCAAATTGACTTGATAGACTAAACAGGGACATTTAGAGTAATAATCAAAATGTGCAGAAGCTACTGGTCCAAGTATACATTTTAAGTAAGTAACTTTGTTTTGTTTTGGGATTTGTTTCTGGAGAAAAAACAGTACTCCCTTGCTTGAATGCCTTGTTCACTACTTTGTTGTGATATTTTAAGTACACCACATTCCTAATGTCACATTATATTTTAGAGGAGTTTGTTCTTCAGCACCAAATAGCAGACAGACACAGTTAGCAACTACTTGGTGAACATAGTGGAGACTTTAGCAACTAAAGTGGCATTTATTTCCCTCAGGGGTTGGTAGAGAAAATTGAGCTAAAAGATGAGTAAATCTGGGACTTACATTGGCCGGGTAAATCATCTGGAGAATAATGTTGCAAAACTGCTGGATATGTAAATAGTCAACAATTTTGCCACATTAATGTGAAAGGTGATGCTATGTCAATGTTGTTTTCACAACTCGTTTCCGCTGTCCCCAAGTAGTAGAAGAAATTGTTATTGCAAGTTTAAATGCCAGCTGTGCAATAGTATATAATCAGCCTCTATAGAAAACTGTGTATATGCGTGGTCTGCACACACATTGTCAATGGACAATCTACTAAATTCAGGTTTATTAGTGGGAAATGGTGTATACATCATTTTTGTGAGTACACATCATTTTTACATCTGGTCCCAGATCTAATGGACTCTGCACTCTGAAAAACAGATCCTGTCATCTTTAAACTCTAAATGTCCTCTGCACATAACTGTTGATGATGTAGGTTCCACACTCTCCTGAAGTAAAGAGGATGTTGATCACTTTGTGCTGCCTAATATAGCATAATAGTTACTTTGTGACCCTTTTTACTTTGTGTTGGGCCATTTGCCTGTGACTGTTTTAATTTATGCCTGAGCTTTAAATCGTTATTGAACATTACGGAGGCCAAGTGCTGCAAGCAATAACATGAATAATCCATTGGTAGTTCCTGTTATACTGATAGAGAATGAGACCTCAATCACCATTATACTTAGGTAGTGAAACCAGACAGTAGCAGAATTAGCCTTTCCCCCTAAAACCTGAATATGCTTTGCATATTTAAGTTGTAAACATCTACAGTATCTAACTAAGGGTTGCGCTAAAGGTATTCAATAATATCATTGAGCATTTCTCTGCAAATCACTTCATGGGAGAAATAAATTGACCTCTAGAGTTTTTTTATGCAGGGCTTTTCTGTAAGTGGGAGTAGAAAAAGGACTATGAGCTTCTATGTTAAAAATTTGAACCAGAGCCTTGTACACTGATTAGCCATAACATTCTGACTTTCAAACTGCTGAAAAAGTTAATGCTGGTTCTGATAGATAGGTGTCAGAACAAACACTGCATTGTAGCCTGTTGTGTATAGGGTTGCGGTGTAACAGCCTTCCTTATAGCCGGCAGCATACTGTATGACCCAATACTTAGTAGAAGAAAACTGCTCCAAGGTCTGAAGTGATCGACCACTTTGACCCTATTTTCCCAATGAATCAAAATCCTAAACTCTGTTATAGCTCATTAGCCTACAGTGGATTCAGCCATTAATTGCCTAATACGCAAATCTTTTAGAATTACTGTTGTACTGGGTTTCTATCAGCTTCATATAATAAAATTTGAACTTAAGATGTAACTTGTAAAACTTGTGAAGGTATAATTCTTTCTTAAAATACAAAAAACTTACTGCACCCTTTAATTCCTCTTCAAGGAACCTGAATATATCTAACAGCTTCTTAGAAGAGAGACCATTTTAAATTCATCATGCAGATCTATTGCCTATTCCAGGCACGTCTGTCAATCTGCCTGTGAAATGAAGAGCCAGAGGCTGCTGACCCAGACACATCAGCTCCTTTTTGGCCATCTAACAACACTTTCTGAAGTCTTCACACTCACACTTTAATTTCCTTTTTTCAGTTTTCTGCTGCCTTCTAGGACATGGCTTATGCTCGGTCTTTGTGTGGACTGAGTGGGCAACAAGTACAGTTTATGCAAAGTAGTTATGATGGCTGATGCAAAAGACTTAATAAGAACACAAGATAAAATGTAAGAAACTGAGAACCGAGAGTTTCCAAATGAAACCTTAAACGATAATTTCACAACACAATGAGCCCTACATTTTGGTAATGCTTTTTTGCTCTTGTGATGTAAAGTATATTTGCAGCTTAAGATACTATATGTTTATTTTTAAAGCAACAAAATAAAATTCTAACAACTATCACATACTGTAGAGCTGTCACATTTAAAATGCAGTGAATATTTCAATTGAACCTTATCACAAGCGTATGTATTTTAGAGATACCACATACTGCATCATAGCCACCATTAGAAATGTGTTTCAATAAAATATTTATTTCCCATTCATTTGATATACATTTGAGTGTCTATGCTGGATTTTCAGTAAAACATTAACATCACATATAAGATTTTGTCTAGTTACAATACTCAATTTCTCAAATCAATAGTGCAAATTCTTAATAAACCTCTATCGGAGGACATTTTAAGACTTGCTGGCTTGATTGAAAAATAACGGCTTCCTTTTGTTCCATTGTTCCAGTTTTTGGAAAATGTGTCGTTATTAGTAAAGTTACTAAAATTATTTAAACACTAATACAATGTAATAGTAATAATGTACAGTAAACAATGCTTTGAAAACTCCCATACCAGAGTACATGAAATGATAGCCCCGTGTTACATTTTTAACAAAGACATCAAAAGTGCCTTCTGCCATGTCCAACAATAATAAATACTGATACTGAGATTATATAAGTTTAAAGTATAACCATTTGTTCAGTTCAATAAAAAACAGAGAATTCTTACGTAACTAACAAGTACCTGAAATGAATGACAACCCTTTCCCTTGAACACTGCAGTGACAAAAACACTAGTACAAATATTGTACGCAAAATTATATTAAAACAACTCTAATAAAATACTCTGGATAAGTGTGTTTGTACCTGCTGCATTTCTTTTCCCTCCTAAGACGTTAGACATTTGTACAAAGTGATTGCAAGGTATTTCTTAAAATAAGAAAATAAAAAATAACACCTGATTGTCTGGAATACAGACAAGTGTCCTTCTTGTCAGCTACAGAGTCCAAAATCTCTACAGGGCAAAGTGGATTCAGTGCATTTTCCACTATAATGAGAAAGCATTTGTAACCTGATTGTGTGTTCACTGGACAGATATGTAAAAAAAATTGGCTTCACTTTAAAATACAAAAATCTAACCTGTTCCACAGATTACCCTTCCCCATTTCCACAGTCTCGATATGCAGTCTGTAAACAGACGATGGTTCAGTGTTAACCTGAGTCTGTTTCCAGCTCATCGTCTCCACAGGAGTGTCTTAAATCCAAGTCACTAATTAGACACTAATTATGGAATGATATTAGACCGCCGTACTGATCATCTTCTCTGTGTGACTTCTTGCTGAACAGACATGATGCTCTGTTTTAACTTCTTGGTAAACAGGTGACTGGCTCTTCCACAGTAGGTATTTGTGGTGGTCTGCAGTGACGCCTCCAGCGGCTGAAGCAGCGACGCCTCCATGTTCTCACCGAACGGGTACTGTGATCGAAAGAAAAATGTACTGGCATTATATTTCTGATTATTTTTAAATCAGATTTTATGACAGCTTTGTACATCCACGGTGATGTAACTTTGGTGGCTGCACCCACTTTAAACATCACTCAAGAAATACTCAAAGCGTGCTTTTTAAAGAAATCAAAATTGCAGAATTGTGTGTTTTTTTTACACCTGTTGCCTCCTGTGATGGCCATGATGGAACCATAAAAACTGCATTCATATCACATGAATTAAGTGCCACATTTATCACTGTCGGTTCAAAACAATAACATTCTGCATTTGATTCATATATGTCAATTCAGAGTGTGTTTGAATGATGAATATCTATTACCACAACTACACAGGAATGGGCTCAGCCAGGCGTGACAGTGACAACTGTAGCAGCCAAGGCTTTTGTCATGTACAGTATGTAAATAAGGTACGACCAGTATGTAATGCAGGCCTTTGGTTTATTATATGGAGCTGCACCATTCTTTTACTGCTCTAGTAAATAAGAAAAAAAATCACTATTTTACAACATCTCATTTGACTCCAGTTTGGCCAAGCATTAGGTTACTCAAAGCACACTTTCTTTATTATCTTTCATATACTGCAGCAGGCAATAAAGCACCATTAACAGCCTCCTATCGATTTTTATGTGGATGCTGCTGGTGCATTGTTCACACAGCCATCATGATGTCTCAAACTAGCATCAGCACTAAAAAATTTTTACAACTCTTTTGTGGGCTTGGCTGGGTAATGGTAGTGCCCTTTATTGCAAGCTCCTCTGCTGGCTGGGAGAGCCTGCCCTGGGAGCTGGGCTGACTAAGGAGCTCTTGGTGGGATGGAAATGAGAGTTTCCTCCAGAATTGCCTGCTCCAGGCTTTAGGATGCTGTCCTCAAAGGACTGAGTGGGAATAAAGTGGGAGGGGGGCCTGAGGAGCAGGAGCAACAGGAAGCGCAGATAAAAGCTTCAACAAAATACAGCTTATAACAACAAAAGGATGAAACACTCTTGAGTTAGACCAGGGTGTGTTTTCTAATGAGCTAATTGTACATCAAAGACCTGTATCTCACATTTATCTACTTAATAAAGGACAGGTATTATGCTTACTAATGACAAACCACAGCACTCCACCTCCTAAAATCAGGTGGAGGCTGGTATGTGCTGTCTTGGACACTGTGTATGTGTGTGTGTGTGTTGTCAGAGACCGATGGAGGCATGAGGGCCGAGTGCCACATAATGAAGCCAGCTCGTTTACCTAATGGCTGAGAACATTGCCCGCACTGATAGTGGACGGGCTGGGCCCTGTGGCGGTAATGGATGGAGACCAGCTAATGAAGCTTCCCTTGCTCCCCCGATTGCTGCCTGCATGTTGACCGGTGTGCAGAAATCAACACGAGCAAATCGAAGGCGAGCCGCCAGCGCAGCAGCGAGAGAGCTCTCCAGCTGACTTGTTTGCTCACTGATGACGGATGTGTAGTGGACTCTTAAGCTTTGAAAGCTGAAACGTTCTAGAGTAAATTTGACAGATGCTATACTTTTTTAATCCAAGTTCTGGCTTCAGTTTTTTAAGTGCCAGCAATGCACTGCCAGTGCTCTGCTGGTTGTCATCCCAACTTAAGGGTGCTACAGTTCTGATAATGTTTAGATTTGACAGAAGGCGTGAAAGAAACAGCCAGACCTCACCAGCTATTCCAACATAGTGAAATCCGGTCGAAGCACAAACCCAAGAGGAAGAAATCAAAGGATGAGGGTGGTGATTCTATATTATTGTCAACAAATCGAGTGAAAGGACCAAAATCAGTGATGAATTGCTCCAACTAACATGTATTCTGTGCTATTGGCCTCCATTGTTGTCCAAACTATTAAAAAAAAAACATCAAAAAGCCCTGGCTAACATGTTTCTTTGTTATGATGACCACAGGCACTGTAGTTTCTTTTGAGCCATTCCCACATACACCATTCTGCTGCCATAAATGACTAGAGTCCACAGCAAAGCCCAACAAAGACACCATTTACTCCTGCTACAGTAATATTTGCTAATAACTACACTGCCCAGGTGTTGTAGGAAATGAATTAGTGTTTTTAAAACCTGTTTTTAAAAGATTTACATTTCATTGGGAAGGAATGAACTGGGAAGTTGGAAAGTATTTAGAGACTGACTGTAAGTAGTGACTTTGGTCTTTTCATGGGATGTGTGGACAATAACAAAAATAGCCTAATCCATTAAGTAAGCATGTATATTTGTTATATTGGAAAGCAGTCACACTCAGTAAGTGTAAAGAATCAGCCTAAAAAGTGATTTAATTTTTCTATTATTCTTGGCCATGGTGGCACTGACTGTGTTAAGAATGATCTAAAGTTGGCCTATAAATAACGATACTGATACTTTGACAATCAGTTATGTACCCACAGAACTGTTGAAGAATGCCTTAAATTATATGATGTATCAACTCTGCAATGCACGTAATAAATTTGAATCTTTCCGCTGACAACATCTCAAGCTGCCATTCCAGCAGACGAAGCAAGGTGGGGCGGATTTGTCTGGTTTGGAAGAACTAAGACAGGATGACTGAAATGTTCAACAGGCTATTGATTAAGCATTGGTGGACAGAAGCATCCATAAGAGAAAAGCAATGGCCTGGAGTGCCTATTGATAATATAATGACTAGTAAATGTTTCTCCAAATAGTCTGGTCTGCCTACACAACTGCTCCCTAAAGAAACAGAGGCACCAGAAAGAAAGTCAATAAAGATGATCACTCCCCTCTAGAATAAACAAAGTCGTTCATAAATTACTTCCACATTAACTTTTCTGTGTCTGTAATATGACAAAAACTTTTGAATAAATATACTAATATATATTCAGATTTTTACAGAAACAAATAAGAACCCTTGAGTAAATCATTTTTATTTTACTGTAGGGACTCTGTAGGGATGTGTCAATAAATTGCATGTAAGGGAGCTACAATGTGCAGACCCTTCTTTCGTGTTTTCGGGGCTCAGATAAAACATATATTTCTGATTAAAGAGACTGCCTCTACCTTTTGGATGGCCTCGTAGACAGCCCTAAAAGCTGGCTGCTTGTCATCATGGTAAACTCCTCTGTTACCATGGAGAATGAAGACACCTTCTTGTTCAGCCTGTTGACAGTTGCTACCATAGATACAGTGGTCTGGACGGTAGTTCCACTGACAGGGGAACACAAACAGGCTTTCTGGAACACAATAATAGACACGACTGGGTTGATAAAGATAATAAATTCAATTACAAACCCTCAAATATTTGTTTATTTGATGATAAATATCCAAAGCAACAAACGTTTTTATTGAAGCCTCGTTTGTGTTGTACACAACATTCATGACTTCAAATAATGCTATGAATGTGGTTTCACAAACCTGGGTTATGGTGAAATATGATGTTAAGAAGGTCCTGGTCACCCCAGGTGATATTGAGTTTATACTTCTGGAGAAGGGGCATCAGAATTTCCTCCCACCGCAGTGCAACTGTTGTCATGTCATTCTAGATGGAAAAAATATAGCAATCAAGAGGGCATTCGTATCATTTTGCATCAGGAAACCATAAACCTACAATTCTGGAAAATGAATGCCTTTGTCAACACTTCACGTCAACTCAAAGAAACTGTTCTGTCTCTCCTCTGAGTATACTCATTGTGACAGTTTAGAAAGGAATTACAAGAGTGACCTCAGCTGGTCATTCTTGGTGGTACAGCTACTCCTTCAGTATTCTTCACACATCTCTAATTGTTTAAATCGTTAACTAATTGTAAAGATGTTGATGTTTAATGTGACTGGATAATATGACATAATACTCAACCTACCACCGACACTGACTTGGCCTACACTGAATGTATAGTTATGTTTGCATCAACACTGAGCCATGCTTTTCTAATAAACAATCCTGTGGAATTAATGTGACATAATAACATGCATTTAACACCTGTTTAGTACTTTTTGCCTTCACATGTGAGCACTTATCCATATTCTGCATTTCAATGTCAGAATGACCATCATGATACACTCGTGTATTAAATTGCAAGATGAAGTTTAGCACCTTGAGCTCACACCAACAGTTGACAGTGGTTAACATACTGCAAAAAAAAAAAACACACATAAAAATAGTTTTCCTGCACATTACCTGAAAAAATTTCTCCCTGAGGCGTGTCATGTTCATGAGCATGACTCCTGAGTTGATGCCTGTCTTGCCATAGTAGGGGTGGCGGGCAAAACGGTTGTACCAGCCGATGCGTGGCTCCTCGTGCTCTGGAGCCATGGCAGCTAATTGGCTCGGATTGAACTGAGAAAGGAGAGCCCAGATGTCCTCTACCGGCTGCAGAAAAAGGATATCTGTGTCCACATAGAGCAACGAATCCACCTCCTTCAGGATCAGCTGGAAAACAGACCACAAAAAAGTTATGAGCACATTTGTCAAATATGCAATTGTTACAAGTTATATGAAGGACGACTCTAGACCTACTGGCAAGAAGAGCCTCTGAGAGGCACAAGGTTTGAAGAGCTTCTTCCACTCCTTTGCATTCTCCTTGGGAAAAGTGATGGGGTAGATGGTGAAGTTAAACTTGGTCTGAACTGTCCTCGGCCAGGAGTCCAGCTTTAAGAAAAGACAAGCCCAAAGAAAAATTGTACCTTGACAATATCCACATGTAAAATTTGAGTTTTTGAATTGTTAAAAATGCATTTAAAAGAGTGAGCATTTGAGCTAAGATGTGAGTATAACTGTATAAAAAGAAGGCTTTACTGTAAAAACATTCATGCATGCAGAATGGCAGACTGTTTCTAAAGCATGCTTGTATAATTTGTGCAATGGCTGCAAAAATGCCTCCTTAAAGTGATGTATACACCAGTTGACGACTGCATGCAAAATCATTTACACAGATTAAGTCATAACTGTACTATTGTGTACAACGAGACAATGAATAAACAAGTAGATGACAACTCTGGTGCTGTTGGGAGAGGACACTTACAGCATTTCTGAAGCTGTCATGTAGATCATCCTCAGCAAAGATGTAAAAGTGTAGAGGCTTTTTGCTGAGGAGAACAGCAGACTTCAACATGGTGAGAGTCTCTTCTAGCCGGGGGCCACAGGCCACCACAGCCAGGTGACTTCTCCCATCGTTATGTTCCTTGACTGCAGAGCCTGCCCTCTGTCTAAGAGCCAAGACAAAGTACAATTAATTGGTGATAAATCCTGGCTTTTATTATTTATTTATTATTACTATTTATTATTTACAACAGCTGAGTGGATACACAAGTGCAGGAGAGAACAAAGTAATTAAGATATCAGCAGGCTCAGCTGTCTGGTGCTCAGCTCTGTAGGTTTGGAACTGTCATTGGGTTTAATGAAAAGACGTAGAACAGGACAATCACTCATTCTTTGCGCTGCCACTTTAGACGTACGTTTCAATCACATCTATGCGCACATATCGTAGAATGGCAAGCCAACTACTCTGATATGCTAGTATAGGTTAAAGTGTAGCAAGACAGACTGAAGAAAGCCTCAAGACCTTTATAAGCATTCTCTGCTTATGACTATGATTAGAGATGATAAAAAGGGGCTGTTGATAAGATATTGACACGATTAATGGCCTGTATGTGAATGTGAATAGTAAAACAGAGGTTAAAATGTAATGTAGAAGAAAGTCAGCACAGCCTTTAAGTACACACTATCATCATGAGATGGCTTAACACTAAGAACTCAAAGTGTCACATCCTGTCAGCACATTTGATTTCTGAACAGCTTGCACTCATACAAAGTGAAGAGTAGTCCAAAGGTACACTGTAAATGCAGCACTAGTCCCAGCATTTAGACTGCACTGTGCACCCAGGAAGTAGGTTTTAAGTTTTAAGTTGAAAACTATTGATTATTAAAGAGCACTGGTGTGTTTTTTTTAATTTTTATAGAGATGCACAAAATCAGTCATACCTAAGAGATGATTCCAATAAGCAGTTCACTCCACAAACATCAGCAGGCAGTCTCCAATATGGATTCCAGTAAGAAACTGACAGTGACTTACACCTGCCAGAATAAAAACATTACCCTTTGGATCCTCAACGTCAGATTGAGCTCTTGGACATCAGAACTAACATGTTTTGGGATTAGATCTGTCCTGAACTGCCTCATAGGGTTAGTGGTTTAACAGGTGGCCGTCCTTTTTAAATCCAGCCTGAAGCTAATGAGGCACACTGTAATGGTTAATCAATTAACATAGCTAAGATAAGATAGCATAAGACAACGTTGTTATCAGACAGTTAGTTAACTATGCCGTTAAAGTTAGCAAATACAGTTAACCTTAGCTGTAGCAAGTCCACTAACGTATTATTTCGTTCACGCTAACTTTACAGCAGCTAAATGTAGCTAGAAGCTATCTGACTGTGAGATGACATTAACGCTGGGAGACAGATTAGCAGGCTAAGCTACCTGTCAAGCCCTTCGCGGTCTCGAAGGCCTGTGAGGCCTGGCCTTTTCCTGAGCAGGTGCCCGCCGTCACGACTGCTCCTGTCGGGCGTCCCCTGCTCTTTCAGGTCCCAGTCGTCTCTGTCCTCCAAGGTGGAGGCTAGCTGATTGAACACATACAACAGTGAGAAGAAGGTAAAAAGCACGCACAGGAGAAATGCGTGAAGGTAGCATCGCATTTTGCGTTTCAAGTTCTGTGCGTCAAGGGGACATTTTTGTTGATCTTCTCCAGCATTTGATGTACGACCCAGCTAACTCATCTATCTCATGAATCAAGTCAGAAGGTAAGCCGGAGAGAGCACAGTTGGTGTTTACAGTTTTCCGCTCCACCCACTTCTGTTTCACGTGTGTTTCGTTTGACCTTTCATCTGTCGGTACAGTGCTCGTACACTGACAGATAAACTACATTTTTACATCTGTAAAGTGAGCCTACAGCCAGGTGGCTGACACAAAGCTTGGTGAATAAGTAGCTACATCATTCACAATGTGTCGCACAGCATGGGAACCACTGCGGAACACACGGTCAGACATTGTGCTACCTAGAAGAGGTGACTCTTTAACAGTATTAACCCTAAGCTCTTAGCATGTGGTAGTTAAAACCATGAGGATTGTGACAAGTACGTCCAGCAACTAAAGTCAAAGCACAGAAGTCAGCATGGTTTACTTGAAGTATCAAAAGTATCACTGGATTGTCATTACTTGTGTGTAAGCATCACTTAAATGTTATGTAAAATCTATAACAGTGAATCATAATGTATAAGTGATCACGTGTTGTTGTAAAGTTTCAACATGCAAAGTATATGGGCTGTCAAATAAATGTAATGGTATAAAGTATAAATATAAGATGGAAAATACTCAAGTTATATTTATAGTGTACGGTTCATGTAGTAAAGTTTCCACTGCTGCTTTTAAGGGCCTTCCTCTCAACAAGAGTCTTTCACTACAACTTCACCACATGTAAAAAAAACAGGGTGAAAGTTAATAATAAAGAGCAATAATAACACACACAGTACAGTACAGTCTGTGCAACTCGTTGAACTCTATTGTCTATTTCATGTGTTGCCTTTATGGAACATGTCAGTCATGATGGGAAAATCATTCAAATTCAAAAATACAATCCAGTAACGATGGAAATGCTAAAGCAAATAACTATAAAAGTTTTGTTTTCCGATAAAGGGAACTTCAATACGTCTTACAACCCATTCCTGTTTATAATGAAAAATAAAAACATGTCTCAGTATCTACAACTTATTTTATTTAACATTATTTTACAATATAAACCATTCTAGAAGAGAAGCATAGTTAGAATAATTATTCAATATTTTTACTCAAATGTTAGACAGTAAAACAATTAATGGCATCCAATGGCATAAAATGAGAGCTGGATAAAGGCCAGTGGCCGACAGTGTTATGATTTACTGATAATGGCAAAGTGGAAATAATGCTTTAAAAACAAAATGTTATCATGAACCAGAACATAGGATGCCATTAAGTGCAAACAATGATAACAAAATTCACGGACAGACTACAATTCTGAGATGACATCTTCGGATTTTCTTTCATAACGTCTCATTTATTCTGTGCGGCAATGACCAACTGAGTGCGACGCAGTTGTGACACTGAGGGGTTAAAACAAAAGTCACCACAATGCGAGGCACGGCTCCACTGACATCCAGGTTTTAATGCTAATTCCTCTTTTCAGTTCATCGTGATGGATCTTGCTGCGACAGTTCTTTGAATTGAGCGCACAGCATACATCCTGACTCCTGAATTCTTTACCGTCATTGGAAGGCAGTGGACAATACAACCCCGAGTGGAAGTGGATGCTATCATATTGGCATTTATAGTATTATTTAAAAAAAAAACAAACGTGCATGTTGAAGTTTAATCTCTGGTTGAGGCTGTTGAGAGTGCAGAAGAACGGGTTGTGCAGACTGTTAAGTGTGAAATGTGAAGGTTAGTGAGTTTCCCCGTTAACCGACGAGCCTTCCCCGTGGGGCGAAGAGCATCTGGAGACCCCTCGTTCAGTGTTATCAGAGCTTGAGCCACTTTGACTGTGTTGGTCTGCTGAGGCAGCACTTGTTGAAGTGGAAATGGGTTTGGCTTTCTCTTTAAAGTCTGTGATTATTACAGTCAAGTCTCCAACCGTGACCTCTAGATGCTGGGCGCTGCTCCTGTCTATGTTTTTTAATCTGGGCCTGGTGAAGAGACAAACAGAAGCAGGATTTGAAAACTGCTTGGTGGATACTTAATAAATTCAGTGGTGGCAACAAGAGCAGAGACTCATTCATTCATTCATTCATGAATTCATTCATTACCTCAACTTTTTATGGCTTTTCTTTTTCAGTGTTGGTTCTTTATCACTCTTGTCTTTCTCAGATTTTTCTTTCTTCTCCTTTTTTGGGTGTGTGGGTGGTGCAAACTGCTGGTTTACTTGCTGTGCAACCAGCTGAGAAACAGGCCGTGGTTTTCTGAAAGAGACAAAAAAAAGAAAGTGAGATGGCCTCATAGTTAAATTTAAATCACTGAAGCTGTAAGTAGGCTGAGCTTGTGGCTTGAACTGACAACTGTGTAACTGTTCAATATGACCAAGAGAAATGAGGCTTTTGACTGTCTTAACACAGCAGTCATATATACAATGGAACAGGTTTTGCGTGCTGTAATCATTTCTCCTGGCCATGAAGAGACCCCTTATTAATGCAGTTCCAATACAAGTGATGGGCGACAGAATCCACAGTCCCCATTCTGTGTAAAATACTTTATTGAGTTTATCTGAAGTTAATGAAGCTTCAGCAGTCTGTGTTTGTTAAATCAAGCGGGTATCTTCCAAAGTTAGTGATTTTACTGTCCACCCACTGCAGGAAACTGCAAATTCTGTAGTAATGGACTACAATAGGGCAAAAATACCCAAGTCAAAGTCCCGGCAACAACTGTCAATTTTGACCGGACACAAGAATACTTCATTTTTTTTCCTCCAGATTTTATTCATTCAACTGGTGATATGCATTTTCTGCATTCCCCCCTCACTTTAATAAAAGTTTTAATGGCCTCCAATGGCCATGAATAAAACAAAAGTGGGGAAATCTGTAAACAGGAAAAATACTGAGGACCTGACCACAAACTACAGTCTCTGAAATATCCATAAAGTTATGAAATCAATAACAACTGAACATTAAACCCGTTGATGAAGATGTATCGCAGTGCTTAATAAACCTGCAAGTGGGTGTAAAAGTGTTTCTAAAAACATAATGCGATGAACATCAAAACTAATCCCTCGGTGTTCTCCTATTCGGTTTCAAATGAACAGCCACAGTTATTCTTACCGAGTTGAAGTCCCCTTCCTAACATCACACATCAAGCACTTGAACGCCTCAGCGCTGTTCCTGAACGTGCAGACGCTACAGTCCCAGTACCCATCGTCGGAGGAGGGCTTGGGTTGTCGCTTTGGCCTTCAGATATAAAAACAAAACAAAAACACAGTAATAACGTCACATTTTCAACAAGCGAACGCATTTCAAAGAAACCTTGTTAGATAAAGACTGACCGAACGGGAAAGACACGAGTCTAAGTCAGAGGGCAGTCATTAAGGAAGAGGGAGCTTTCAGTTTCCACAGTTGCACGGTGTTAAAGCAGCAACCCCAGCCGCCATGAACAGTTCAGTAAAACAGCTCCATCCATTCACCGAGCTTTCTGTTACCAAGCGGCCCCATAAAGTCTTCATTCAGACACACTAGCGACAGGTTTACCTTGTGGGGCTCTTCTTGTCTCCCATTTTAAGAAACGTGGACTCGCCGGAGTGGAAAAGGCTCAGTGTTACAGGTGAAATTACGCATTTAGCTGCTACTCAGCTGTCGCGGAAAGTCCTCTCGAAGGACGGTCACGTGATGCGGATTCACCCAATGGCGTTCAATGTAATCACAACAGAGACGGCAAATGTGACACAGCGATGATGAAAGGCGCTTTGTAGGCTGTACAGCGTGGGGCGAGAGAGTGGGTGAGCACGTACACCGGCTTTAATGAGGGATGGGAAAGTGAGAAAATGTGCGCGAATACTGGAATACCCTACTAACGTGGGTAGGATGGGATTTGGCACAGCGTCGACACTGATTCATAGAGATTAGTGTGGGATGTGTTCTCTTTCTTTTCTGTGTTTGAAGACTTGAGTCGTGTTTTTTACTGGCTACATACTTTACTTGTGTATTTCCCACACAGGGAACTTAATTGTCACATTGCAACAAGTTACATATGCATAGTATAGATAGGTCATCTTTAAAAACACTAGAATAATATCTTCATTATGAGCATCTACAATATGAAATACTAAAAACAAAAATAAAGTGGTACTATGTTCAGTAAGGTAAGAGATATTCCTTTATTGATCCCCCTTAGGAGAAATTCAGGTTGACACAGCAGCAATAGGGCAAAACAGAACAAAGAATATCACAACTAATAATATTACAAAATACAAAATATAATAGAAACAAAACTATAAATCAAAGTATATACACTATGCATTGTTCAAGTAGGACATGGAGTGCAAAATATGAGCAGAA
>NW_023339762.1:11803346-11814810 GCF_004916995.1 Morone saxatilis | reverse complement strand
AAAAAAAAAATCCATGGCCGCTCTCGGCTTCCGTAGTAAAATAATCCCAGTACGCTTCTTTTTTTTCTTCTTCTTTTTAACCGTATCAGCCATACTTATGATAACTTCTACCTAACACAGATAAAATGCATCCACAAAGCTAGAAGTCTGAGCCAAAGGCCAGGCTTGTTGCAGTGCTCCTAACAGGCAGTGAAAAGGACTAGGAGCACTAGGTGTGACACATATTTCCCTGTTACTGCAAATCCAGGGTACAGAGTTGTATCACAAATGCAAAAATGAGCTGGCATTAACATATGAGGTTAGGTAGATAAGGTACGAGATCCCAAGATAAGGTTTCCATTCCCACTGCTAACCAAATGAAAGAGGGATACTTTGAGACTCTTTGTTTGTGGCAGATCTAAACACCACTGAACCTTCATGGGAAGTAAGCTTCCTCCTCTTTCATCCCTCAAACAACGGCAGGCTGACAAGAAGCACTGCAGCTGAGACTCTATGAGACACGGAGCGGTTAAGTCGTGTTCGATGTTGCTATAATATCCACCCACACTGCACACATTTATACCTACCCTGTCCCCACTTTTGGGCTCACTCTTATTGTCACTCACAGCATGAGCCCTTCCATCCATCATCTGTTTTTATCAGCAGGAAGCCCCTCCTCTGGTGAAAAGAGGACCCTGTCACTTTCCTCTGGACGACATGTAATTATGTGACCCTTCAGAGGTGCAGCCACCTGAGGCCACAGGAAGCATTGGAATTAATGCAGAGGTTTCAGATTGCCATGAGACACTCAATTACCCATGCTGCTGTTCGGCCTGTTGTGCAGATTGGATTGGGGTGTGAAAGAGAATTCATTTTCTGTCTTTGTGGGATGTTCAAGTTTTCTAATGGGAAAGGTTACATTTTTCATCAGGACTAAACTGTGATATTTAAATGTTTTTATATTGAAATCATGTTCATAATACACATGATAATAGCCTGTTTATAATCGTTGGCCTCTTAAATAAGTTCTGTCTTTCAGTTCTCACTATGTGGTTCACACTAGAGTCATTTTAGATTTGTATTTTTCATTAGTTTTTATTTCAGTTTCGCTTTTAATTTTTGTTTTTAATTCAGTGTAGTGTCACATAGTTTACATAGTTAGTTTTGTTTTTTACTACAATATGGTGGTATTTGTCAGTCAAGATTCACAATAGATATCATAATACAAACACATTGACTCACAGTGTCAGTAAACATGTTGACCACACTTGTTTTTGCCATAAAAGAGACAAAACACAATAAAAGATAAAGTTGACTAATATAATTTTTTCTTCTTCTAAATGTTCTATAGATTTTGTGAATGATAATTGTGTAGTGCAAACCTGATATTGTGAGAGCCCTAGTCTACACTGGTCAGTAGGATTAGACTAGAGTGTTGTATCCGCTAATATGTAGATCGGGTGTTTTCATTTTGTTCTTTTTGACTAGGCCTCTTTTCAGATTGAGGCTGTTGAGGTTGAGCTCAACAGACTGCTTAACATATCTGAAAGAGTCCACCGGTGTCCCGCCCTGACAGGTGCGACACATAAGTGAGGGAGATGTCAATCAAACGTGTTCTGTACGCGCTCACACAGTCCTGACAGGAGGTCTGATCAGCCAGAGTCAAAACACCTGTGTGGGTGTTTATGGCCTTTAGTCTCAGCATAGGAAGCCACGCTGGAACACACGAAGACTGCAGCAAAGCCACTCACATATGCCAGATTAGGGTTGCTCTTTAGCTGGATAATACATTAATGTAATACAGTAAGCTTCTTTCTTTTACTGATTAGTTTATGATTTTTCATGTATTCTGGAACCTTCAATTTATAACTTTTAGCTGTGAAAGTAATGTTCATGTTGTTCATATTAGAAGATGTAAAACCATAAATGAAAGTATATACACCATGCATTGTTCAAGTAGGACATGGAGTGCAAAATATGAGCAGAAAATTAAACGACTAAAACTAAACTGTACAAGTGGAAACTAAATATAAATAGTGCAAAGGGCCTACATAAAGCTAAACAGTATATTGAGACACAAATGTTTGAGTATTTTTGATACTTCAATTTCAATATTTCGACCTTTTGACTGTATTTTTAAATTCTTCCTCTAACCCGACCACTATAAAGTTCGGACATTACCACCAGTCGCCACCAGAGGGCGGCAGCGCACTGTTTTTCGTGAAGCACGTTGTTCAGCGAAGAAGAGCAGCCCAGTGGCGCTGTAACGTTAGCTGGCTCTGTAGCTTCTGTTGTTTTGGTTTTACTTGCACATTTATATACAGAGAAAGTCTGGACTGGCTGGGATTTAAGTGGAAGCGTCCTTCAGCAGTAGGATAAATATGTGAAACGCACACAGGAGAAATCAAATAATTATTTGGTAAGTCGGTATCTTCCCACTTTCTCTTGTTGTGTGATGCTAACTACGTAGGTTTGCTAACAGCAGTGCTAACGCCATCCAGTCATAATAACAACACCATGCGTTTGAGCACAGAGCAGTGGCTCTCGCTCAATCTATCGGTCTTTAGATGTTTGGATCTGTGACATCTTGACTACCTTAAGTATAATATAACAAGTGCCCCCCCTCCTCAAGAAGTCCCCGTCTGGGAGTTAAGTATGAGTTAAGTGTTCATAACAATTGCAAATACTTAGAACCATCAAATACTTGAAGGAGTGCCTTAAATAAATGCATTGTGGCGTTGTGGCATGTCAAAAGCTACTAACCTGTCTCCTTAGAGATATGTGAATGACAGTAAGTTATAGTGTGGGTGGGGATGGTGTAGAAATGTTGTTGAACTGAGCTGTGTGTGTGTGTGTGTGTGTGTGTGTGTGTGTGAGAGATAAACAAGGCTATCCTCTTTTCTCATCTCGTAGGTTTGTCACTCTCTACAGAGACATCTTGAGCACACCAGACAGTGAACCAAAATCATTCATTCACCAGTAAGTGCATAAGTCAAGCATAACAATGTTAAGCTTGTCGTCTGACAGAAACTCACCTTTTTAAAATTGCTTTTAATGTTTAGCTTAGTTTGATGTGTTTTTAGTGTTTTACTCCTTGATGTTGTTTGGCTGCTTTTATGTTTTTATGTAAAGTGTCTGAGTATTTAGAAAAGCACTTATAAATACAATTTTTTATTATTATTATTAGTAGTAGTAGTAGTTGTAGTAGTTGTTGTAGTAGTAGTAGTAGTCTTTCATTCAGACTTGAACCTCGAACTGGACTCTTTCGGCTGCACCACTTTCTTAAGCATACTCAAAATGTTGACTGCATGTGCTCAGCAAGTCAGTATAGAGTTGTAGTGCTTTGTCCTGTGCACATTTACCAGTGTCTTAAGATGCCAGTGTTAGGGGAGGATGGATTCATTGTCACCTGTCTCTGTAGCCTCCTGCTACTACATTGGTACTTCTTTGGTTTGATGAGAGAAGTCATTTCCCAGTTATTTCAGCCACTAGTCAGCCCAACTCTCAGGAAACCTGTTCTTACTATAGGATTGTAGTCTAGAAAACATCCAGTGGGAAAAACTCAAGCATGGAGGCTGCAAACCAATCAGTGGACTATGCAGACTTTTGCTGATGACATGAGTAATTACCTCAGTGATGAAGTACTGTAATTTGCACACTAAATTTTGATGTATATTTACACAATACTTGTAGATACTAAAATACAATTAATTTTATCATTTAGAAGTTGGACCAGTGAGTGATGCATTTGTCCAAGCAGGTAGAGTGGGGTCATGCCAATATGTCATCATCAATCATCTATTGTAAAGCCTACTTGAAATGATGTCTGCCCTGAGTACATGCCTATTGAGTGTTGCCAGAATGCCTTGAATGAAATTAATTTTGTGCGTTGGCTTTGCAAGCCTAGAAGACAGCTGGAGAGGTGGTCAGCCAACAGCTTCTACGTCCCAAACCCTATTAACACCTCAGTGGTCTTACAAAGGGGACCTACAGCCGACAGAGCAAGGCCTGCCTTTGTTGGCCCACTGTCAGAGGAACTCCAATCTGGGGCTTCACCATGGTGGAGAGGAAACCTTACACTTTGCATCAAGGCTGCACTGGATGATACACTGATTGCCCACTTGTTTCTGGCTCAGCTAGTGACTTAGGAGGTAGAAAGCGTAGTCCACTGCTGATAAAGACACAGCACTAATGTACCATAGTATTATTCAATAAGTGCACTCAGTAAGGCTATTGTCTTGACTGCCTGTGTGTCAAATCATAGCTTTGTTACATGTTCTGCTCAGTGCAAAAGTGACTTCATAGCTGTACTTTGAACTCATAATCAGTGCAACACACTTCTTTTTTTTTTTTTTGCAGTGGAATATCAACGTGGTCGAAAATCAATTAGAGAGGCATATGAAGAGCAGTTCTCAGCAATGGATTCAAGAGAGGTAAAGGAAAATGTTGTTTTGCATGGCCAAAATATATTGGTTTGCCTTAACCCCTTTGGCAATTAGTGGGAAGAAGTGATTAGTTAACAGGCTTTGCTATCATGAGGTAGGTATTTATGGCAGTATTCACTTGTTCTTTTATAAGTCACTGTTTAGGGGGATATTGATTTTAGACTGCAGAGATTAGTGTCTTGAGACATCTTTATTGGAGTAGGGCAGCATTAAATGATCAAGTTCTTACTAAATTACTAAATTACTTATACCATAATAATTTAAATTTAGATAATTCAATGTCAATTGTTGTCATAGGGATATGTCATGTTACGGTTTAAAATAGGGGTACTTCCAAACATTTTTCATTCAAATTTTGTGTAGAGAACAACTATATTTTTAAACCGCTGAAGTTTTTCGACAGAGATACTATCTACACTGAAATCTGTAGCTCTTTGAACAGCATGTTATTTACTATGTTGAGTTATTCTTAATCCAAATCTTTGCTAATGCTGAACAGACAGACATGTAAAATATTACATTGTCTCATTTCAGGTGACAGTCCATCGAGTTGTCAATATTGTTGAAAAGAGGAGCTCTACGCATCGGCCGGGGATAGAATTTGACAGAGGCTTTAATGATGGCCAGTGGTATGGTGGTACTCGCAATTACCAGGACTCAAGAGAATGTCACGACGCACCCAGTGATCGTCGATACTTTGATGACAACACTAACTTCCGCAGAAATTCTTCCCCCTCAAGAAATGTAAGATAAGCTCGGTATGCACGGATATTAAACTTATATCTTGTATATATAAAGTTATATTTTTTTTACTTTTTGTTCCCAACAACGTCATCAACATTAAACTTCATATTCTCATTTGCACAGTTTTCCAATCCAAGGAGCCCTGTGGAGTTCTCTAGAAAAACATCTCTAAAGGCCACGAGAGGTCAAAAACTCCACAGGGAACCTTTAAGATTGCTGTAATTGTGATTTTGTTTTCAGGAGGGCACGTACTCCCAACAGTGTTATGGCAGGGATGATCTGAGGCATCAGTTAAGCTCAAGGTAATTTATATTGATTCTGTTAAATCATTATTATTTGACACGTCCTAATTATCTCAGATTGTCAGCTGCTTTACTGAATCTTTATGTAATGCATCAAACTGACCACTAGGTGGAGGCAGAGTCCAATCTTTTAAAATATGAACATTATTAGTTTGATAGAAGTTTAAAGACCCTCATTTTTTGTGTGTATTATCAGTGAGAAAAAAATGGGTTAACCCAGCTTATAACTGTACCACTTTTGGAAAATACATTTAGGAAGCATTTATTTATTAATTATTTATTATCTGTGACCGCTCTTAACATAAGCTCGAGAGCTTAACTCCACACAGAGCAGCTAAGTCCAGCAGTTACAGCTCCTACATCAACAGACACTCTTCTCACCCTGGCCACTTCAACATACCAACACTTTACAGGCCCGGGCTCCACTTTCCAGGAGTCATACCAGGCTAGAGAGGGGGGACAAAGGGTACTAGTGTCTACTCACTCAGCCAAACAACCCCACCCCCACCCACACCCCTTACCCCACCCTGAGAGGGAAAACAGCTAGACCACTCCCTCTTCAGGCAAACACTCACACACATCTCAGATATTCTGAGCAGTGTATGTCTTTTCTGCATTAAATTCAAATGTATAGTGTCAGATTACCTTTAAATCTGTTGCTATCCATTACTACATAGCAAATTATTGTGTAAAGACATGCTTACTATTACATGTATTTACCTACCTATACTGCAAATGTAGACTCATTGAATAGTTTTTGTGTTTTCTGGATACCTATGGAATCATTATTCATCACACACCAAAAATGCACAGATTTTTATTTTGTCTATGAATAATTTTGCACATGATTTGGTAGACATTCAGAGGCGACATTAACACTTTATTGATGGAGTGTTTATTCACCCCAGTGGATTAAGAATGTAGATTTATCATAGTGCTTTTGGTGTTACCAGAGTACATGGAAGCAACATTATATTACAACTTTTCAGGCTCTAGTTTTAGTTTTCAACTTTGTTTTTTTTTAAACTTTTGTAAAACAAATGATCCGTGCGGTATGACTATACTGTATGTGTGAGAACAAAGTCCTGTGTAAAAATACATTCTAAAGTTAAATCTGAAGTAAATGAAGCTCAGTAACAGTTAATCAACAAAACTAAGTATTTTCCAAAGTTACAGTTTTTGTGTTATTTTCTCCCCACCGCAGGAAACCCAAAGAAGGACTTCTCTAGTAAACTAGACTATTCAAACTAACTCAGATTACTGAAGCTTCATTTTAACTTCAGATTAACCTTGGAATGAACCACGGAGGATTTTAAACTCCATTATTTACATTGGAAGCACATTAGGAAGGGATCTTTCAGTAGCCAGTGCTAACAGGAGGAATGATTACAACCAAAAACTGTACTGAAAATGATCCCATCCTGTCCTTTAATGGCACTCCAATAACAGAATCAGAATAAGTTTAGAGAAAGTTTATGCTTCAGCTTCTCCTGTCAGGAGGCAGCTGATTGCCTCTCCCCTCGTCTCCCAGACAGCAAGGCAGGAAGTCTGGCCGCAGGAACCTCTCTTGCACAAGGTGCTGCATTTGCCATGTTGACAAGTGGCCATAAAACGACTCTCAATCCTAGCACACGACAGAAACTCCAGGCACTCTGGGTTCTGTTAGCCCAAGCTGGGCTCACACTCTTGGGGAGTAATGGCATGCTCCCATGTGGAGGTTTTACCCAGGGATTATGAAATGGATTAACTGCCTGATGTACAGCTCCAAGTTATTACTCTCTTAATGAACAGTCAAAGGCTACCATGCTAAATTAAGCTTTGTTCTGTTTTTGTAAACTTCCTTTTTATCAGTTTATTGTTATCTTTAAGCCAGGTGTATCTTTGCTTTGTTTAGATATTTAAAAAAAGCAGGCTTCATGATAATGGTCATTTCTTAGTGAGTGAGTGAATGTTTAATAGATTCTTCTTTAATTTACTCTATAGAATTTTGCGTGTTTCCAAAATGAAGTACACAACTTTTTCTTTCTATCCGTAGCCTTTTGATGTTAGTTGTGTACTGCACTGTATGGATGGCAATTTGGTGTTTGGCAAATGGCAGGCTGAGTCTTGGCTACTTCAAACAGACCCTGAGTCGTAAAAGTCTGAGTCCTCATTGGACCTGCTCTTTGTTTGAGATGTTGAGTTCAGGCAGAGGTCGTGGCAACCAGGTGCCTTTGGGACATTTATACCTCTGGGCTTAAAGGTTGTTCTGACATGAGCTTTGAATCTGGGTCATCGTAAAAATGAGATGCAGTGAACAAAAATTTCAGCATTTGTATTTGGGTCTATGACATGTCAGACAAATGCTCAGAAATCGGTCATTAAATGGTTGAATAACAGGTTGGCTGACAGTGCTTTGTGACTTCAGCTCCGTGTTTAGGCGTAATCATGGCCCTGCCTACATCTGAAAACAGATAATAGTGAGAGAGACCAAAATTGGTTCAACTTTTTGCCAACTGTTGCTAGTGCCAAAGTAGAAGATTGCCTCCATTCCACAAATTGATCAGCGTGCCGCAGTGCCCTACTGAGTCTGAATTTTGAAGTCTTTGTGGTTTTGTGTTCTATTTATTCTGTTTCCATTACCCATCTGAAGGCGGTCACTGACATATACCGAACCCTTTTAATTCTTAAACCACTAATGATGGACGTTATGCATTTTGAATTTACACTTAAAATGCCCGTCATTTATTTATCATATTTTTGCCTGGACTTTGCTTCACCAAACAGTTGTCAGGTTGCAGAGCAGTCATTGATTTGTCTGTATTTTTAATGTTTTTCAGGAACAGTGGCAGACCCGGTCCTTATTACCGCAACAGAGGTCGAGGGTCAGGCCCTCCTCTAAGGTCAGTGCCAGACTGAAAAGCCAAGTCGCTGCCCTCACATCCATATGGTTTTCTAGTATACATTCAACAAACTGCCAACTATTTGAGCACACAGGACTTGAAAACAGTTGACTAGTTTTGCTGGAAGTGGGCTTCCAATCAAAATTGTTAAAATTAGTCTGTAAGGAACATACAACCATACAATAATACAACCACAAGTTATTGTATTAACTGACATTCAAACACACAAATTACACCCCACTCTTTAATTGTTTTGAGAGAAAGTAGTGTCCAAGTAGAAAGTAGTGTCCAATGTCATGAATATATATATATATATATATATATATATATATACATAAATTTTTTTTTTTTTTTTTTCATAATCGGAAACCCATGGCTAGTATTATATCCCTTGTTTTAAGTGCAGCACACTCGGTAAATGTGCTTAACCAGGTGCAGATACAAATACAGTAGATAAATGCAAGACACTATTTTACTGCACAGAACCTATAGATTTTTTTTTAACGTTATACTTTAGAAAGGGTTTCTTGGAATCCTGAACTTCTTGATTGTTGGTTATTTTCACAGAGAAGATCACAATAAATATAGGACCTCTCCGCCTGTCAAACGGGACCGCTCTCCAGGAAGGAGGGAAGCCCAGGCACCGGTCCGCTCTGGATCAAACACCAGCAACAGGAGCTTCTCCCCCGACAGGGACAAAAGCTACAGCCACCAACAGTCCCAGAAAAAGCGTAAGTATTACGTTTTCAGTGGATCTCGAACAGCTCAAGTTTACAGATTTGAAAAAGCCTCAGTCACATCACAGTGTGATCGGCTTAAAGTACTACAAGCAGGAAGAGTCGTAGCAGTTTTTTTTTTTTTTTTATTAATCATGTATAGCTCTGATGTTTTAGGGAAATGTCTGACCTGCAACTCGAGTGGGATTATTTTTTATTATTATTATGACCGCCAATTATAAAGCAACACTGTGAATCACCTAGTACTTTGTGATTGGCCACAGCGTGCCAAACCTGAAGAAGCATAGATAATGGGAATGCTACAGTGGAGTTATATACACTAATACAATGTCTGTCCTTGCAGCTGTTCAACCCCCCTGTAATGACAACAATAGAGATCATTTTCCCATTTTACAGAGCCATATGTATAATTATAATGTCTAAAGGTATTAAGCCATTCCAGGTGAAGCATCTGTTTTCAGAGGAGGTGTGTAATGTGAAGGGTCATGGTGTGCTGAAACACGTTATGTTAATTACACTACACCACACACACTTTTAGAGGCTGGGAAAAAGGATACCCTTGGTTTATTGAGGTGGTTTGGCTTTGGATTCAGAACCTGACCTTTCCTTCAGTGAGAAACAGTTAATGCGTTGGCTTAACGATGTCTTCAAAATCACTTTGGGTCTGTCATTTTACATGCTTTCTTTTGTGACTTTTACAGGCTTTAGAGCTTTAATTAGCAATGCTGAACTAATGGAATTTATGGATTCACAAGCAATTCATAAGCGATATTATCTCTCTGAGGCAAAGCAGTGTGGACTGTAATTTCTCCAGTGCTTTGATTTCTAAGATGCATGGACATATTAATGGGTTTAAGGCATAGCTTCATCTTGTACCACCCTTTGAAGATGCAATAAAACTGTGAGAAAACAGTTGTACCTCCCACCTCCACTCCCATCTGGGATACTAATTAGGCCACAAAAAGTACTCAAAAATTGGATTTTGGTGATGTGCTATTCTATTTTTTCTTTGTACACAGGAAGCTGCCAACACATGGCAGTGAAATCTGCATTTTACAGGAGATATCTTGCCAGGGAGATCAGGGTTCTCTAATCCCCTACCCCAATTATGGAAACCAGGTTTCTTGTGTATATGGCCTTAAAGAAATCTGCAAGCAGGAAAGCACTGAGTGTGTGAGGTGTCGGGCAGGTATGGGGATACTCATGAGCCCCCAGCTTAGCTCTGCTGTGTTGGGAGTTTTCCCCAGAGAATGAGAGAGTCACATGTGCGCTACCTTGGCTGACTCTAATCACTATGGTAGCTTCCTTCAGTAAAAACAAACAACTTGGCCGTATTTGTTTTTTTTTTCTAGACACATTGGAGCCAACGGAGGAAGAATATTTCAATTTAGACACAGCTGAACTCCTCCAGTACTATTGTGTGGGAGGATCCGACAAGGGAGTATTTCAAAACACTGTGATTTATGCTTTTTAGCTGCTGCCTAATGCCTTGGATTCACGATTGTTCACGATGATAGTTAAGTGATTGTTTGATGTCTCACTGTAAAAAGTAATTGTTCCTGTTTGCAGTTATGAGACAGTACAGTGGAGAGAGCTAAGGAACTTGTGTGTACAGAGAGAGAGCAATAAAATCCAACTAAGGTCCTTATCCATATTTGAACTTGGGATGCTGCAGTTAATGTGGCATATGTCCCAGACCACTGATTCACCAGGATGCTCCGCCAGGGTTTGTTTAATACGGAGCAAAATTAAATAAAACAAAGCTGCGGTCTCCCTTGTGCATTATTTAGATCAACCTCTTTTTATGGTTTCCCCCCTTTATCTGGTTATTTCCCATAGGTGTCGTGATGAAGATTATCTTCTTGTTTGCTCACTTTTTTCCATTTCCATCTGTTGTGATATTTTCCTCACAGATAAGCCCATTGTGCCGACAAGCCACACTCCCAGCAACTCTGTGGAGGAGTCTCCTCACAGCTCAGCATTTTCAAAGGTAAAAGCAGCAATCTCAACCAGTATTGCTCTTACAAGAAACATGTTGCAAAATAAAATAAAATACAGTAGCAACTTTGCACGCACGGTAGGGTGGGTTTGTGCACTGTTGCACCTATTGTAACAGCTTCCACAACACCACAGTCTTTTATTAGATATTGATATTGTTTCTATTGTAATGAACTTCATAATAGAATATAACACTTTGCAGCAGCAAACTCTTAAGTGTCCTTAAATTCACCCAACACATTCGTTCACAACTTTTACAGATAAATGTATAATCTACAGTACATTGTTTGCAGTTAATGGGCAATACTACCAGTATGGTGCTGTAAAGTATAAAATAACATAGAAAAGAATAGGTTTCAGATTCAGATTCAGAAATA
>NW_023339762.1:11780286-11803276 GCF_004916995.1 Morone saxatilis | reverse complement strand
ATATACATACATATACATATATACATATACATATACACACAGATCAAATAATAGTTCTTTGATTTGTTGACATTTAGGTTGTGTTTTCCTTTAACTGTAGTTAAGTATAACTGTTATAGTATAGTATAGTATAACAGATTTTTTGTGTCAGTTTGCCTTTACTTTGATCTTTGTCTGTAAGGATCCTATAATCAGAGTTATGTACTGTATATGGTTCCTAATTTCTGTTTACTGTTGACATGTGACATGTGTAATGTGACATCCATAATGACACATACAAAAACAAGAACTCAACACTCGTAAGAGAGCATGGTTGTCTCTATTTGAAACACTTTGAAATCAGAACCTGCTTCTAAACCTGCTGACCTTAGCTGTAACCCTTAACCTTTGGTCCGCCAGGAAAAAACCTCTGCATCTGTAGCGGAGACGGAGGAGGTGGTGGCTGCCAGCATGGAGCCAAAGCTGACACCAGAGGAAGACTTCAAGGCTCGCCGGTTGGAGGCCATTAAGGCTAAGGCTCTGGAAATTGAGACGGTAATAAGATTTGCTCCACAAAACAACCTAACGTCTACGAATTCTCTTTACTCTTTGTTGCTCACGCCATAATATAACTGGTCTCCTTTGGGTTTGTTAGACCTGAACCTTTCTCCATTAGTATCACTGGGTCTTTTATTCCACTGAGGTGAGGTTGTTGTCCTGGTTTTCATTACAGAATTTGAGCTTTAAGTGACACTTTCTTCCAATCTGCTTTATTCTGTCCGTTTCAGTTATGAAAAATAGCAATCATTCTTTCAGTGATTGACTTTTATACACCACACCTGATGACCCTAAATATTCCAAGTCAAGGTCACACAGGACATGGACACAGGTCAGGGAGCGTGTCAGGGTGGAGTTGCTGAGAGAAACCAAAGTGGTGCCCTACAGTATTAAATAACAGACATACTGAATACTTTTGTTTGTATAAAAATCTATTATAATCAATATCAGTTTTGTATACTGCAGGTTGAACATGTAGCCCCAATAGTGAAGTCCCTAATGGGTTCACCTATTTGGTGTATGTGCCCCATGTTGCATGTGTGGGCCTTACCCCGATCTCGAGGTGGGTCGTGTCCAGACAACCCTTTTACACTGGTTTTATGATGTGGCTCACAGTCAAGGGGTTGATGTAAAAGGTGCATAAATGCGCCTTAGGCTTGCCACACGTAATATTTCACTGTATTTGACAAACTTTTTTTGGTGCAGAGAAGGAGGATAAGTCAGCAGAAAAGTCTTTAGCACCCCAGGTTGTGATGCCTCTTGTGGCCTGCTATTTGGAGTTGCACTTTTTTCGCTCCCCTTCATCGCTCTGTACTACACTGCCACTTATCTGTTCCCGTTAAAGCAGGGGAGGAATTGCCCTGCAGGATGCAGGCGGCCCACCCACAGTGTGGTTTGTCTCTTGGCATTAACACACACATGCTTACCCTGCCATTTCCAACTGCTTCTACAGACGTGGTGAGAGGTAGAAACCTCTACTACGTCTTTACTGTAACATCTGCCCCAGGCTCAGTTAAACACGCTGATCCATCACTGCTGCGGATTGCCAAACTGAGCAGATCAGTGGTGGGCAGAGCTGGATCTCAGACATCCTTAAAGTGGTTTGAAGGAATGGCTCCAATCCACAGCGGTGTAAAACAAGCATGTCACCTAAACCAAAATGAAATGCTCCACCCCCTTTTTCGTCTTTCCTCAACGCTATTTTTCAGCAAGTTCTTAATACTGTGTATACAATTCTGTTAGCATTGGGCCAGATCAATCGGAAATGGATTGGTCACACCAGAACAGCTCATTGTTTTTTTTTTTTGCCAAGAACTCGTTGTTATGCATACTTTCTGTGGGTGTTCAGGGTTTTAAATGAAATTAGAAACCTCAGATAAATTTATTGACACAGTAAACATCCCTGCTTATGAGACTGCTTGTCATAAGATGTTTCAAAATGTTTAAGGCATAGTGACCAGCATGCAGTTTTTTTGTAAACCATCACACTACCTCATTCTCTTTTTTAGTGATGGAAAATGGCGTAATTTATCATTCTTGGGACTGACCACAGAGCAAATGTGAGCATGTACAATAACAACATAGGAATTCAGAAAATATCCATTCAAAACTTAAGCTTAGTGCCTGGGAGTGATTATCAGAGTCCATTCATCATCTCAATCAGCACAAATGAAACATATCCATTTCAACTATTAGCCCCTCCATCGAGAGGTCCGGTTTGCAGCTTGAGTGATTAAAATGGCTCTTTTAATATCCCCTAATGTGTACCAGCCCTCAAGTCATTACCCTACTTCCCTTATTATGCAGGACCCCTGCCTGCCTCAGTGCTCATTTGAACAGAGCCTCAGTAAATGTCCATGTGAGTGCCTTATGTATAATCTCACTCAAACCCCCAACCCCCACCCGGTATCCCAGCACACACTCGTGTCAGTATTTTCACAATTTGGACCTCCATAAACATCCGATTTGGGCAGAATCCCACTTTTTTTTAAGGCCCCTCCTTAAGGGCCCTAGTGTTCCTCTTTCTCTTGGGGTTCCAGCCCGTCCTGTGTGGCCCCCTTAGTATCAGTCTTAAAGATCAGCTCATGGCTCCCACTCCAGGGAGGGAACTTAGGCAGAACCTCCCTGCAACCTTTTCTCACAACACACAGAGCACGCTCAGGTCAAAAGCACCCTTCCTGTTTGTTCAACTAACATGGGAGCAGTTTTTACAAAAATAGCTGGCTGTTTGAAGTCACCCCGTAATTGTTCTTAAATGCGGAGTGATGGTCTTCATCTCACACAGGTTTATATGCATAGTCATGTCCATGTAAGCACATGATAGCTCACAGTCTTCTAAGCTCCAGTACCATCAAGGGAAATCTCTTAATCTGAGCACTGAGTTCATGATAAGGCCACTTTTTACAATCATTTCCTCTACCTATTTTGAAGCTTTCAAGTGTGTAAAACTGTGCATGTGGGATATAATGAAGTGAAATGTAATCACTGTCAACAAAGGCTGTAGCTTGGTAAGAGCTTAGGAAGGTTTTGTTTTGAAAGATGGCAAACATAATCAACCCTAAGTGATTAGAGGGGTACTGGTTTGTGGGACACGCACCACATGTTTGTGTCTCATTTAGTCTATGTTTCCTCTCACATCTTCAAACCTGGAACCAATTTCTGCCTCTTCCAAATAATGCTCACTGAGTGAAAATGTTTATCAAAGGAGAAATCTAAGTGGCAAAGGTGTAGAAATCCACCTGAAATCTAGGTTGTGTAATGTTAAATTGATATAAAAAGGTTCGAAGTGGAGGGATGGGACAGCTCGTACGGTATGCAGACAGAAGGAAACCTGTGTTGACCCTGAGCATAGCCGGCCACACGTGTCGTGCGTCTCTTGCTTCCTTGTGGTCGGGGCTGAAGACTATCATTATGTGGGGCCACGAATTCGCTTGACATGATCTGCAGACATTAAATCATCAGCCTGAGTCCAAACATGTCCCACAGTCTGGGATATTTCTGTTGGAGTTTACGTGACATGCCTTCCTCTTTGTGTATACAATGTTGTGATAAAGTGATAGTAACGTGTTGCTCTAATATTCATCGTCAGAATAGTTATTTTACCCTACCGTGACATTTGATAACTTTTTCCCTGTAACTGGAGCAAACATTGTTCCAAATTAATGTGTTATGGCACAGAATGTGGGTTAGGGATGCGGGAATGAACAAATAGGTGTGCACTGTGCACTGTCTGAACATGCTGTAACTAGTTCAGCAGGGGAATTATCAGGGAGAGAAATAAAATTTAAAAAAAGCCAAGAAGGAGAACTGAACTGATCTGGGGGCTGGAGGCATTGCAGTCTGTTTTGTCTTTGTTGTAATTAGCAGGTAGAGCACGAAATGGAGAACATTAATTTTCTCCCACCAAGTTTTGTGTGTGTGTGTAATTTTATAATTTTACATAAGATTATTTAGCATATCTTGATCCTAGCCTGAGACACACAATAAATTTGTGCAATTTCTTTTTTTCCCACAACAGGTACTCTCAATAGCCTCTCTTTTAGCCTTTTTGCTTTTTAAACATGGGACCTTTCTTTTGTCTGAAAACAGAGTGGTTCCCATGTGGCAAATTGTTTCCGTCTTTATTGTTCCGAGCTGATCGTCACATTATTTTTGTTTCTTTGACCTTTCCTGTGTGTTCAAAGCACCACCCAACCAAGCTCCCTCCCAGATTTTGATGGAAAAGATCATCTTGATACTGTCTGTGGCAGATTTCTTGTTTCTTTAAATATTGTAGACTCACAGGCCAGATTATATTTGATCTCATTTCTCATACTCATGAAATCAGATATTGCACCTTTCTTGCTCAAAGCCCTCATGAAATTCTCATCAAGTACGGTTAAGTCACTTGACAGTGATATAATGAATTTACGACCCTTCTTGTGATCACCATACAAACTGATGGATACACGGCCATGAGTTAGCCTAGATACACATTATGTAATGTGTATCTAGGCAAAGAAACAGCAGTTGTGGTTTTAAATTTCCCCATAACTGACAGAACCCTGGAATATAGCCGTTTAACCGGTTAACCTCACATTCTGCTCAAGACTGGACACTGATTTAAGTTGACAGGTAGCATTTTTCTTTTCAAAGTTACCAAAGCTGATGGTTTGTGTTTTATTGCATTTAACAGACAGTTAATGTTTGATAAGATACTGTCAACTCACGCACAAGTTCTTAAAATGGTTATACTGTCTGAATATGATGCATATGTACAGTTTCTCTAAGGAACCTGCAACAGTTAAGTAGTGATTAAAATAGTATGTTAAAGAAGTAGATCATATCTCCTGATATTTCAGTAGGATTGATGCAGAAATTGACTGTTTTTCACCTAATGAATGAATGAATGACCTGCCTACTGATAAGATATAAATAAAATTTGAAGCTTTATCATCTGTAAAAATAGATATTTTATAGAAATGATATGTTGTGTGGGGTAAATATGTCCTCTATGGCCACATGTAATAGCCTGTTTTTGTAAATAGACATGTATCTAATCTTAACTACTAATTGGATTTGATTTCTTACTTGTAGTGGCCAAGAGATTGGTTGTTTTAAACCACAGAGAAGCCTTCCGTCTGCCCCAGTGACTGTAATTTGAGGGGAGAGGTGATCTGGGCTGCATTAACTCAACCCTAGAGGACCTTGATGTCCCAGACTGTTCCTTGACAGGCTGGTGTAGCCCTAAACCTCTAGGTGGCTTCAGTTGGGGGCCCTACATTTAGCCTCCTCTCCCCAGGTGATAAAGATGTGAGCTTGCACCTGGGACTCCAATAAAGAACTTAACAGCCGTTTTGGGTCAGTAGTAAAATCTGAGAGAGATGTGAGAGCTTGTTACAATGTGGTGTGAAGGAATGCTATAGCACCAGTAACATACTCCGACACCTCATGTCCCCTTTGTCATGGGCCGACATGCACTTGAATAGGCTCACATACACACATTCACACACCTGTTTGGTGGAATACGCCAATTTACCAGAACTGGGTTCATTAAGTTCACAGTTAGGCGTCGATACAAGAGCCGGTCTGTAGAATTTAAAGAGCCCTCAGACAGAGGTGCTCCCTTATTTGTGAGGTTAGTACACATTTTGGCTCAATGGGTTGACCTTATTGAATTATACAATATGGGACATCCTTTCATATACTGTTAATTCTGTATGCATATAAATGTTCTGTGTGCATAACATACCAACAGGTGCATGGTGTTGTGACTTGCAAACTTTCCAAACAAATACACAAATATGTTCTAGTTTGAATAGAAAAATGTGTGTTTTGTGCCGACATGTCCTCCATGTTCAGAAATTTGTAACAACCTTCTAACTTATTGCAGTTAATATTGCAGTGATATTTCTCGTAGTTGTAACTTAAAATGTGAAAAACACATTCAGCTAAACATGAATAGGCTACAGTATAAACACTGTTTCCTTTTCTAAATCATGAAACAGAAAACTGGATTTCAGTTTTGGTGTTCAGCCTTTAAGATAAAGGCATAGCTATACTTAAAGGAACACTCTTTGCTCCAAAACTAAAAGGTAATCACTTCATCAAAATTTAAAAAAAAAACAGGATTGCATCACTCTCAAGTTGATTGACGAGCCTATATTTATGATTGTTATCAGATAAGAAAAAAGCTTATTTTCAATTAAATGTTTAAATAATTTGCTCTTTAACCCCCAGTACAAGTATCATCAGAGTAAAATGTGCCAGTATCCGTTTTCTAATAATAAATATAGCAACTTCTATAAAAAAAACCTGTTCTGTAAAAAGTTGTCATACTTTTGTGAACTCAATTTTAAAGCTGTTATAAATGGTTTTCCAGTAAATATAGCAACTTCTAAACATTCCATATCAATTTCAGGCTTAAATGAATGATTTCCAGTTATTCCCACTCACATCCGGTTTACGCCCTGCTCATTTCAAATATAGATACTCATTTTGTACTCGCTCATCCCTACTATATACTTTTTTGTATCATTATAAATATTGACATTCTTGACGTGATTGTTTTATGTGTAGCATTACAGGCGGGACTGTGAGACATTTCGCACTGTGGTGAAGATGTTGGTGGCCAAGGAGCCCAGTTTGGATAATCTGCTGCAGGCTCCGCTGGATGAGAACCTGTTGGAGATCAAACAGCGCTGCCTAGATGCCCTTAAGCACTTTGTGAAGGAGCTGGACGAGGTATTGGAGCAGCCGGACACCTCAACAGAAACAACAGATCACAAAACACTGAAGTGACAGGACAGAGACTTAAATCTTATCTTTGAAATAAGTAGAAAGCTGTCCAAGTGGATTGAAGAACTCTACAATTTGTTTTCACGTTTTATTTTAATCCTGTTGTTTAATCAAATAATGTTATTAATTAAAAAAGTAGATTTATATGTATTATCAATAAAACACAGAATTTCCAGCGGTGACATTTTTCCACTTGCTAAAACATAGATTGAAGACTCAATGCTAGGTATTTACTAAAATAGATATGCTGCTACAGTGAAATACCTTTAGTATTATGAGTACAGTCAGATGGGCCTATAGACAAGATATAATTTCTATGAAAACCTGAATAATTCAAATTTGAAGCTTAAGCTGCGTTTTTTTTTTAGTTTTTTTTTTTTACATAGTGTATTGTAATTCCAATATCTGTATTTGTTGCATCTGAATTTGCAAGTGCAGCTAACACTAAATGTTACACGTTCAAGTATTCTTGAAAGGGTCCAAACTCTATATGGTGTTTTTTCAGTGCAGCACTGTTCTTTATAGACAATACTGATTTTTTAAATATAGATTATGCATTTTTGTCTTATTTTGAGATGTAATTAATTTGCTTGAAAATATCATCTTTTAGATTTTTAGTTAAACTTTTGTAAATAAAAGTTGAGACCTTGAGTGAAGTGATGTCTCCTTGTTTTTTTATATGCATTAAATACTTTTGTGCAGGAAAAAAAACAACACAAATCATTATATATAGATAATTTTTATTACAATTATCATCTATTTTAGCCTTATATTCCAGTTTGTACATTTATACAGATTACAATGATTTGCTTACAATACAGTGACCCATAAATACACCACACAACCAGGCCTTTTAATACACACAGTGTTCCTCTCGTGTTAGTGCTGCACAAGCCTGGAAGAAAACACGTTTGAAGAGCTTGGGTCAGAGTTAGTTTGTCATTACTTTTCTGACACCCTCATGGAAAAATTGCTCCGTACCAACTGCCAATTGTTGCATGTTAATGCCATTTTGGTACAAAGCACGTCATTAGCTCAAGGGTATAAAAATAGCCATTTTGTTTTTTTTAACTCTACAATATATACATTAATATCTTCACTGTTAAATACACAGTTTAGATGGTTTATAAATATGTATTACTCTAAAATACTTAGTCACTTTACTGGTAGTTTGTAATGCGTGTTCACCTACGAGGATTCAGAATAAGGACTTGTGTCTTACACAAACACCTTGGTAAAATGAGTGCTGTGAAGCATTTAATAGCAAGCAGACAGTTACTGCATTTTAAACAAAGGACATGAAAGGCAGAGGTGAGTGGCAGAGTATTACCAAAAGCTGAGGATAAGAGAGTAATGAAAGTTTATGAAATTATACAGTTTTTCCCCTTGTGCCCCTTCTTCTTTTTGGACTTAGTCCGCTGGCCATAAGGAGGAGAGGACATGCCTGCCACAGGGCTGGGCAGGTCATCAGTGTAGTAGTATCTATGGGGCCTGGGCTGAGGAATGGGCTGACCCAGGAAAAAGCCTTCTTCCTCAGAATCAGAGGAGGAAGAGGAGCATGTGGAGCACCAGTCATCATCATCATTCCCATACAACCCCAAGAACTGCCCCGCTGCAGGGCCCTGTAGTCCATAGTCTGACATGGCAGCAGGACTGGGGTGTCCGTGGAAGCCTTGTTGCCCCTTGGGATAGAGGGATTTCCCTCTGTGGTCCACTTTGTAGCACATCTGGGCCCTCTCCTTGGGCAGAAGGTTAAGAGCATTGTCAGAGCGAGATTTGCGACTGCGATGCCTCCTGTGGTGGTGATGGTGTCGACCAGACTGAAGTTCTTGGCCCTGCTCCTCAAAGTGGTACACTCTACGGCGAGTCCGTTCACTCATAGGTGGCTGGCGCACTGGGAGGTCACAGTAATGGCCATTGTCTACCACGTCATCAGAAAATTTCACTTGCTGAGGCCTAGATTGTGAACGTGTCCTCCTGAGGGCAGGGACATGAGGCTTGGGTCTGTCCTCTGGCAGAGGCACCTTTTCTTCCTTTGGAACATTTTCCTCCACCTCCTCTTCCTGCTCAGATACAAGGCTCTTCAGGGAATTTGCACTTCTGTGCAACATAGAGGAGTTGAGGGTTCCCATATTACTGGTTTTCTCACAGTCTTCTGTCTCCAGTTCATGGAAGCCTTGCAGGGAATATACCAAAGGTCTATCTTTACTATCACCATCTACTGAGGCCCCTGGAGTGGAGAGAGAAAAAATATAAAATGTTTGTACAAACTCAAGTCTTTAAAAACCATCACATTAAAGATTATTTTCTTAGGTTTAATGTATAATTTCACATCTACTCACCAGTAATATTGGAGAGTGCCAGTGAGTCCATAGAGTCTCGGACACTCTGATCTGTCTTCTTGAACTCATCCGTGATACACTCCAAAGAGTCATTATACCATTGTTGCTCCTCTCCCTGGAAGCCTCCTCCAGCCCCATGATCCAGCTCCAACTCCTGGATCTTTCTGCTGCTTGCTGGGCCCGGGTGGCTACCGTAGGCTGAGTCCCCTAGCCCATCCTGTGACTGGGCCCAGTACATGTCAGCCTGGTACTTCTTACTGGCCAAGCTCCCCCTTCCTCCTCTATCACCACTGCCAGCACATGAGGACTCCTGCTTCATCTTGGGATCCTTTTCGGCGATCCAGAAATCCGTGGGTCTGGAGTCATGTGCTTGCTGGAAGACTCCATGTTCTCCAAACTTTAATAGTAGCTGAGTCATGTAGTCTTCATGCTCAGCCCACTCCTCCTCTTGGTCCTCAGGTGCCTCGGCCTCCTCACCACGTCCCCTCCAGAAATGCTCATCAGATAAGTTCATGTGGGCAAGCTTGTTGGTCAGGGTGTCTTCGGTATTTCCACTGAAGCCAGGGAACTTATAGTTCACAGAGGGTGAGAAAAGGAGCGACTGTCGACATTGGTCAGCTGAGCGACTGCTCTTGCCCATGCGCACACTGCGGCGGGATTCACGTGAGCGTGCTGATTGGAAGGCCGAGTCAGAGGAGTCAGAGGCATGTACATCTTCACCGAGACTGCAGGCCTTGGAGCAGTAAATACGACCCTGGTGTGGCAGGAATGGGCAGCCCAGTAGAGAGCTCTTACATTGGGCACAGCTGAAGCAGCTCTCGGTGGCATGCCAGTGGAGCCCATCATAGGTCATCTGAGCATGATCAACACCTGGAGAAAGGGAAATGTTGAGCTCATTAGCAACACTAATCTAAAGCCCCCATGGTGTTTTAATTTAAATCTGGAAAATCATCATCTTACCAATATGTTCTCCACAGGCCTCACAGTACTCAGCATAGAGAGACTCAAAGCAGCCACAGCAGTATGGTCTGCCATCCTTCATGATATAGCGCTGGCCCCCCAGAATTGTCTCACATTCAAAACAGGCGAAGTGCTTCATGTGCCAATGGCGCCCCTCTGCCTCTGTGCACTCATCAGCAAAGATAATCTGTAGACATAGATGTATATTAGATGTGAAAAAACTTTGTCAGATTTATTCAAGTGGAGATATAATTTTTTTTTATTGCCGTCCCAGTGCAAATGCCATCTGTGTCAGATGTGTTTCCTTCATGAAATTGTTTTCTCTCAGTATTTCATGTTTTTACCTCATCGCAGGCTGAGCAGCGTGGTTTGAGCAGCTCAGCATGGTGCCTCCCACAGTGGATCTTTCCATCATGGTAGAAGTAGATCAAATCCACCAGCAGTTCACTACATGTGGAGCAGGCAAAGCATGCGGGGTGCCAGCACAGCCCAGGGCCCGCCCTCGAGGCGACCACTGCCATTTCTCCACCGTTGATGTTTTCACCACACTGTAATATACAGACATAGTTGATTATAACATCCTGTAATGACTCTGAAATTGCACTTAATCTTTATGTTTAAAAATAGTCTGTGATAAAATAATCTGAATCCTGTATAGGTAGTTACATCTTACAACCTCATGGAGATACAAATGGGTGACAATTTAAAGGAAAAACCAACTGAACCTATTCTCTGGAAGCCTCTCCATTCTCCCGTTTAGGTGTTCGATTTGATTCACATCATTTCATTCTCATCCAATCTTTCAAGGACCCCTGGTGTCCTATGAAACCGTCTGCATTTGTCTCTTGTTTCTCCACTCATTCATTCAGGTTTTTCCTTTAATTTGTTACCTGTCTGTAGCTTTGACTTCAAGCCCAATTTGCTCCTAATGTAACACAAAGGAATTAGAACTAGAACATCATATAGCTTGATGGGTTGTGTTAACAGCAGTCCTAGAGTGGCTAGACTTGTTTTTCTTTCCTGTCATATGAGGACATGCCTTTTCAAATCAACTACAGTGACTCTGGATAGAAAAAGAAAGAAAGAAGAAGTCTGAAGAAGATGTCTAGTATACAGCTACATCAGTGTTTTGACATGGTTTATGGGCACCCTCTGGCTGCTCAAACACTTTTTAAATACTAAGTGAAACACTGTCATGAGCCACTCCAAACCATTTAGCAGAGAACTTGTTAGTCTGCATGGCTGCAAATCCAGCTGACAATGAGATCTTTATTTCAGCTTTTCCTCTGGGTTTTAACAAAAAATGGATCCAGATTAGCCAAATACCCATGTCGGAGATGTACAGAGGACAGGCAGCTAATCTTTTTTTCAATACTGTAGTTGAAAAAGGCAGGGAACGTACATGCTCACAAATGCTGTTCAGAAGATTGCGGGGCAGCAGTTTCACTGTACCCCTCCCCAGTGCTTCCTTCTTCCTCTGAACACTGAACATAAGTAGCTCCTTCTTTTCCTCCTCACTGAGGGACTGGCAGTAACGCACCTGAAAAAGAAAGTTTTATAATTACACACTTGTACACACAATTTAAATTTTTTTTAAAGGTATAGTAGTAAAAAAAAATCCTGGCTGGGATATGAAGTGTTTTAAGTAATCTTTTCCTATTACACTCCTTGAAAGATCCAGTTGGAAGACTTATAGCTAATAAAAGGTTATAAACTTAAGTATGAGAGAGGGCAGAGTGCATACCAGAGCATGCCGAACAAAGGCAACTCTTGACCCCAGCTTGCCCTTCCTTCACCCCCTACATATCTCCACCCACAATCCCTGATTGAGAACATCATTTTTACAACAGGCCTTTTTGATGTTTCCCAAAGCCTTAACAAGAGGGAAAGCAGACGTTTACACAAACAAGGCCTGTGTTTAGAGTGAAATCTAGAGGACGGGCAACAAAGGAAGAGAGACAGCCAAGTCGAACTGTGGTGCCACTGCGGTGGTGGCATCACATAAAGACTCTTTCAACCAGCATCCCTCTCTCCCGCTGAGCAGTCCTCGTAAAAACCACTGCTATGACAGGAATCCTGCTGGTGGGGGCTACCGGCAAACATCATAAAATCATCAAGTCAAAAGTCACATTGTGCCCACAGTACGTGTCTACAAGATCGTGGAACAAAAATCCCCTAGTGTGATGTCAACGTGAATGCCAAGGGCTCACATTAGTGGGATGGCATGGAGATGGTGAGGCTGTTAACGCTGTGGGTTTGGCGGGCAGCAACAGATATGGCTACTCAAACAAAATGGATAGTGGATCTTTTCTGCAGCTGTAGCTTAATGAGAGGACCTGCTGGGATGAATTTTATGATACTTGCATTTGCGCACATGCACAAGAAATCTTCTCACCTCATTATCATGCGGTGGAAGTTGGTAGAGGAGCTGCTTGATTCTAAACTTCTCTCCCGGACTGTTCACATAAGGGATCTTATCCTCAGGCAGACAGGAGAAGTATAACTGGACCTGGGGAAAGAATGGCACAAAGTTAAAGAGCCTCAAGATAAGGTACTAGGTTTTGGTGAGACTGAAAAAAAACATTTTAAGTTGAACTCAAAGGTTCAATGAATCCCCACACAAGACAAATGAAACCCTTCCTAAATTATATATTTTCAAGAATCTGTGGTCATAAATCAGAACATATAGCTGTGTTTTGGTTACCCAAGAAGTTGAGAAATTTTTGATGAAACCCAAGTTTTCATCCATCAAAATGAACCAATATATTATTGTTATAGTCTTGGATAGAGCAGCCCATGTTTATGAACACAAATCTATTCCAAGGAACCAGAGAACTGACACATTAATTTGTGATGAGACACATTCTGGGACAGCTCTGTGTAAAATGAATGGAAGACTGAATCTGTGGAATCAAAGAGTTTTTCCTAACCCTCAAATCAGCTTTATTTCAAAAGGACATCATATGCAATCAATGCTTGTTGATGATGGCACTGGAGGAAACATTTTCTTCATAAATCTGTTACAACAGGTCAACAGGTCAAATCAGTTTAAAGGTTGTATTTTTCCACTTATATGCTTGTCTCTATAGGGACAGGACAAAGCAGCCTGTCACAGTGGCACTTTGACCCTTGGGGCTGACCACTGAAAACTAAACTTTATGAGGGAGGGGCTATTACAGCCGGCTAGATAAAGAGGTGGGATGTGCTTGTCTTGTGTGTTGGGAGGGCTTCCTGCAGCTTTGGCCTTCTAGAGGGGGTAAGCAATTTACCCTGACAATCAACCAAACGTTTGCCCCCCACCGTAAATTATGCACATTTTCATGCTGCTATTACCCCTCATCCAGCTCCCTAGGGGCTGGGGAACAGCTATCGCCGAGGCCCCTATGTGTTTCTTCACTGTAATGATGACCCATAATACACGGTCCATTCAGGGCAATGGCTGCAGTAAAGACATTACAGTTGACCCATGCATTTCCAGAACAAAAGGGCCTGTATGTTTGGGATTCAAGGTTTTCTTTTGCTATGAACAAAACTGTTCCTACCCATCTCCCCCCTCATTACTTCCATGTGTGTTGTTTAACAAGGGAAGCTGGGTGGAAAGACATGGAGTGGAAGAGTGAAACACAGCGAGAAAAGAGAGGGAAACTAGGAGAGAAAAATGCTGCCGATTTGGGAAAAGTACCACATCACACTGGCTGCCCCGCGGACACAACTAACAGCCCTGCTTGTGTTTGTGGAGGAAAAAGCTTGTTAAAAGATGGCCCCTATATTCCCGACCTCTTAACAGATCTCTGATAATCACAAGCAGACTTTGCCATACCGCAGTTTGTAAATAAAAGTACACACATCCTGTCTGTAAGTGGCTGCCTGGTAGACCCTGACATGTCTGCCTCCAACAAAAGGACCAATCAAAAGGTTTATGAAATATGTTGTCTGTCCCATGTGTATCCAGAGACTCTAGGTGGTGTGTTATTCAGTGATGTGCTGAATAGCATTTATCTAGGCCAGGCAAATGGGCTAGGAGGGAGTTAAAATCAGGTCAGAGCTGTTTTTAGGAGGATACATCATTATTCACCATGGTGATTTAATGAATAAGGATTTGTGATCCAATGAAATAGGTACCAGAGTTAAAGAGAATAATATCATGCTGTAAGTTTTCTTTATAGTACGAGGCCAAATCCAAAGTAAGTAGGTTTGTTTGAGCTACGCTCAGAATGCTTTCATGAATTTAATGAACAATTGAAATAAGAATAGTCCATTTTAAGTAGTATTTTGCTCACCTGTTCAGGCCTAAGGCCAGGTGGTACCCAGGCATACTCCTCCAGCGCACAGCCTGAGTCATCATCGGAGGTGGAGCTGCGTTGAAAGCCAGAGGTCAGCTTACCGACTTTGTGCTCCATCATCAAGTCTCGCTGGCGTGCCCCACCCTGGAAGCCAGCTGCCAACGCTGCCGCACTCGCCAGGCTCATCAGACTGTCTTTTTACTAGACAGACAAAGCAAAAAATGGAAGGGATTGGGGGGAAGGAAAGAAAGGGAAATTGGGTTGAGGATAGGAAGTGGAGGGAGGGAGAAGACAAGAAAACAAAATGTTGGTTACAGAGCCATTACATCAACCAATCCCCACATAATGCTATCCTCACTCCATCTAATCCAGTTCTCTCATGTTGGTGCCATTCCACTAAATGTTAACCACCAGCTGAATCACACCATCACTGTCTCTTTCATGAAGACCACAGCCCCCGTCAAAAGCCCATTATGGTATCTGAGCAAGCTTTTCTTGGTTCACTTCTGGTGATGAGTCTACTTCATAAGAACACTCATAAAGAGAGCTATACCCTTTCACTGCTATTGTGGTGGCAGTTAAACATGTGTGTCCCTCATGTGGCTTTTGAGGATATAGAGACCATTAGGAAATTCCCAAAGCTTCATGAGGTGAAGTCCAAACTCATTATAGTGACAATAACAAGCAGTTAGCTACTCATAAATACATAGTGAATTCACAGTTGCTTATACGTTAGCCCGTTTTGGGGCAATGTTTCACAGACCTCACATTCCTTTCCAATACTGTAATTCAGGTTGCCATCAACCCAAAAGAACAACACCAGACACTTGCTGTTAAATCTTTAGGGTCCACCTTATCTGTGGGGCTAAGGTCTGAATGAGTCATCACTCAGCCTGTTGCTACGTCATACTATGTCCCAAGAGGGGCCACCACATGGGATCTGATGTTGGCTTGATCATTTGAGCCTGTGGTCTGTATAAACACAGGCTTGGCCTTAAGACAGGGCCACCATATGGGGAATGTCCACAAGCCTGGTCTCTCCCTTCATCTCTGCTTTTTCTTTGGACTGTTTGTTTTCCAACCTGCTGCAGTGAGTGTCTGATCATCCTTTCATCTTTAAGATGGACAGAACAGTGCCAGACAGGTGAAGTAGATGGATAAAGGGGGGACGTGGACGGGTGGCGGTTGGACACTGACGGTACAATAGAAGGAGAAAAATAGAGCAAGGAGATCAAAGACAGGCACAGTGTTGACCTCTGTGTGTGGTAGCCATAGCCATTTATGTTTTTCTCCACATCCACGCTTTCACAGACATAACTAATGCAGTAGTAACAAAGATAGAAACAAAATAAACCATTGCATAGATGGATATAATCATTGAATTCATGTAACTCTAATTGTTAAGCGTAACTTTAAAGCACACACTGTATGTACATTGTGTGGAGCAGCGGCCACTATGGCCACGAATGACAATTATAAGTTAATAGTAGTACAAGAACAGAATCATCAGGTAGGAAATGGCCCTGAGTTCAAGTTTGTAAAGAAAATCAATTCCAGCTAATTATGAATAATCATTAGTTACTAACCAAATCACTCCTACAAGCCTGCTTTATTTCCTGAGCTGCTGTAAGGTTCGCAGGGCCGAGCAGACGTGGAGATGATGAATGTGTGTCCAGTTGTGGTCATTTCTCACAGGCCAAGGGCTCTAGCTGAGATCAAATGGGAGCCCAGCCAGCGTCCAGCAGCCTGGCCCTTACACCACCTCCCCCCCAAGCCTCCACCCCCTATGGCCGGCAAGGGCACCGAGGGCCACGGAGAGACAGCTGAGAAAACCAGACACACTCGAGTGCAGCCTTTGAACACTGGCTTGACAGTAAAAGGGCCTGAAAATCTGCGCTCTCTCCTGGAATGATATATATGCCTGGCTGCCCCTGGGAGTGTGCAGCTCCTATGAGGAGGGAATGCACACATTTATGCTGAAGCCAACACTGACACAGGCGTGAAGACATGCAGACATAGCTAAGCTGGTCCACGCACGCTCATGCAACAATATAAACACCTTGTCAGAGTCAGCTGTATGGTCGTGTACCCTGCTTCTCGTTTAGTGACAACTCTTTCCAAGATAGCGGCACTCCCGACCCTCCTACAGATGATTAACTGCTGCACACACAGCATGCCAGGCCAGGCAGCTACTGGCCATATATATCAACTCATCTTTCTCAAGGATAAGTCAGCTCTTGTGGACTCGCCACTGCCGGTGACTGGCGTGCCCTTGTCTAGCCTGCCCAATCAGAGTTAAGCGTGATGGATGGTGGCAGTGGATTCGTGGGCTTTTTTTTAGGAATTCATGCTTGCATTGTATGACAAAGTGTCAAGTCAGGCGGATTGGCTTATGACACGTCCCATTAGCCTGATGTCCTGAACAATGGTGCCTTGTTCATCACGTGCCTGTTTATCTCCCTTTAAGTCTTTTTTTTCTCTCCTAAGGATGAGGTGTGTTATCTCCTCTTAAATGACAGTTAAAGCCCTCAAACCCAGATAACCTGTCTTCAGATGAGGGGTTGGCGGGGGTGAGAAATGAGACACTCTCTTGTTCTATTCACATCTATTGACTTGCAAATGAGACCAAAATAACCTGCAAAAATGTGGCCTTGTTTGAGAGCATCTTGGGTTTCACGTGGGAGATAGCTAACTATAGGCAGGTTCTGTCAGGAGCCAAGAGACTCACTTATCAGGCTCACATTTTATCAGGCGCAGACTCACTCATGCACTACATTTGTTAGAAAGATGTTTGCTTTCACATGTTGGCCAAGTCTGTACGAGGATGTATCACACAGCCAAACCTGACTCACAGGAATGTCAGGCTTGAACTGCCAGGCCAGCAAAGAGAAATAAAGGATGTACACAGCTCGATGTTAGGCAAAACCCCGTTCTCATACAACCACATCTGCTTGCATGCTAATTTTTCCTTAAGATGTCATGCAGTTCATTTCCTCTGACCCTGCCCAGAACGCTTCCTTAACTTTTTGAATGACAGAAGCACTGAGCCAACTAACCTAGCCCTGCTTATACTGACTTGCCAAGTCACTGACTCATCACTTGTGCTGGCCTTTAAAGTTTTTCTCTCAACAAGGGAACTATGGTTTGTTAGATTAGTTTTTACCCCCCACCCCCCCCTTCTCACTGTTCCACATCCCCTGCCCTGCCCTCCTCCCACACTCACCAGACCCCTGCAGTCCTGAATGTTTAACAGCCCCTCACTCTTTTGTAAAGGTGCTTGTTAACATGGCTTTGGGAGCTGCAGGCCTGCATATCTGACTGATCTGCCCACAGAGGGCCAGAGGGTGATGGGGGTGCTAATAGACTGAGGCTAAAATGGGGGTTACTGACATGTATGAAAATGTTAATGTATTCTGTTCCACAAAAGAGTCAAAAAGTAAGTCAACGCAGGTGAAAGAGGAAAGCTGGAACACATTCTTGCTTTGAATGGGTTTCAGTGAATGGAGATTTTAAAACATCCCACAAGATATTTAGAATGAATGAAGAGGCCTGTGTTGTAGAAGAAAAGTGCACAATGACTTTGATAGTCTTGTTACACAGGAAGCTTATATTCCAACAGGAGCTCAGTGGACAAGTGGGTGCAAACTCGATTCATTAAGGAACAAAATAGCCACAGATTTGTCTTTACCCTTCATAAAGCACTGCAGAGACTCTGCATTATGAGTTAAGTACAGTGTAGTGTTATTTATCACTTGGATAAATACATACAAACCTCAGAGGACCTCATACTGTGACTGACCAATAAATATAGCCATCAGTGACATTTTAAAGGGTATTCAACAGCACTTAAACCAGAGTCCCCCAAAATCCAGACACTGGAGCATTGGATTAACAACCCTTGAGTGAGTGCACAGGGAAAATAAGCAGCTTCTGGTCTGAATTACTGTCTATATTCCTCTAGGAAGTGGATGATGGACATGCACACAACCCAACACAGTGCTCTCTGTCAGTCTAAACTGGCCCAACATGTTTAACTTGGCTCTTGCAAGCTCAGCAATGCAGGACAGGCTCTACTTGAGGAGAAAAACAAGATTTTCAGTTCACAGTCCCTACTTGAGCTTGAACTCAAACAAATCTGTTTTTATGTCAGACAAGATATGTCTTAACTTTAGAAAAATACGCTGCATGTTATTTCTCTTTGCTATCCCTGTATACACAAATATCAGATGACAGCCTGTCAAATGTTGTCAGGTTTTATGTTGGCACTGTATCCCTTGTGAAAAAAACACAAAAGCAAACATTGTGAAACTGCAGGCCAGATCAGATTGGTTAGATAATTACATCCTCTGCAGCCTCACATGCATACAATCAGCCTTTAAGGTTAAACCTGTAATTGAATGATTTAATAAACCAATAGCGCATCATAAAATCAAGAACTGAAAAACAACACTTATGATCTTAATCTGTGGCAGAATATTTGAATCCATTCAGCTTGAAAATGCCAAGGTGGAAATGCTGTTACAAAGTCTGTGTGTGGCTGACAGGAGACCCAGAGATGAGCTCAGTTCATGCAGCGTTAAGGTGCTACATGGCTGGAGTTTGGTCAGCTTATTGAGGTCTCCTTTCATGACCGGGGGAGTGTTTTTCCAAGACCAAATGGATGGGAGTGACATCCCCACAGAGATCTACACGATGAGACCACCTGCATGCGCTTGCCAGACTGCACTAAGACTCAACACACACGTGCTGCTGTCACATGGCAGACATCAAACACATTTACATGCCAGTAAATTCAGTTTGCAGTATAGGGGACCTAACATCAGCTCTTTGACTACTGGCACTTTTCACACCACCTCAATGGGAAAAAGTCCTTCTGAACGCAGATTTTGACATTAAAGATCAGAAGTGGGAATCATGCAAACGCAGATTAATGATTAAACCATCCCATTAAACTAAACAATCCAAGAGATTTCTTGTACATGTTTTAAAGTCTCACCCTGAAGCTTACTTCATTAACAAGGCCCGGGACCCCCACTGACATTGACTCTTACCCCCACTCCACCGTGTTACATTAATGTTACACAGTTATCTTGCACATTGCAAATATTCTATTATTGTCTATATTATTGTCAATTTTCTATTTATGCTTCTTGACTTTCAGTACTTTTTATCTTTATATTTTATGTTGTTCTATGTTTGTGCACCAATGTACCTAAGCAAATTCATTGTATGTGAACCTACTTGGCAGTAAACCTGATTCTGATTACAAATCTGCATCAGAGTCAAATAAGCTTGTTTCATCTAGTAGCACAGAGAGTTCAAAATGAAGTGAAAAGTGAAGTTAAAGTAAACACTTTAACATCTCTGCTTGTTCAAGTAGGTTTTCTGCCAGCCTCACTACAAACAAAGCACATTCCCTTGAAAAAACAGATTACATCTTCAGTTATTTCACTGCCGGTCTTACCTCAGCGTAGGCCAACTCTCCTGAGGTGAGCAGGAAAAAGGATCTTATCACCACTATATCCAGTCCTAGATTCTTCTCCAGCCTCTGGACTCCATATCTATGCAAGATCCTCAGAGTGCTAATTCCAGGACAGAAGCAGTCAGCCTTCACTATCAGAGCTGTCAGCACAGTAACAGCCCATATCAAAGCTAAGACTGTAAAAAGTCAGAGAGATGTCTGTCTGAGTGTGTGGGAGAGAGTGTTTGAGAGGGGTGTGTGCGTGTGCGTGTACATGGAGGAGCTCAACCAGATGGTCATCCCACCCTAGTCTCTCTCACCCACCAGTCCTCCTCTTCCTCCTCCTCCTCCTCCCTCTCCCAATCCAAGCCTCTTAACCTCAGCCCGGCCCCTTAACCTCATAGCAGCCAGTCGCGGCAGGGTATGGAAGAGCAAGGCGTCTCTTCTCCACTGACCCTCCCCTCGTACTTCAAACATATGCTTCCAAATGAGAACCACCGGTAGAGCTCCAGCTCACAGGAACTGCGCTTTTAAGTAGCAAAGAGCTTGTTTTACCACACTGACCGCCCCATCTCCACAACAGCTTTCACATGACATTCTTTTTTCTCCTTCGCTATCAACAGCTCAAAGATGTGGGGAAGGTGGTGAACGTTACTCGGGCTTTGGTTTATCTGGTGGTTTGTTTCTTGTCTCTTGCGCGCTAAAATGTCACTAAGTTACAGAGAGCTGTTTGCTAAGTACAGCTGTATGATTATAGAGGGATTGTTGGATTGAGTGAACAAAAGATGCTTTATTTATCCCGCTGCAAAAAATTACTTCTTACCACCTACAACATCCTCACTTAGCCTCACATAACTCTTGGCTCTGACTGATGTCAGCAAGTCTAAAAGAGACCATCTATCAGGCCTTTAACATATGAATCACATAAGGCCTATACAAATAAATTACTTAAACCACAAAACTGTTATCATCAGCTTAACGTTGTCTGATTGAGGGTTAAAAATTGTCCAACTTTGTTAAGCCATGCAAAACGCACAATGTAACTAGTCCGTTAATTGATAAGCAAATAATTAATTCTTTGACTCATTATTAAAGCAAGAATTCACTGGTTCCCTTTTTTTCAAATGTGAGGATCTGCTCATTTTCTGTTTTCTACAATATTAAACTGACTAGATCAGACAAAATAAGTCATTTGAATATGTCAACTTGAGCTGTGGAAACTTATATTGGGCAATTTTTAGTTGCAGTCCTAATTCAGTTACTGTTTCGTCATATTCAACATGAATAACCAGAATATTCAATGTCTATTCAAACAAATCTTACACAAAAGATCAACACTACATTGCTAGCATTGGCTAATATCCAAGCTTTCTGTTTATTACAGTTTTCTTTAATATTATAGACCTGTTCTATAAAACCCAAATGTACACATCCACCCATCCAGAAAACTCCCCTGAAGGATGCAGTTGACCTCTGCCTCTCCTTCACCTCTGCAGGAATGTCAGAACGTGATTCTCTTCCTGTTGCCTCAGAAAACAAAAGTGACTAGTTCAGGTCAAACTCTGGACAGTTGCACCTTTTGCATGCATTTACGGTTGTTTCGTTGCAAAGTCAAAGTGTTACTTTCTCCCAAAAGGACATGTTTTATAGTGGACATAATTGTGTGTAAGATAACTAAAAAGTTCATCCTTTTCAACACAAGATTTTGCTGTAGAGGGTTAACAAACTTTAAGACTGTAAAACAAAGCAGTAGAACATTTTACTAGGAAGCCAGGAATCTATTAAACAGCTAGAATTGCTTTCTTTATTAACATTTTAGCAGCTGTTTAAATTTGTGGAGATGACGTCAGGGTGTAATTCTGTGAACAAGAACACATGCGTGAAGCATTTACACTGTGGGATTTTTAAGTGGGGCTAATATAAGAGGGTTCACGCAGGTCAAAACAGTTTGAAAAAAATGTATGTATGTATTGTCAGCAATAGAAATGGAACAAGCATTACAGAACAGTTCATTTACATGCACAATTCGGCCTATTATTTGATCATATGAGACAAAGCCACAGCACATTCAATGCTACTTCAGTTGATATGTTGAACTTAGTACAACAGAACATCATTGTCTACAATGCTAACCTTTTTATAAGCATGTATTTATCTTTAATTCAACTAATCATTCAAAGGAAGAAGGCTAAAAACCTGGCCACTCATTCTTTTTTCAGCTCACCTGTAAATGACTGACATGCAACTTTGATTGGTTAATGTAAAAGAAAGAAAGTAAGTTTGATCCAAAACAGAAAAACTATGATTGAACAAACTGATGATTGATGTTCTGGGGCGCACAGACACAAGGCGCATGTACCGTAGTTGTGTTGGTGTGTGAACAAAGCCATTGTAGCGGCCAAGTCCAGGGAGGAGAAGTACCCTTTCACAGCAAACCTCAGGCCTTTGTGCCGGTCCTAAAGACTCTGCAACCAGCTCCATTCGCAATTCTTAGAGGGGAGGGACAACACAGCATCCTGCCTTTGGGGTGGGGGTCACAGAGCCTATTCAGCCATGCCAGTAAACAGTTTTATACCCAATTTCCTCGTAATGTAAAAAAGAATCACCAGTTCATTCAATGCACGGTTTTGCCACATTTGAAGCAACTGAGACAGTTGCCCTTTCTTAAACAGTTTCTTCCCATTTTTTCCCCATTCTTTGCATTACAAGTTGCAGATTTTAAAAAAAGTTCAAAGTAGCAACACAGATTGTGTCTTACACTGAAATTGAAAATGAGAATCAGTGGCCTTTGACAATGAAATAAGGTGAGGACAACTGTTTAAGAGGCACCTGTGGATTGTCTTTAGTCCCTCCTGTATCGGAATAACATCCCGAGTTTCATTATGAGATCGTACAACTCTATAGTTAGAAGTAGCTGGCTGCACAGTTCAAGGTTTGCCTTAGATAGCTGAATAATATTAAGTTGGAAGTTATGCATCCCTGACCTTTGACCTTAGAGAGCACCAGATGACCCATAAATCTATGGCCCTGGGGCTTTACGGCCCATTCCCCTGTCATAGCCACAACGACCTGAACAGCACCTCACACCTGGTCTGCACCTTCACAGCGCTGTAAAAAAAAAAAAAAAGACC
>NW_023339762.1:11752729-11780186 GCF_004916995.1 Morone saxatilis | reverse complement strand
TTGTGCTAGCGGCGAGGTAGTCCTTGACCAGCATGTCCCGACAATGACAGGACAGGGGTGATCATCATCAGAACCTACGCCCAACGATAAAACTGCATTCTTCTCTGGTCCAAACACGTCCCTGAAAAAGGGGACCAATAAAACAAAGCGTCCAGTCCAAGCTGATTGCTATATCTCACAGTAAGCAGTAAGCATGTAACGCCCATGTGAAACACTAACGTGAAACTAATTTGAGTCCCAGGAATTGACATAAATTGGGGTACCAAAGGGGGCAAAGGGAAGGTCAGTCTCTAACTTACCGTCACTGATGACCATTGTTGAGAGCAGCTCTCACTGGTGTGTGAGCTACCTTATAAAAAGTAGGCATTCTCAAGGTTTAAATGACTTGCCAACGGGTATTAGCAGGACACAGGCCCAACAAAAGCCTCAGTTATAAAGGCCAATAAAAGCCTATCACTCTACTGTAACAACAATCCTTTTTACGCCTTGAAAGAGGGAGGAAAAGGTCAACTGGTGGAGCAGTCAGCGCATTGATATTGACTTAGCTAGATTGGCGCTGACAAACTCAGGTCAGACTGTGGGCTTGTTAGCCCTATAACCCTCACATAACCCCTTTTTACTGTTTCCCTCTGACACATGGCAGGCTGCTGAGGGCAAGGCTTAGATCTAAGCTTAGTTTCAGACAAAGACATTTCTAAAAAATATTAAAAGAAATATCTATTCACATGACACTAACTCACTAAAGATCATATGTTTTCTCAAGAATTTAATGGGAAAAATCTGAATGAAACAAGGACAGGATTAAAGATTTATTGGACTAAATTGGTAATGAGATACGGTTACTTCTGAACTTTTCAATGAAAATCTAATTACCATCCATAAAAGTACATAACCAAGCTGTCTGTGTTTAATTATTACATTACATTATGTAATGCTATCATATATCAACAACATAATATCTGTTAAGTAGATGATGTCAGTTTGAATGGCCCTGATTTCATGGAAGAAATCTATGAACACATTACTTATCGACCCATTTATTTAATTTGCTGTAACCCTGTTGTGTCATGTATGATGTAATACAACACGAATGTCCGGTTTCCATGGGGTAACCTGTAAGACATGACATAACACATCTCTGCTGAACAAAGTCTGGTGTCAGCGCACAGGTTGTTTCTTGCAAAGCACACTGCTGTCTAACTGCTTTGCCAAACATTGCAGAGATGTACGATTGGGACAGCTCATATTTCACCCTCAATTTGACACCCTCTCACCTAGTTGTAAAAGCCGGACCTCATTGGGAACAATGGGAAGTGGAGCGACAGAGCTCCTGGGGCTGTTAAAGGGAGGAAGCCCCTTTATTTGAGGACACTATAATTCAACAAAAGCCTGTGGCTGTCTGCACACAGAGCAGGCCGAGGATGAATGGGTTGCTCTTACACTACTCACTTGCACTGACAAAAGCACTGGATCAGCAGAGGGCAAAGCCTGTCATGTGTGGTCTCCATGGACAAACTAGAGAGAATATATACATAAAATTACAAAACAGCCCTATTAACACATTAACCTGATGAGTTCAACCAACAGCTCTCTGTTTCCAATCTAATTATTTATTCCTTTAGTGAAACTTTCAAAAAGAAAAACTGTCAGGTTTTCCATGCCTTCATTTCCCTGCCGTGTAAAAAAGGTTTTCTCATTTTTGCTGAAACAGCACTCCATCAATGTCCAGGTTCAACACTTTAAGACTAGACATTTTTAGCTTATGACCTCACACTTTTAGAAAGTCTAACTCACACACCAGTCTAACCTCACACCTCACACATCTGGGCTTTTCTCCTCAACTTTCCTCAAAGTTCAACCGTATATCCTTCATATGGCAAGAAAACTATTTCCTGTGTGTTTCCAGCCCCAGGCTCAAACAGACACATGAAGGAGACCGCCGTAACAAAACAGGCAATAATCGGGCATGAGTGCTATGAGCAAGTTGTTGGAGGAGGAGAGGATGCAGGGTTTTTTTTTTAAAAGAGAAAGTTGGCAATACCCACACGTGGAAGCATTTTCCTGAGCCGCACGGCTTCAAAAGGCAAACTATGGAATCCAACAATACTCTGAAACAGTCAAGAGCTGCTCAGTCAGGATCCCACTAATGATTAACATTCCTGGAGAAACACTCCGTTACAGTCTTTTTAGAGTGTTCTAATTAAACACATGCTCCAGTGCCACAGCACAGAGGGAACACTGACGGCTGAGAGTGGGGATGCTTCTTTCCAGCTCTGCTTAATTGGACACAATTTAAGTCATTAAGGTGGTAGTAAAAACAGCAGAAAGAGCAGAGGAGATGCACAATGATCTCCCCTGTAAGGCTCCCTGTTGCTCTGATGTTGTTGACCCTTTCACCTCCTCATGTAACTCAAATTCAAATGTACAGGGAAAAAAAAAATATAGCCCTACTTTTATTTATGAGATGTCTGACTGGAGATTTTGTCTACCTACCTACCTACCTACCTACCTACCTACCTACCTATCTATCTATCTATCTATCTATCTATCTTGTATTCACATTTCTAAAGAGGACAAAGGGGTGAGACATGTTTGGTGGTCTTACATCTTGGGAGGTAAACTTATATCTGATTATGTATGCATCTGTCTGCCACACTGCGCTGCCTTTCTCTGTGTTGATATATTGCCTATAGATGAATTGCTGTGACATGATCTTTTTGCAGTTGTAGGTGGGAGACAAGAATGGTTGTATAGTATAAAAAACAAGTGGAATAATGACCTAAATGGTTATAGGTGATGACAATTTGACTTCTTCCACTATTGAAGAAGTGTGTTGCTTAGATTGTTGTAGAACTGAGAACGGCCTGATGACTTAAACATTTGTCTTGTCACCTTTTTGAACTAGTTGTATTGTACAAGGTTAATTTATGAACATATATACAGTGGGGAATCCTGGTGGATTAAATCTTTAAGGTGCTGACCTGCCTGTTTTGACTCTTGCCGGGGATCTGGTGTGTTGTTGCATGTCATTTCTTACCCTCATTACCTGTCAGGTCTGTACTATGCACTGTAACTACTAGGACCAGCTCCCTCTGTGGTTAAAGAAAACCCATTAACAAAAACACAACAATTTGTATTTTCAGGTTATACACTACACTACACTAAACATACCTTTGAATATTATATTCCATTTCTGCCAATAGATCTTCCTAAACCTCCTAAAATGACACACTGGACCTTTAAATTCTGTGTACCCCACTGTGTGGAGCTCTTTTATTTAATTATTGAATGAATGAACATAACTGCTAGCAAAAACACTGAATTGTAAGATAATATTGACAAAAAAACTGAAATGTGAATTGTTCACATCATATTCGGCATATTAGAGTAATGAGACTCATTATTACAAATTCAACATGAAGATGAAAATGTGACATCATTCAAATTTAGAATTGATGTAATGTGAATGTACAGGTTATATGTTATGAATTGTATGTGTGTGTATTCAGGTCTAGGGAGATCCAATCTGAAGCCCTCTGGAGGCCTCAATCAGTTCAGCAGATATACAGGCCAGACGTGGGGTCATTAGTCCCTGGGATCTGTGTTTGGGTGAGTATGCGTGTGTGAGTGTTGGCAGTGACACTATGTATGTGTGCAATGGAAAAAAGGCCACAACTGGCTGCCTTATCACCCCATAAATTAAGGATACCAGTCCTCAAGGGCAGAGCTAATTCTTAGAAGCCTTGCATACGCCTGTTTCTGCCAGCATCAGTGTTTTTTTTGGAGCTGCTAATACAGAGGTCACTAATGACACCAAACCATTTTCAGTCAGCAGCATGTGCCAGCATAAAGAAACATGTGACAGAGTGGGCACACACCCTTTATGTGTGTGTTTTAAAAAACAAGTTTTTTCCATAAAATCTGAGGTGCCCTTTTTATTCCTTATCAGCATCATAAAACATACTCCCTGAATGGTCAAATGAACTGTACGTGTTTGCCCGCAGACAGGACACAAATGCACAGATAGACACATCTGGTGAGCCACTGCTCTTGTTTTCTTTGGGAGCCCAGCCCCTAACAGGAAGACAGTGTGAGCACAGCAAACAAAAACCCGGCTCTTTGAACTGGCCTCTCCCTAGGAGCTGCCGTCAGGTTGTTGTGGCCAAACAAACTGTTTCTATGTCAGCTCAGTGGGTCCATTGTGGGCCTCAGGCTGCTGCTCTGCAAGAAATGTCCTCAGTTAGCCTTTGTCAATATTGACCCATCTGTATGTCATCCCTCAACATTTAACTTAACTGTGATGTATGACTCTTTCCAAATGTTAATAACACATTTCCTCTCTGTGAATAGATGAACTATATGAGATTACGAGGTAGCAAATACTAAACGTAAATTCAGTGATAGTAAAAGAGTGGAGGTGGGATAATAACAGGCTTGAATTCAATGTTGCAAACCAATTTGAGTGACAAATGCAATCGAATGTAGCATTAGAATAAACAATTTTAATAAATAAAAACAGCTAGTAAATGCCTGATAGGAAGTTATTCGGTGTTTGTTTCTCTCAAATTAGTTCAACAAGTCTGAGAGGACATATTTAGAATGTATTATTAGTGGGCTGTGGCAGGGCTATATAGTTTATTTAAATGTACCTACCCTCTGCATGTCCTTGTACAGAAGTAGGCACATCACTTTGGTTAGCAGTGGGTATTGTTTCAGTTGTATTGGCTGTAATTCAAATTCAATTGATCAAATCTAGCTCCCATTGATTTTTAGTTCTGATTGTAGACATATAAGATGAGAATTTGTTGAAAGCAATAAAGATCCCACTTTATTTTGAGCTGATATAGGTGGCTGTAAACAGTAACTTGACAATCAGTGAGGTATTCGGTAATGCTTTTTGGTTGCTATGTAAAATTAAGATGAAATTATTTTTTTTTTAGCCTTGCAAAACTTTAATGTTTCCTGTTTTACACTTGATTTTAGGACTACAACAATAATATGACAACAATAATATGACTATATCTGGGGACATTCAAAAACACCCCATTCTTATACCTTGCATTCATAACTGCTTCTCCTTAGATGGATTTCCTTCTTCGCGTGAAATTACTTTCGCTGTATCATAACTATCATAAAGACAAGAGCATTAAAGTATGCACAATGTATTGTGTGATTCACAGTAGGTTCAGACTTGGTTTTGAGCAATTGATAAGCATAATCAAAACACCTGTCAGCTGTTATAAATTCCTTCACTTCAGATTCTGTTCTTGAAATCCAAACCTAACCCTGGTAAAGAGCATGATGATTGTTAGTAAATACAGTAAATTGATAATAATGTCAAAGTGCAACACTTCTAGAGCATTTAATGCTTCAGATGGAATAGGGAGGAGTAGTGTTTCATTATGAATGTAAACCATGTGCTGTAGTACATATCGGATGGCATACAGAGCACTTGCTATATTGTGATGGAAGATCACGTCAAGGAATGATCTTTGAATTAACACATGAAAAACACCTCTGGCAGAGAGCCAGAAGGGGATAATGTATTGATCCATTGCTCTGTGTTCCTTCTTCCTATGATGTATTTTGTAACATATTTAAAATTAGTTGAAATTAGATTCAGCACTGTGTGATTTGGGAATATGGCCAAACTCTTGTGCACATAAATTTGTCTCCAAACCTGATTAATGCCATTGTACAAAATGACAAGTAATTATGAGCATTTATTTATTTAATGAGTAAATGTTCTGAGAGGAATATCCTGGCAGTCATCCAACAGCTGTCTCTACTGTCTGTAACTGTAACCTTTCAGAAAAATGTTAGGAAATACCTTTGTTGTCAGTCCAAAAATCCTTTGCCCTGCAGAGTCCATTTTTAAACCCTGTTGACCTTTTCCATATAATCCACGCTCACTGACTCCACCCTTGTGACAATGCCAACAGAGCAGGAGGAACAAGAGCCACAGGAAGGGGAGGGGAGGGGGGTGTTTTGCATATTTCCAGCCGTGGGTCCGGAAAGCCTTAACTGAATCCCCTGTTGTGTCCGGGGAAATGAGCTGGGCTTTTTAATGACTATCTCAGGGTAATATGTTTTCTTTTGCTTCTAGCCCTTGATGCTGTAATTGTTTGGATGGATCCCTATAGATGCGGAGGACAGAGGAGAAAACATGCCCTCCTGCAGAAATCCACGTCTGTGTCAGGTTGGGTCAGGGCGGACTGTCCAAAAAAACTCCATCACTGAAGTTGCTGACATTTGGCATCTCTACATCTGTTATTCCCCCTTTATCAAAGACAGACATGTTGATAATAACCAGTTTTGTGGCACTGCACCGTGGTTATTATGCAGTATTCATCCAGAGAGGAGCATCATGCCTATACATGGTGGTGATAATGAAACATGTGTGTCGAGTATGACTTTCATCATCGTGGTGGTCTGATGGTTAGTCCCGCAATTATGCTGTGTGGTTACCAGAGATCTGCCGGGGCATTAAACTCCAGTGTGAGAGCCAAACCCGTTTCCCTCTAACATCATCCTGCAGCTCCTAATAAACAGAGTTGTGCCTGGAAGCGCTAAATCACTAGCTACCTTTAATCACTTTAGAATAATGCTTAGCATGTGGATCCAATGTGTGTGCCACTGCTGCAGGCAGATCCCACTGACTCTCATACATGATGCTGTTTGAAAGTTAGAGAAGGAGGGAAACTTTACTGCATGGCAAGCACAATTTTATAATCTCTCCCACAGACGGCATCATCCTCAGTGGTTATCCCAATCTCTACAACCACAGTGTAACAGTGCCCTAAATTTGACCATCCAGGCCACCGTCCAGTCAAGCAGGCCCAGTAACCACGGATTCAGGGACCACCGGCGTTTAAACAAGCCATACTTCATCCAGCCTCCTGCCAACCTACCACAAACAGTTTACAGTCAGCGTGCTCTGCTCTCTGGAGTTTGTCTATGGCAACCCGACTCCATGCCACATCTCCCCATCCAGAGCCATGAAAGACTGGCCTCCTCTGACAGCTCCTCACAACACATGGCCCTGTCCCGCTCTGCTTTTATCCCTGCTGTGGTGAGCTGGACCACGTCTGGGGATAAAAGGCTGCCAGAGTGTTTGGCTTGCAGGCGATTTACACGGACGCAAGGGTGATTCATTCTAGCTTTGCACAAACAGGCCTCTGTGTACATTTCACTGGTACTGGGCTTTTAAATCAACAGTGGGAAACATATACACACGGGCACCGGGACTTACATTCTGCTCATTCACACTCTGCTGGGTGTCTGCCACACACGCATACACTCTCCGACACCTTCAGTCATACACACTCATAGATGACCGCTTTGTCTCTGTCCATCTACTTCTCTCAGACAAACACACACACACACACACACACACCCCATGACATGCCCCACTGTTTATGTCTGAGACTGGCTTAATGTCTGCGATTTGTCTCCACCTCCTCCTCTTGCTGTGCACTAATGCAATGGCATAACAAGTGTACTAATGTTATAGCTTCTCTAGTTGAAAGGTGCATTATGAGGTGCCTTTCTGCTGCCCAGTCCTAAATTTGCCAGTCTCTGTGCACTTGGTACAAAAGAAAACGTTTACCTATTCCACATATTTTAAGCGGGCACTCATAAACATCAAATTGGCCGAACGGATCAGAACTGTCTCCATTGCTGTGTCCAAGACGATTCATAACAAGGCCAGCTATTTATTTCCCGGAATAAAGGCTTTCTTAAGTCTTTTGATTCTATTATTCGAACCTTTGATTGAGATGTGAACAAGCACCGTGTGCGTGTGGCGCTGCTCCCAAAACGCCACTTGTAAATCATTTCATCTATAAATAACTAATATTCAGAGAATTCTAACCTGCAGCAGATCAGTTAAGGTATAGGCTCAGCTCACATTCCCTCTAACACATGCCTCGCCTGCTAGATTATCTAAACAATAAATAACTGCAGCTGTGAAGTATGAGACACATATTTCAGCAGATGCACATATGTTGATCCATCCCATAACATTTACAGTAAAATACATTTAAATCATTGATTAGAATTCGAATGACAAAACAGAACTATTTTTGCATCAGATGCTGGGTGTCAGTAGGCCAACATGCCCTCATTTTGTATTTGTCAGTACGTACAGTGGCAGAGTTTGAATCAAAGAAAAAAAGAACTGTTATGCCTAGCTCACACAAGAGCTCAGACATTAGTTAACTTTTATTCGGATAAAAATGTGTTGTGGTTCAGATTCAAAAGACAGTGCTGCAGATGAGTTTCTGTGACTCCTGGGAAGTGAGGGCGTCAACCTCTGTTCTAGCCACTAGGTGACACCACCACCTTGGTTCTGTGCTCTGTCCTCAGTGTATTTCTGTCCACAACACTCACACTCACTCAGAGTATTTCTTTCTTTACCCACTTCCTTTTCTGGCCACTGTCCCAAGGAACAAAATATACCAGGATGGTTAAAGGTGCTGTAATCATGGATGGTAGTGGTTTCAAAATACCTTCTGGTGTAAATTACAGCAAGATTTTGACATCGCTGACATTGTGCAGAACCTGCTGTTTATCGTTGTCCTTTGTAATGTCAAACTGCTTCAAGGTAAAATTCCATTTATTTTAATCCATTGTCACATGTGTTGTCCTGCAGTCTCCAAACCACTTCCACAATCTATCCAATGTGTCCAAATGAAGACCATGGCACCTCCTTTGTCTATACTCTCACCTAACTGTCAGGCTTCAAGTTGAACTGTCCTGGGATCAGCAGTGCTCTGTTTTTGTCAGCTGCGGCCATAGTGACAGATATCAGACCCGTCTGACTCTGCGCTCCTTTGCACTCGGTCTGAGCCAAGTGGGCCTGTCATTCTGTCAGCCCCCGAGAGGGGCATGCACAGGACCTAATGGCTTATGGTGGTGTTTACTGTGCTCCAATGAGAGCAAAATATTATCTTAGACAACCATGGTTAAATATAACAGTAAGTGCTCTCCTGTGCCTTGTAGGTTTAGCACTTTCTATCACAGCTGAGAATGGAAATGTTTGAAAACTTGAGGGTGTGTCATTGTTCTCTAAAGGAAATCACTTTATGGCATGTTTAGCTCTGCAAGAGGTCCATAAGGAGTGATGAATTCACTCAAGCAGCTTGCAAAGTTTTTATTTAAAGAGCTGACTGCACTGCACAAATATCCAACCTAATAAGTCTTTTAGGCTTATGCTCTGGCTTAAAAACATGGGAGAATAGTGCAGATCACACTATCAGGATGATGAAACCTAACTCAAGAATTTAATCAAAACAAATTCCCTGTTGTATTTACTCTTACTTTAATAAAACATTTCAGGACTTAATCTTAGATTAAATAACTCGTCAGAGCGAATGGTTGTCACCTTATCCATCATGGTTATAACTCAAGAAAGTGAGAGTGACTTCTCATACTGTCTGTGGCCGCAGTGTGTGACCACATTCTCCCTCACAACAGCACTCTTGACAGCTATGGAGCGCTGCATTGGCGGACAAGCAGCGGTCACGGAGCGCCGACCAGTTGTCACCAAAGTGACAGGCGACAGCTGAGTCCATACATCTGGAGGCCCTGGGGACTCCACACTTCCACCCGCCCCACGTCTCTAACCCAAAGTTTTATCCGCATCAGAGAAACGAGGTTACTCTGGCTACACGCGCAGGGAAAGTTAACGCGTCTCTTTGGAGATGTTGCTGCGTAAAAGCGCAAAGCAGCATTGGAAAAGTAGGAAATTAAAGCAGTTCGATAACTTTTAGGGCTGAAACAATGACCTATTTAGAGTATAGGTTCAATTGATGGGTAGCATTAACTGTATATTGTTGAATGTGCTGTTTTTTCCATATTAAAACCACAACATTGTGGTCTAGTTTTTTTTTTTCACTGCATCATTTAGAACATTTGCATAGCGTCAAACTTGAAAATAAAGTGACCAAAAAAACATACAAATAGAATTAGTGCAAACCTAGGCAGTGAGATTCATCAAAAACTACGCAGACTCCTGAAAATAATGTGCAAAAATAACAGTTAAATGACTTTGTCCACTCACCCCCAAAGCGTTCAGCCGCAGTAAACCGAGTATCCAGAACCAATATTCCTGAAGTGAGAAAAGCGATTCACGCTGCGTCTCATTGGCATAAGATGAAAAGTCCAGAGAGGGTGCACCACTGTGCCGCAGAGCTGAACCCAGAGCTGTGCAAAGCGATAAGCTTAAACTCCCGATACACAGAGAGAGAGAGGGAGAGAGAGAGAGAGCCTCGTCTGACTTCACCCACTGTCACCACATCTCATTTCAGCGGCACACGGTGCGCTGTGGTGCTCCTCTCGGCGGTCACAGTGAGATGACATTAGCGTTGCTCCCTGCCTATTGGCTTAAACAAGCAGCCCCCACCAATCCTGGAGAGACGGACCAGTGTGGAGAACAGTGGACAAATGCTCCTGTGAGTTTAACTCCTGCTGCTGCAATGGGGAGTTTAAGGAGAAATGTTTGCGTAATTTAACTGCTTGAAAACTACTAAGCGAGTTAATCTTGCTCTGTTGCCTTTACCCATAGGCGGCCCTTACCTTTATATGAACCTTTGTCTTTATATAGGCTACATATGTACCAATAAAAAACACTGTAAACTTTCAAATTTCATGTGTGTCTGTTTCAAATAGTAACCACAACTCAGTAACAAAGACCTGATGTGCAAAAACGCCCTCTTTTGCACCTCCATCCCCACATTCAATTTGTCACCAGCTGCAGAAATATGATCTTTTTTTGCAAACCTATTTGTCCCTCTTGCCATCAATATGAAATTGTCACAATGTGCTTTATGCTTTCCCACACAGACTGTGTAACACTACTCCTATTTACAGTGCGGCATGAAAGGTAAGTCTATATTCATACACTGAAAAGCCTAGCTGTCTATTGAGTCAGACAAAATGATCTGGGATGATCAAAGATTTGAAGAGAACAGCTACCACCCATAAATCGGTGCATGCGCATAACGCAATAGTAAAGATTCAGGTTTGTGTTTCATTTAAAGGGTCTTTCCTCCTTTTGCTTGCAGAAGCAGCCCACTGTTTTTGTTAATTTTATGGCATCATTACAGCCCAATGAGCTCATGTGCTGACAACCTAAACGCCACTAAGATAAGATTTTGGGAGTTTTAAAGCACTCTCTGGCCCAGATAAGGCCTTTCCATGACATCAAGAGTGACACTGCACCCCCAAAACAACTCAACCAAATCTGGATCATTTGTTGTACTTGAAATCAGGATCTAAAAATGTCGGCTGAAACCTGAAACATAAATGTGACAAATGCGATCGATTTATTTGCGTGCCCTTTGACCTTTATGTCTCTCGCTTGCCGGTACAGACGCTACATCTACAGCAGTGACCGTCACATAGATATGACTGGGTGAATGCATCTTAAGTAAGAACAGGTTTAGCAAGCTCAAACCTGTCAGTCATTCTCTACACAGCCTTGGCATTAAGCAATGGAACACATTGCAAGCGCCAGATCTTATGTGGACCAGATGGTTATAAGCTACTATGGTGTCACACTTCACTGCAACCGCTCTCTGTGTATCTTCTTTATCAGCGCTATGAAGATAATTCATATAGAATCCAAGCTAATCTAAATGAGGTATCACAGGAGTAGTGCCCCATTTAACTTCACCTCATATAGGCCCAGTAATCAGTCACAATGAACTACATTAAACTTACTTATTTAAATATTAATATATATAAATATTTTTGTTTTTGTCATTATTTGTGATGTGTCCCGTTTTAGCACAAGTTTTAGATGTTCTCAGAGATGTCACCTAATTCCACTGTATATTTTACTGCTTCAGTTCATTTCAAAACTACACTAAGATAGAATAGACAGAACATGCAGCCCTGCTAACATTGTCTTGAGGCAAGGAAGTATAAGTTACAGCACATTTTATAAACAAATGGGTGTGTATGTAAGGTTCCTGTAGCACAGCACTGAAGGAGATAGATACCATTTCAGACCATTGATTATTTCATGGAGCCCTTTTGCCTTAGACCAGAATGTTTGACTGGCTATACCTGAATCTTAAAACCCCTCTCAATCACTTCTCTTGCCTCTTTTAAGAGCCTTTCTCCAGCTTATCTAATGAGAGATTTATGGTAGCGTCCGAAAAGACTGAGCATCACTTACATGACTTTGGACCATAAAGATGCTCAACATACTTTCCAGTGCATGTCTCTCTAATGTGGCATGTGACTTTAATTGATTTTAATAACATAGGACTTGTATGCTGTGTATCAACTGGAATCCTGGTGAATTGCTGAACATCAGGGCATCACTTGGTCAACAAACAGATATATTTTTTCCCTATCACAGCTGTTATGTATTTGTTGTGCTGTGTGACTGAGCAGCGGTGAATGTGTTGGTTAAATTGTCAGTCCTTCTAACAAGATTAGGAGCTTAAGGCACTGTAAACCCAGAAAACAGGAACTCACCAACAAATCTGCTTTAATGACAGAAGATGACATTTTTTTCCTTTATAAGTCATATTTGGACCCATATAAGGGCGTGATGACTTTACACTTTTCTTTGTTTCTCTTTGCACTCTTCTGTCTCCGTCTTGCAGAACGTCTGCCCTTCAATGGAAGCTCTCTTTCATTAATTATTAAAAGAAGATTCCTATTGTGAACCTATGTGTTTTCAGCTGTGCAGAAACACAGTAATGCAGTAATGGAGCATTTCTCAAAGTCAGGCCACTGGCTTGGAGACCCGGTTTTACAAGCTTGTGGGAATTCTGCATTCAGCTTTAGTGTATCCCATCTGCATCTATATTTTATACTCAGGAAGTATAAATGCATCCAGTTGAGTGGTAAACACTGGCATACATTCAAGATCATAAGTTTTACCACTAGAGTTATTTGATATTTGGCCTGAAATCACAGCAATTGAAGTCTCTATTGAACACCTTAAGCCACAAACAGTAATGCAGTTATAACACAGTACCCAGGCTGAGTGAGGATATCTGCTGGAGTGTTAGTGTGGTCTTAATCAAGCGACTTACTCAGCCTTTCATGTTTGCTCTACTTTTTATGTGTGGCTTCATGTTTGCTTGGGCCCAGGGTGAGTGAATATGAAGCTGCAGTTTATGTGTACACTAATTTTGCTGAGACAGATAAATTATTTCTCTTCACAAGTTATGACTTCCTGTAACCTACTGGGGTATTTGCATATTGGAATATATGAGATAAAGAGATACAGATGGAAACCGTGTCTGCCCCAGAAACGTATTACACACACACACACACACACACACACACACACACACATATTTTCCTGTAATTCCATGTGAGATATGGTAATTGCCGGTACACTACTCCCACAAAGAGAGAAAATAAATCCACATTGAGGTGCATTCAAACAATTTGGGAGGGGATTCTTTTTCTAAAGGGATCTTGTGTCTTTGAGTTTACACAGGAAACCTCTAGTCCAAACAAAGGCAGGAAAACAAACAAACAAGTGACTGGGGTAGAGGCTGATGGCTAAAGGCAAAGGCAGGACCAGTCAACAGAGCAGCTGGACCTCTTGACCAGTCACCTGGCTGCTGTCCATACTCAAACACTGGTGACCTATTAGGGACTGTTGGTCATCCCAGAGCCCCAAAAGGCCCAACTTTACTCAGTCTGTTGACTTGATTTGTTGTTGGACAGCTTGTCACAGATTGACAAATGGGATCACATTACTAAAACAAACAAATTAATGCATGAGCTGGAGATATAGCAGTCAGTCAGATCCTCCCTTTCTGTAGAATCCCACAAAGAAAGGCAGAAACAGACTACATGAACTGCGACAGTAACAATAAGATATTGGCATTCAGTTTGGATTGTTGATCAAGCATCCTGTGAATACCAGGCTAGTATAATTGATATGCTACACTTTAGCCTTTGTAGTCTCTAATTGGCTCTTCCTCAAGCTCTCCCAAAATAACTACAAACAACCAGTGAAACAAGAGAAGGCTTGTTTGCTGACAGCATGCTAATTATGGAAATGTTCAGGGTAGAAGTAGTAACCAACTGCTTATAGTAGGGTCATAATATTTGCTGGCCTCCATCCCTGCATCTGTAATGGGGTTTGCTAGAATTGTCATTGTCTGATAATGGTGTACAGGCAGAGCAGGAGGGAGTCCTTTAAACATGTTAAGCACATTTGCATGACCAGAACACATCCATTCTCTGCCCCCATTTGACTGAAATCAAATCCCTTATGTCAAAAAAACCAGCCTAGCCAAGAAATTGTTATGTATCCCCTCCTGAAAACCTGAAAATTGTTGTTTTTTTTGTAGGGTTTTGTACGGATTAAAGAAACAAGATATAACACATTAATCATTTTGTAGTTGAAAGTGTTGGTTTGGATTATGTTACGTTGTACAGTGACAGGCTAGCCATTTCCCCTTGCTTCCAGTCTTCAAGCTAAACCAAGCTAAGCTAAGCCAGCGGTCTCCTGGCTCCGGCTTCATATTTACCATACAGACATTAGAGTGGAATCAATCTTCCCATCTAACTAAAAAAGTGAATAAATGTATTTCCCAAAATGTAAAACTATCCCTTTCAGTAATACTCTGTCTATAGAGGTTACGCAAGAACACTTTCTTAGTTCACATTGGATTGGAGAGGCTCCTTTCAGCAGTTATTCAAAATTAATATCTTTTCCTGCTAGTGTATCCGCCATCTGCAAACATACTTGTTTTTCTCCACAACAGTCTTTTATGAAAGAGCTGCATCCTTGAAAAGGTTCCACTCAGGTGGATCCCAAAGCATGTTTACATATGCAATAATCCTGCTCCCTGTAGCTTATATTGTTTAACACCTTAAAAGTATGACCAACCTATGAAGATATAACTGTTACCAAAAAAGTAGAGTGCTAGTACTGGTTTTGCATACAAAACTAGACACAACCATCCAAACTCTATTAAAGGCTGGGAAGAGGTGGTGTTTCCGCATCTGCATAGCATGACTTTGATCTCTGGCCAATTGTGGAGCTTTAAAATTGGGTAATTTAAGCAGGGAATGTGCAGGTGGAAGGTCTGAGGGATTGCACTACTTGACATACACAATTCTCTTCCTAGTCCGAGGAACGCTGACGGAGGAAGGTTTGTAGGCCTCAGGCAGAAAATCCATGGAGCTGGGGGAAAGACAAACACTGAGAGGGTTAACCGAGCTATGCCACCAAACTGATTTCAAAGCATTATCTTCCCTCCTCTGACAGTTTGGTCTGGATCTTTGTTCGTGTGGGCGAGTCTCCCTGCTGAATTTTTCACGCCCCTCTAAATGTTATGCCTCAAACAGAAATTGTTAGAGGATCAGACCCTGATGTTTGCCGGTTTCCGTTGCTTTTCTTCCATCTTTGTGTCCTCCCTCAGCCTTTCATTCTTATCCCAGACATTGCAATTCTTCGCTATTAATTCCCCAGCGGTGGATTGAAGCTTCTTTAGACATACTGCATTCCCCAGGCCGGTCTTCTGTCGCCTGTGAGATAGCGCAGAGCACACAACCTGCACTACTATTAAGATTCCTTATGTTACCCAGATAAGGGACATAAGAGGATCTCTGCTTTCTCTCTGCCTCTACTTTCTTTTTGTCTCTATAATGTCTTCCTTCCTTCCGCTTCCCCTGTGTCTTTGGTAAGGATTCCTAATGTGCCTGTATTTGCTCCATCTCTTTCCCTGTCTGAGTTTTCAGACCTTGTCCAATCAGGAGTAGTACACTGGCTCTGGTGTTTGGTTTCTGAATCACTGTTGGTGGCTCTTCGTCACTCTGCTTTTTTGGCACCCCAGACTGCAACCAATACCTCCTGAGGGAGCTCTCCCCCAGCCCCTATCCTCTTGTTAAAAAGAACTTGGGAAGATTGACATGATACTTCAGACAATGTTTCATGTACAGATATACCCACAGCGAGTGGTTGCATAATTGCAACTCCAGGGGAGAAAATGATGAAGAAATTCACACCTTTATCAACACAAGCTTGAGAACTGCGGTGGTTGAGAGATGTTGCCTGGAAGCTATTTGTATAAATTCTTACCCTGCTGTATAATCCCTTTTCAGCATTATCCACTCTTTACTTGGCAATGGGAACCATTTGCAAAGGGCCAACCCAGTGGATAGTGTCTGTTTCCCTCATAACAGGGGCTGTACATCTTCAACTGCAATCCTGTGCAGCTTTCAGCAGCACTAGGCTGTAATTTAATGTGTGCCTGTGGAATTCAGCGCAGGGTCATATTGCTTCAGTAAAATACCATCAACAGCTTTGTTCCGCCACAAAAAAATACATTAACAAAATGAGGTCAGCCGCACTTTTGGGCGACACTTTACGTATAACACATTACTTTTTACAGACTTGTTAGAGGCTGGAGAAGGCCAGCTAACCTGATTTACAGCTCCGGTTCTAGTATCAGCACTAACAGGCATAGATTTCTACATTTTACTTTAACATGTGGCACTGCAATTGTGGAATTTGCTCTGATGAAAGGTATCTTTCCATACAAGGCTTTTTCATGTTCTTGTAGATCAGTATCCTGAGGATCATCAACATGGGGCTGCGCCAGTACAGCTCTGTCTGCACCTCTGCAAGACTGACAGGCTGATGGAGGAATGTTTTTTTGGGGGGTGGGGGTGGTCTTGGAAAGGTAGTCTGAAGGTAACAGCCTTTCAGAGGAATCTGCCCCATTCCCTAAATTCCTTGCAAGGCAACCTGCTTCAGAGGAACATGTTTCAATCGGAGATGCTTGTTTGTCCAGCAGGATTTTTCTGCAACTCTGGAAAACTTGGGACCCTTGCGCTGCACCCCTTTCGACAGTCGCTTTAACTTTTTCTCCCTTCCTTCATCCCTCCCTCCCTCCAACCCTCTGTCCCGTGGAAATGCGCCATTGACAGATCTTTATCAGCAGCCCCATCCCTGCTCAGGCTCGCCGTTTGCCTTTGTTTTATTTCACCGACCAAGCACTGAGCCAGGATGAGGGATTTGTGTGCGCTTCCCTCTGCAGCTCTGCAGTCCTAATATGAAACTGGTGTATTTGTGGTCGTGACAATCCTTTTCCACTCTACGAATGTTGCTCTGGATGATAATAACATGGGTCCATGCCTGGGGGACAACGCAGTGTGGTCAGGGTCAGCCGCAGATGGTTGTGCCTGTGGAGGATATAAACAGCGGAAATGTCAAAACAACCCTCGGACAAGTAAAGGCAGAGGGAGCAAAATACTGAGAAAGTGAGACAGAAAGGGGGTAGAAAATATGCCAATAAGCAGGAGTTACAGATAGATGGAAACAGGCATTACAAAGAAGAAGACTCAGCTAAATATAGACAACATGTAGAAGACATGTATTACTGCCCACTTGTCCTTGATGGTGTGATTATATGGTGATGGTGAATGGAAAGTATGTTGAGCCGTATATAAAACACAAGGCTGTGGGCAGAAGGTGTTGACTTTCATCCCCGCGGGCTGGGGACAAACAGGCTGGATGAGTCTCTAGAGAGGACCAATTGCACCCAGTCATGCAGGCCTCACCAGACTCCTAAACTATAATACATTACTCAGAAAGCACTGCCACCCAGGCTTTTAAAGGTTGGAAAGAACAGTAAGAACAAAAAGTGTTAATCCATCTCACCTCTCTGCTGAGTTCCAACAGGGCAAGAAAAAGGAGGTGTAAGACAATCATGTAAGTAAATACAGTAGGTTTAGTCAGAGTATCTAAACACTGTATTCAGAGGTAAAATCCAAAAATGTTGGTAATAATTCCTCATTGCACAGGAAAATCATCACAAATATGGTATACAATTGACCCAGGAGGTCAAACTTGATGCCATGTTCCCAGATCTAAGCAACTTTGCATCGAAAATGTTATTATGGCCAAAACTACAAAAATAAAACACAATTTGTAATAAACTGGAATTATCCTTTAAGAGGCTCATCACAGTACATTATTTATTTTTAGTTGGAATGGATTTCTTTTCAAGAAATGCCTTTATTTGCTCAACCCCAGGAGGCCTCTTTTAGGCAACAAACAAACTGATGCTGTTGTTTTCTGGTGAGGATAGTTTCCCTCTGTTATGCCTGAGCCATAAAATATATAAAAAAGTGCTTCTAAGCTGTCTGGTCCTTTCATAATGCTTGAGTGCCTGTCTCATATTTGATGCCGGTGAACCCGGTGTCCTTGATGTGCTTTTGCCAACACTGATGCCAACACTGATGACCAGATGCGTGATTTGAAGGAAGGAGCCCAGAATAGAGACGGGTGACACATCCCATTGCACCATCTTTCAGTCTCTGTCTCTTTAGCTCGTTTTCTGATTCTTATTTATTCACACACACACACGGTGGCATCAACTGCATGACTGGGAATGTTGCCTCACAAAGACAGTTTGCTTGTCAATCAATGCTTTCCTAATTAGACGCACTGTATCGGTGAATGTCGTCTGGTTTCATTTGGGTGTCTTTGCTTTCAAAACAATCTGCGTCTCTGACTTATTAAGAATTTAATGAGGTGGGGACAATAAAAGAAAGCTGGACCATGTGCAAAGCTTCTGTGCTACCCTTAATGCCTGAGCTATTACTATTGTCACAGCACATCATTACCATTTCCACTCTGCTCATTAAAAGTGTCACCAGAGAGATTTCACTTCTTTAGCCTGAAATAAGCCAACTTATGGCCTTTGAGGGTCGGATCTGTCTAATTAACCAAAGAGAGGACTTTCCCCTGAGATCAGCTTCTAAAAACACACACTTGACCTTTTGAAATTTGGAAAACAGTCCAGCACCTGTGCCATGGAGGGAATTACTTGAATCTGATATCCCAGGAAACAATCATTACCTTTGATCCTGCATGTGTGCGTGTGTGTGTCCAGGTCACTGTAAGCATACTCCATTTTAAGGTGTAAAGACGGTCTTGTTGTATTGCGCACACACAAACACAAACACACACACACACCCACACACACACACACACACACACACAGTCAGGGGTCATGCTGGTCTATTAACAGCCAGTCTTCTGTGACGTTCAGAGACAAACACTAATATAATATTTATGACTCATTTTCAAAAGCTGCCATGTGTGTTAAAATTAGATAAATGTTTTCTGGGGCAATGACATGTGGGTGATTGTGATTCAGGAAATAGAGATGGATTGCATCCGTCTGATGAAATGCATCAATCAAATGCTGGTTTTAGGTTTCCACATAATAGTACTCATGTTTCACACAGCAGGTTAACATATTTTTTTCATATTTTTTTCAGGAGTATGGGTCCAACCTTGACAGTAAACTTAAAATTATGGTGTATTACATGATGAGCTGAATTTGAGTGTTTGTTCATGCTTGTTTAGGCAACCATGCAAAATATTTCATATTAATACTCAATAAAAAAATAAAAAAATATTAACTCAATAAAAAAATAAAAAAATATTAATAAATGTAGTGTGGAGTCACAAAAGAAGAAATTAAATTAAGTTGCGTAACATAACTGAACACATTAACTGAGATATGAAAACACAATGTTCCCTAACACTCACTTGTTTTGGGATTTAGACCATAAGTGCATGCAATAAACCAAGACAACTGGGAATGGCATTGTTAGTAATTTGAGCAGAAAGTTGTTGTTTTCAGGACTCACTGCTTTTTTAAAACATAATTTCATAAAAAAAATCATGGCCACATGGCTAACACTGTGGTGGAGAACAAAAGACCACTTCCAAAACCCTCAGTGTAAACCAAGTCTGTAAGTCGGTAGTTCAAATGTGCATATCTCAGCCTGTTTAAGAACATAATTGTATGCAGTCTATATTGGGCCCCATCTGCAGAGCAAGGCATTTAGAGGTCAGTGCAACCATAGTTGCTGCATAGTCTGTATGGATGCATAACATAAAACCTTATATATTTCTACTCACATATTCATGGATTTAATTCACACCTTGCTTTTATAAAATACTGTTATCCTGTTACACACTATTAAGGTTAAAAGGTGGTGGCGGCTAGGTCTTATGTGTCCTCCAACAATGAATGAAAATCATACACGCTTATTAAATCTTTGCTTGACATAAGACAATTGTAGGATCAACCATCAGCAATCACTGACCTTGAGGTTTTATTCAGCTCGTCATACAATAGATGTAGCAGCCACTTGGAGATCAGTTATAGAGAAGTCTAGTAGCTGTCAGAGGAACAAAAGCTGTTACCACTCAGGTGGTGTAGCATAACATCTGTGTATACAGCCCTGTCAACTGCTCTCTTTCTCTTGTTCAAGTCCTTATCCATCAGTTGAACCCAACACTCCTTCACTGTCTCCTGCACAAAATACTGGTGTGGAGTGATCCAAGCACACAGGCGGGATCAGCCGGGAGCAACGGAGAGTATCATCGCCCTCTTCTTCCTACTTTAGGCATTTGAGACACTTTGCAATGGTGTGTGCAGTCACACAGGCACACATGCACATACAAAACTAGCACCAGCTACACACTTTCAGGTCATCAAGGTGACGGTTAGAGTGTTGGAGCTGTGTCCATCACTGCGGATATAGTCTGTCACCATCATAATGGGATGGGATTTAAAAAGATGCCTGCAAGAGAGGAAAAATAAGTGCTCTCTACAGCTCACATGGAGGAAGCTTGTTTAAGTGTTCCCATTTTCTGCAGGCACTTTTTGATGAAGACAAATTATCTTTCAGCTTGCACTGAAACAGCAATTGAGTTGGACAATGGGGCCGATCAGGCCAGTATGAAGATATAAATACAGGGTAAACTAGGAGCATAATTCATTGTCAGGGCATACATATTGTTCTGGGTTATATTAGGCAACGGCTTATTCCAGAGAGTGAGCGCAGGCCAAGAGAAGATCACAAGGCAAAAAATATCCATCTTTGAAAAGGCCAATATCCTTTTTGAAAAAAGATGTCTTAACAATGATGATTCTTTTTACACATGCTTGAAGGGAAACTCTATTTTTAGACTCCTAAATAAAGTTATGTCTTTTGTTCTTTGTGAAGTTTTACAAAGTAAAGCAAAGCAGTGCTTCAACTGGGTTTCTTCAAACAGTTTGCTAAGGCTTTAAGCTTTAAAGCTGCACTAATCAATAATTTTACAGTAACAATTGGTCAATCTGTAATTGTGAAATTAGTTACTAGTGACAAATTGACGCATACAGAATTTACTGCCCACAACGTCACTGTATTGGTTCACTCTCACTACTCTTAAACACCTTGTTTCCAGCTGCAGCAGGCAGCTGTTTTCATCAAAAAGCTTTGATAAACTGCGTAGAGTATGTGCCTGGCAACAAAAGGTAGTGACAAGCTAAAGAGACTACCATGTCCATAATCATCTATTTTTTTCAACAAATGGTGTAGACCAAAACAGCTCAAAGGTAATAAAAAAAAAATATATATATATACATATTCATATATTGGACTTATATTTGTCATGACACCAGAAACACAACTCCAAATGAATTATATTGCTGCTCCATGTCAGCTGAATGTATATAGACAACCGTATGCTAACATATTAGCCATAAGACCAGCTTGTTTTGGAGTTCTGGCCCCAAGACTAAAAAATGCTTTAATGCTGCTCAATGGCATTGTTAGCTTGCTCACATGCAGGTCATTAGACAATTACATACAATACAGACATGAGCAGAAACTGTTGCAGTTAAACAATGTGTTGTGCATAATGTTTTTACTGTTTATCTGGCTTATGACAAAAAAAATAAACTAAAAGAATCAGCATTGCGGACATTATCCCTTTGCTGCCTACTCGTGTCTTCACAGTTGCTAACTGCAACAGGGAACGGCTATTCATGACTCCCCCTCAGGGCAGTTAAACTCTGCTGAACATTACAATAAGGCATCAGAGGAAAATAAGACTTGTTCCAGTCTGTTATTATGGCGATACCACAGTACAATGCCAGACAGATGTCACTGTGAATGAGACAAGCTGTGATGAGTGGATTGAAGCGGTGTCATGAGTGGCATAGTTTAAGAGACATGAGTCACTCTGCAGACTGTTTCCTCACTGTTCTTTCTCATACTCAGCCATTTGACTGGCTCCTTTGCCCAAGTGGGAGATGTCAGCAACATAGTTCTGGGCTGGCAGTATAGGGGAGTTTGTGTATGTCTGTGTGAAACTGAGAGAAAGAGTAAACGGGAAAGAAAAAGAGGTGATTGCATCTGAACTGAATGTGTTCACTGTCATTTGTAAAATCTTCCTAATGATTAGACTGCAGACTGTTAAATAAACAGTTGCAAATGAGTTCACCGGTACCATACTGTGCAGAAAGAAATAAGAAAAACGTGATGATGTTTAGTATAAGCAAATAATGAAATCACCAAGCTTGTGGAAATGAGTCATATACCATTTTATTAACATTTTATTCATTTCTGATTCATCTAAAATTACCCCTGCTGCACCAGTCCCTCCAAGACATCTCTGGTTGCCCATAATGAAATACAAAACACATATCAAGTGTACAGTGTCATAAAGCCAAATTGGAAACACAAGAAGGTCTGACAGTCTGTACAGATTTATGTTGGGTTCACGCTCTGAGGATTTACACCCTTTTGCCTGAGCACAAACCACAGCTGAAATAACCCAACATGGTCCAAACCCTCAAGTAGTCAGTACCACTTCAAGTGGTGCAAGAAAGTAGCATGAATTATATGGAACATTCCCTTTTTATGTGCTTTAATGGTATGAAGAAGAAACGAGTGCTAAAATGGTATCTTCCTTGCAGGATATCATAATAATAAAGCAGAATAACTAATTATTCCAGTTTCAAGACACATCCAAAAGGAGGGTTTGTATGTTTTGTTTTGAGGAGGGAGGGGATCCAACGGCTGGACCAGTGATGCTTGATCCAATCTGATCTTTGTCAGAACCCGCGGCATGTCCACCAGCTGTGTCCAAACAGCCCACACCTTCTGTCTGTGTCTGGGAGCTTTGACTAGAGCGAGAGGTGGTGGTGGGGAGGGGGGTTAGGGTGTGGGTCAGCTGAGGGTGTACCAAAAGCTCTCTCTGTCTCCACGCTACAGTAACTTATGCTTTTGACATGTGGAGGCCCTGGGCCCATCTATCCTCCCCCTGACAGCTCAGCTGCACATACAGGCAGTGGAAGGTAGACAGATTTGGTCTAGGCTTGCTGTTTTAAAATCATAATCTGTGAAATTTCTTTCATTTATAGAAATGTCTGTTTTCGCTCTGCCAGTGTCATATAACACTGTGATTCGGAAGCGATCCTGCCAATGAAACACATATTTGCTGCTGTAAACACGCCACAGTCCTCTGACACACTGTTGTGCAGAAACTGTGCATTTTACAAATTCAGCTGCAGTAAAACTGTGTTTGTTTGAAATGAGTAAAGAAAAAACAACAGCTAACTCAACTAGTGAATAGTCAAACTTTATCTACATATAATGCAGGAAAATACCATCAGAGTACTCCCTACAATAAAAAAAAAAAATACTAGAGCAATTACAATTAAAGCAAAAGTCTCAAATTAGTGGAGAAAACTATTTATAGGCTAAACTTGTGAAACACTTGGTTTAGTCACTCTTTTGCTGTCTTAAATAAGTTACAGTATGCATGTTGAGCAAAAAGAGGAGAGCAATAACAAAAACCATCCTCTGGCTTGTTAAAGTGTCATTCCCGATGCATCACACAGATCCTGCCTCAAAAAGGAGCCAGAAGAGAGACCGTAAGAAAAACCTGGATGAAATAAGAGATATGTTTCAGTGCAGATGGTGTCTTAATAGATGTGAGCTCAGCGAGCTGTGATAAGGGACCATGTCTACTTTGAGCAGGGACAACAGGCAATCTCTGCTCAGGGGACTGTGCAGCATCTGCAGCCAGACATTAATAGATGACTATGAGTACCACATTGACAAATTGAATGCCACCGATGAGTAATGGCCAGAGACTTGTGAAAGACAGATTGTCACAGGAAACTACGGACTCAATTGTTCCCAAATGCGCTGATGCATGTGCATAATAATAGACAATGGATGTACCTAAAGTACAGAATTAGGTTATTTGAAAAAAGGGGGAGTCATTTTGGTGCTGCAGGTAAAACATTTTATTCAAGAATGACCATCAAATGAGCGTATTTTCCAAAATGTCAGACTATTCCTTTAATAATCTCACTACTACCAGCATTGCCTTTCCCCAAACAACTGGATACGCACATGCCTTCAGACTCTCTGCAGATATTTTGATTTTGCACAGGACTGTGCAGTGCAGACTCCCTCTGGCCATGCAATAGCTAAGCTTACATGGCGGCCTTGCCCCTCTATAGTGGTTGACAGTAATCTTTCAACGTCTTTGTAAACTATGTAAACACAGAAACCTGTGGCTGTTAATGGGCAAAATGTAGTCTCAATCCAATCTCTCCTCACACAGCGAGCTGGAGATACTGTAGTAATAACTGCAAAGAACCAAAAGACCACGCTCAGATTTCCTAAATGTGCGAAGACCATAATAAACTTTCATTCGACTGCGTGCTGAGAATAGTTCTGTGTTCCCAACACCTATTACCCTGACTGGTGATGTTGCAGCTAAAAACATAGCGAGAGATTGAGTCATATGGTTTCACTTTGAGGAATATACTTTCCTACATGCTCTCTGAAAAGCTCATGTTTCCATTTTCGTAGGTGTGGTCTTCTATTTAGGTCACAACAGAACTCAGAGGAGAGGAATTCCCTGTGTATCCATGTGAAGGAGGGTTTTAATGAACTGCTCAGTGATTGAAATGGGGCGAGTCAGCTTACTTTCAAATGAAGGCACGACTTTTTTTGTTCATTTGTGGAACAAAAGGTATATAACTGAGTACATTATGCTAAAAAGAAGCAGAGGGAACTCCCCTTACACATCTGATCAAGAATCTGATTATTATTTATAGTAAGAAATCACAGGAAAACCTGTTTCAGAACCATGACTATCCACATGTAACATTTGAACCATACGTCCTCTTCTCTTCATCACGTTATCATAAGCTGCATACCAGATAGTTTTTCATTTGTGCAAAAAAAGCACATGTGGGTGAGGTAGAGGATCTATGAGTTAAGGCCAGCCAGTGTGCTTGCAGTCCAGCCAGAGCTCCCACTCATACCCCAAGACAGCCTTCTCTGATGAATAAAGAGGATGCTTTATGGCCTCTGGACCTGCCAGGTCTTGGCCAGTCATGCACCGCAGCACTCTAGCTTATTCCAGACAGCCATTATCAAAAATAAAAACTATTCGAAAGCCCCACAGAATGCAAGCTGTCTCATTAAATGAAAAGTTGGTTTGTGAGTGAGTTTGTTACACACCACACATCAATTTACTTGGAGTCTCTGGCATTCAACAGTAGCCTGTATATTCTTGTCTGGTCCGCAGAGGGTGTAAAATATCCCAGTTTCTAGTGTGTCATCATCAGAGCATCACCTTGCTGGAATACTTTTCAAATCACTAAACTCTCAGCAGATGTGAGACATGTTGAAAACATGTTTAAACCCCCCTCACAAGACAAGACAAGACATTTGAAATATTAATCCCAAGCGTTGGTATTATCTGACTGGATAAAGTCAATGGTGAGGAAGTATTTAGATGTTTTTTGGGGGGCTTTTTATGCCTTTATTTGATAGTGACAGCAGTTCCACGGGACATAATCGAACCTGCACCAATGCGGTAAAGTGGGGTGTCTGCTCTACCAGGTGAGCTACTAGGCCCCCTCTTTAGTAAAAATATCAATACCACAATGAAAAAATACTCCATTACAAGTAAAATTAATGCATTTTAAATATTTAAATATATTATTATTGATTCAATAACATATAAGCAGCATTTTAAGTGAGAGCGAGTTTGAACAACTTTGTATACCGTTTAATCTATAACAACGCATCATTTCTAAACTTACCACACAAAAGTACAATATTTCCCTCTGAAACATATTGGAGACATAAAGTATATAAAGTATCATAAAATAGAAATACTAGTAAAGTAACTCAAAGTGTTACTTAAGTAGGCTACAGTACTTGAGCAAATTACAAATTAACTTGAGCAATTTAACTTAAGCTGGTGTCACATTTTGTCCCCCGTACCATTCGACTAGTTTTCAGCAACATTAGCAGTTTTCTGGAGTGTTTGTGCATGAGCAGGCACTTTTCTGCATGTATGCATGTGCTTCTGTTCGTTTGAGCCGGGAGTGTGGATTAGGTCTGGTCTCTGGCTCTCGTCAGCACATGCCGGACACGGGGCTCTGAGGCCCTGCATTCATTCCATGTTGTTTTCATTTCCCCACCTTCGCTAGGTGCACAAAAAATGTTTTCTCAAGTCTTCGCATTCCAGCAAAAAAAAGTGCTAGCATTTACTTTTACACACACCTGGATTGTGGCCTTTAATTTGATACCCAACATTTTTCAATTATGCAGCACAGCCCAAAAAATATGCACCATTTCTTCTTTTGCACTAAATCGTTTTGGCACACAGGACAAGCAAACAAACTGTAGGTGAAGCTTTATTAAACACATATTTCCTAATCCTTCATTTATCAGAGAAATCTAAATTTATCTTGGCCATTAGTAAAGAGCTGCTGAAAATAGCTGTATGAACATGATTTTTTTCACTCACAGAGGGGCACTCTGTTAGCACTGTAAACTGGAGCAGGAAATATCAAGGCCTGTAATTACGGTCTGATACAGAAGGTAAGGAAGTGAACTAACATTCCTGATCAGAGCGCAGCCTGGATGTAAGACCTCCTCCAGTACGCATTCATTTATTAGCTTTTCATTAGGCAACTCACCCTCGGTTTGATCCTTCCCCAAATAAAGCTACACAGATTTCCCCAGATTTTCTGCTCCAACCTGGGGTCAGGATTTAAACTTCTGCTTTCAATGAAAAGCTAACAAGAACACTTACCACCACGCCATGACCAACCACTATAAAAACACACATCATGGTTTCATCAAGCCTGGCATGACATTGTTATTTCATGTTGATGGTAATGACTATTTGACGGCCTTTTCCTTTGATCCAGATGACATCCTCTGACATTCTGGGACTGGGCAGCCGGCAGGAAGCAGTTGGTATGCTCTGGCACAATCTGCGTCTGGCCAGCAGCTCTGCAGATGGTTTGAGCTGAACGTGTTGTGTCATCTCACAGGCCTCTTACCGGAATCAGCCTTGGCTGAGCACCTTCTGCCCTCAGCAAACCCTACCAAACTAACCATCTACAATTTCACAAGTATAGATTTGAAATAAACAAGGCCACATTGCTCATGGGTAATTTCTGTTATACATCTGTTTTTCTGTGTTACTTTTAAGGGTCCAGTGTGTAACATTTAGGAGGATCTATTGGCAGAAATGCAACATTCACAGGGTTTCATTCATGTATAAAAATGTTATAAAACAAGAATTGTTGTGTTTTTGTTACCTTAGAATGAGCTGTTTTTATGT